>NC_136270.1:54026747-54116031 GCF_964187855.1 Myxine glutinosa
TATATATATATATATTTATATATATATATATATATATATATATATATATATATATATATATATATATATATATATATATATATATATATATATAGTGTTGCGGTTCTGAGAGTGTACATATAACATCATTAAAGCTTAAAGGGTTGCCCCCCATAGTTAGTCCACAAGCAACACGTAGGCCCACTTAGAATATTAGTTATGTCATAGTATGTGTGAGTATAAGGCCATTTCCCTAGTAATATCTGCGTTGTGTAAAGAAATAAGTTAGGCCCCCTTTCATTTTGCCTCCACCCTCCAAATCTACCTCGTTGGGCAGAATCCATCCCACGCCCCATTTTGGCTATTGCACCTCGCATTAGGATGCTCCCTAGCCGAGTTGACACAAGATAGGCCTGAAAGAGGAAGGAGCGTGGGGTCGGGGTGTGGCAGGGTCGAGGAGCACGTCAGAGGCGGTGACGGTAAGAGCCATAACCAATCAGGGCTCTAAGGGCATGGCGTGAGGGGTGTGGTAAGGGCGCGGCTGGCAAGTTCCAGAGGGTTCGCTGGGCGGCGCTATATAAGCCCACGCATAAAGCCCTTGAACAGGACTGATGCAGAAGGACGAGCGCAACTCGACTCGCGTTAAAAGGACTCGGAGGACTAGCGTGGGAGGATTGCCTTAAAAGGACTGGAGCAGAGGACTCGCGTGCACACGGCAGTGGTGAGAGGACTGGCTGGAAGAGGACCGCCATTGAGAGAACTGATCCGGAACCTTCGTGTAAGAACGGCATTAAGAGGACTGGCGTGCACACGACGCTTTCGAGCCTGGATTGCAAAGCGCATTGTTCGCGCTAATTGAACTATTGCGAACTATTCGTTTATTACGTACGCGGCTGAGCCGCAAGTGTAACCGCCGAAGCCAGCCTACCGTTTGCCCTGTGATAATCCCGTGTGCAAGAACGACACGTGGAGAGCTCCTGCCGTCTTTGTTCGTCTCCTTCGCAGTGCGAGTTGGGGACCGGAGGAAGAACTGCCTGGACGCCATCCCTGGACCATCGACCTGTTCGTCTGCAACCCCGTGTGAGTATGTCTGAGTGTGACAGGCCCGTTTGTCCAGGGATAAGTTAAGACTGTATAAGGCTGCACTGTGTATTCTTCTTCTTCTTCTTTATTGTACAAAGTGTAAATAAACCATTTGTTATTCCTTTTCTTACAAATTCGACCGTTTCAGTCATTTCATCCATTGGGTAAGCGTGGCACGATTAAGAACCGCTCGGATCGGGTTTAGTCATTGATAACGGCTTGGGTCATGGGTCGCTACCGCTCGGCGTTTCCACTAACACCCGTGATTCGGGCAGGGCTTATTTCCTCATTTCTGGTCAGCGTTAGTACTTAGGTAATAGCGAATTCATAATCCTAAAACCCTTTTTAACGCTGCCCAGGAAGGACGTCATAGGTCCAGCGTCCCATCGGCTAGTAAAGGAGACAAGGGGACTAACCTCACCCCCCCCCACCCCCCCCCCCCTTGGTAAGGGGAAAAGGCCGACGAGGAGATCTGCAACAATATATATATATGTCTATATATGTCTATATATATATATATATATATATATATATACTATATATACTGTATATATATATAGACTTGGCATTTCATATGGAATTTTTTTTTTTTCTTGACTTGGGTTTACTTTCTGAACTCAGTATATCAATCTGGTGAGTTTATTTTACCCTTCGGTGATGTCTTTGTTGAAAGAACCATGTCACTGATTGTCTTTTGCAGCAAGAAGTCAATAACAGGTTTATATCACAGGTGGCGTGACAAAATGTAAGGACAGGTACATTTGATGATTGGCTTCACAATCGGGTATATAAGGGTTGTTGCGTTCTGTATTCGTGGAAAACAACTGCTGCACGTCTACAAAAGTTATTGCCGCTTCCTCTGGAGATGGTCCGTCAACTTGACAATGCTGTTTGTCATGGAGTGGTGGCTTTATGAAATTCTGGCATGAAACAGCGTGCTATTGCTCGGCAGTATGGCATCACTCAAGGTCAGGTGTCAAAGATCCTGAAACGAAATGCTCAGAGGGGTGTCCCTACTCCAATACCGAGGCCAGGACAACCACACAGAACCACAAGGAGAGATGATCGCCAGCTGCACCGGTTAGTCTGCAATGGCCGTACCAAGTCAGCTAATCGGCTTAGGGCTGAGTGGCAGCAACTGACAAATGTGCCTGTATCCAGAAGGCTAGTCAACCAATGACTGGTTCAAACAGGCTATCGTGCCAGGCGTCCCCTGAGAAAGCCATGCCTGACCAAACAACACAGCCAGCGCCGATTGCAGTGGGCCAGAGAGCACCGTCAATGGCAGCCAGGACACTGGATCACGAGACCTTCAGTGACGAGTCTAGATTTCTGGTCTATCGTCAAGATGGCCACGTCCAAGTGCGCAAACAAGTGCATGAAGCCCACAACGAAGATTGTATAGTGCCAAGAGTCCAAGCTGGAGGTTGTGGGGTGACCGTTTGGGCTGCTTTTCATGCAGGGGGCAAAACTGACCTGGTTGTTCTGAATGGAAACCTGAACCAGTTCAAGTACAGGGTCATTCTGGAAGAAACATTGCTTCCATTTGCTCTTGCAGCCTTTCGAGGAAACTTTGTCTTCCAAGATGACAATGCATGGCCTCATCGTGCTCGCATGATCCAACACTTTCTTCCTGACCGTGGTGGAGAGCATATGGAGTGGCCTGCCATGTCCCCGGATATGAATCCGATAGAGAACTTGTGGGCAGAATTAACGCGTCAAATCGACAACTTGGACCAGCAGCCTGCCTCTGTGCGTGAATTGCAGCAGACTATTGTCACTGCATGGCAAGCGATTCCTGTCCAAACCTTGGCAAATCTCGTGAACAGCATGCCTCGAGGTGTACGTGCTCTCCTGAATGCTCGTGGGGGTTACACGAAGTACTGAACTGTAATTTTACTGTCCGTAATCCCAGTCATAATTTAGCTTTTGTTTTTGTTGAATTTTTTTTGGCTAATGTGAAAAATAAAGAGATACTTCTGGAAAATGTACAGAAGTTTAACACAGTACTGTCTGTGAATTGAGTTCGATATCAGTTTACCTCACTTTCAAGGATCAATTTATTTGCTTCGAAATGTCAAATGTGGTTTTTGTTTCTTTTGAAGGTCACATTAACAAAATCTAGAATAATTTCAACATAATTCCAATGAACTTTTGGTTCTAAGTCATCTTGAAAAGTAAGTTCACCCCCACAAAAAAAAATTCCATATTAAATGCCAAGTCTGTATATATATATATATATATATATATATATATATATATATATATATATATATATATATATATATATATATATATATATATATATATATATATATATATATATATATATATATATATAGATATATATATATATATATATATATATATATATATATAGATAATATATATATATATATATATATATATATATATAGATATATATATGCGAGTCTCAGCTAACCCCCACTCTAGTAGGGAAAATGGCCTTAAAATGCATGTTGTTGTTGTGTGTGTATATATATATATATATATATATATATATATATATTGTTGTGGTTTTGAGAAATAAAGGCAACCCCCCTTTAGTTAATTGCACCACAACATGTAGCCTCGCTTAGTTCAGTTATTTCTTATTAAATGTTAGGTATAGTCTCCTTCCCAGTGTTAGTATGCGTTGAGACAGGTAAGTAAGGGTATGCCTCATTGGGCCTGGAATGCCATGTGCTGGGCCTAGGACAAGTCTAGGAGGCCCGAGGGAGGAGTCAGAGGGAGTGGCTGGCAAGCAGCACCAGCCAATGGGAGCCAAAGCGGAGTGGCCAATTATGGCAGCCAATGGGAGCTAAAGGGGAGTGGCCAACAACGGCGACCAGGGGAGGTCCTTGGAACATTCTAGTGGGACTCCGGGGGGGGGGGGCTATAAAACCCAGCCCCGGACCCCCGAACTCTCTCTCTGTCCCGGGATTCTGAAGCTCTCAGCGCTCTCTGCCCAAGCACTCTCTGTCCCGGGATTCTGAAGCTCTCAGCGCTCTCTGCCCAAGCTCTCTCTGCCACCGAACTCAAGAAGCTCTCAGCGCTCTACCCAGATCTCTGCCTTCTGCCCCCGGACTCTGCTGCCCCGTTTTTCCTGGCTCTGATCTCCCGTCTTGCCCTCTATTTCTGGAGATAAACGCTCTCGCAGGACGATCTCTCCCATGGCCCTATACTCCGGCGATCTCCCTGCCTGGGCTCCCTGCACGTGCGCATTTGCCTCGCCAACTTCAGGACACGCTGCGGAGAGTCCTGTGTGTGCACGACTGGAAGCCGACGTCCTTGCCGCAGACATACTCGAAGGACACGCCCAACGAGCCATCCGGGGCAAGCTGCAACAAGCGGCTGCGCTTTGATCGCATCCTCTTCTTCCTTCCTTGCCACGCGTGAGTCAGAGGGCCCTTGTCGGGGAATTAAGTAAGAACGGTTAAGTTTCTATCCTGTGTCTCTTTTCTCTGGCCATTGTACAATTTGTAATAAACCTGTGTTTTGCTTCCAACTTGGCCGTTTACGTCTTTTCACAATTGCCCTCGCATTGTACAAGATAAAACCACTCGATCGGGTTCATAGTGGTTAATGGCATGAGTCACGTGACACGCAAACCGCTCGGGCATATCAGACAAGCGTGACTTGTGTGAGGTTCAGCCCCCGTCCTCGCAGCGGCACGTGTATCGAAGGTACTCGGGTATTTGACCGGAAACCCTTCTGCGCGCTCGCTGCGGGTTTGGTGGCTGGAATTGCTCAGCAATCCGCCCCCCACGAGTGTAAAGTGGGTAGTGGACTCGAAGCTCGAGGGGGAGAAGGGCTTAATCCCCCCTCAGTATGTCGACGGGGTCGAGATCCGCAACAATATATACACAAAGAATTAAGTTAAGCACCCCTACACAAAGAATTAAGTTAAGCACCCCCTAATCCTGTCCTGAACCTGAACCCCCTCGAGCACGTTTGGGACATGTTGGGACGACAAATTGCGAAGATGGTCCCTCCAATAGCCAATCTGGATGAATTGGAACGTGCATTACATCGGGAATGGAACAACCTGCCACAGCAACGCATACGACGGCTTACAGGGTCTATGAGACGTAGGGTTGAGTCAGTGATCCGATCACGTGGGTCCTACACACGTTATTGACGCAAAGATCGCTAGAGGTCTTCTCAGAACAATGACTGTACGTTAGAAAACATAAACGTCATCCACACTGTCCGTGATGGACCTATAGCTCCATACTTAAATTGAGGTGAAAATATGCCTAAAATTCCCAAAAAATTTCACCTTAAATTATTCAGAATAAAATATTGAAAACGGCATGATTGTTATGTTTTTATGTGACCATAATATCACTTCTCCAGAAAATATAGCAATATCATGGGTATATTACACTGTTTTGACGACAACAAACTTGTAATGTGCGAGGTTGTAAAAAAACGGGGGGGGTGCTTAACTTAATTCTTTGTGTATATATATATGTGTGTGTGTGTGTGTGTGTGTGTGTGTGTGTGTGTGTGTGTGTGTGACCCAGTCTCCCCAGTGTGTGTGACCCACTCGCCCACGTGTGTGTGACCCACTCTCCCCCGTGTGTGTGCCCACTCTCCCCCGTGTGCGTGATGTGGGAGGGAGAGGATTTGAGCTCTTAAAGTCACATTTTACATGAGATGTAATAACACATTTCAAACTGTATTTCCCATGTGCACGTACATGCATGTTATCAAAAGTAAATACATTGTGTAGATTACATTATTTGTGGATATGATAAATTGCCAGGAACCATTTTGTGAAACTGAATGTGCAGGTGCAGCATCCAACTCAATATGTCGAAATCTCACACATGTCCATGCCCGTGGGATTCCCGCGGGTGACCCCACCAGTCCAAATATATTAAGGGAGCGGAAGTTTTATGTCCGTCTGTCACGCTATGTCATTACATCTATGATGTCATTACGGCGTACAATGGCTGACTCCACCCACCACCACTTTTATTCATATGCCGTTCAGGCCAAACATGTCGTCAAAGCGGTCTAACCTGTCATATATCACAATCGCCATGCTCTACCTTCACGTTTTTCATTCAGTGTGAAACACAAACAAACCCATTGTTAAAATGATCATCAAATATCGAAAGCATCGGTGTAACGGATCTTCCAACGACACGGTACGGGTAGGCCTTAGGCTTCATGCCTTCAATCCTTCATGCCTCACCTTCAGGCCGCTTTGGACAAATTAGCCCAGTTTTCTTAATACAGTAGTATCGTTTTCGTAATGATAATAACGTTAATAATAATGATAATATCGTTAATAATAATGATAATAGTAAATATAATCGAAACACTTTAATCCCAATGCTGTGAATGTAAAGTTAATGGATTGAAGTGGTGTATTATTTCAGAACCCACGATGTTATCTCCCATGGCCAAGAAGGACTTTTATTGTTGAAGATAATAAATCGTACCGCAATGAAGTATTAATGCCATACTAATTGCCTATACACTGCCCAAACAAAGTGAGGGTTTTCCATGGAACTCTGTTCCATGGTCCCTGCTAGTTAATTCGAAAAGGATAACCTTTATCAAGATGCATTTGGCCTTTTCAGGTGTACGGAGGTCTTTTCTTTAAAGGAAATGAACCTGTCCATGTAGACAGATAACCAGGAACTCAGATCCACGGATCAGTACAGTACAGGTATATAAGATAAGGCCTGGTACGCATCGAAGCTGTCTAGTCTAGGCTTTAATCTAAACCCAACTATAAATTGTTGCCCTGGTATTCGCAGCTGGGGCAAAATATTAATGTGTGCACCTTCCATTGGATGTATGCAAGGCCAGAGGAACCATCTGCCAATACTGGTTGTTGATTAACGTTAAAGATCTCTGTGTCTTTTATTGCGAGTCGGTGAGTTATCGCCTGCACCTTCATCAAAATACAAATTCCTGCCACCTTCCGTGGAATGTCAGGCCTGGCCAACCGCTTCGTGAAAGACTTTTTAAAATTTTGTTTCCATTGGCTATTAAAATTAACTAGCGTGGATAGGCTCACTGCGCTCGCCTCACCACGTGTCGCTGAGGAGGCACGGCCTTGTTTAAACTGACAACAATGACTGTACGTGACTTTGTGTGTTGTCATGATTTACACCAATCATAATACAAACATTTATTTTGTACAAATTTACTTGTAATATTGGTCATATTATTTATTTGTAATATATTTGTAATTTGGTGATATTATTTCTTTGTAATATTGGTGATATTGTTGCGGATCTCCGACATCGGCCTTCCCCTTATCAAGGGGGGGTTAATCCCCTTGTCTTCTATCTGGCCGACGCGATCCTGGGGGTTATAACGTCCTCCCCGGGCAGCGTTAGGTAGGGTTTGTTAGGCCTAGGGATTCGCTATTACCTAAGTACTAACGCTGACCGAGAACGAGGAGATAACTCCCGCCCGAATCACGGATATTGATGGAAAATGCCGAGCGGATAGCAATCCGCGATCCGAGCTGTTAACAAATACTAACCCAATTATAGCGGTTCCTAATCATGCCACGTATACCCAATTGAGAAAAGACTAGGACATTCGGATTTAGAGGAAACCAGATTGAACAGGTGATTTATTATACAATGCACAAAGAAGAGGAAAAGAAAGGAATGTACAAGGAAGAGGAAGGAAAAGTACACAGGGCAGTCTTAATAACAGTCTTAACTTAGCCTTTGGACTCGGGCCCGTTCGCTCTCAGGCTCGGTCTCAGACTTCAGACTCACGCGGGGATGTAGAGGTAGGGTGGAAGGTCCGGCGATGGCGTTCACAGCTCCGGTCCAGCTCTGGTCCTCGACCCGTACCAAGCAGATGATGGTGGACGATCGACAGCTCTCTCCGTAGCGTAGGCGCGAGCGGACAATTATACTGATGGAGGAAAGGTCGGTAAGCTGGGCTACTGGCGTAAGTAATATGCGTACCGGCCACAGCGCGTCTCTCCCTCTTGTACTCAGCGCAATACAATGTTCATAACTCGACTTGTTCATCACTCTCAACTCCGGTACCACTCTTCTCATCTCTTCTCCTCTGCCGTGGGAGGCCTCGCGCAAGGGGTTATATGGTCACGCCCAGCGAACCACCCCAAAGCTCTAGCCACGCCCTGTCAGGCGATCTTACCTCAGCCCTGGTTGGCTGGTGATGGCTTACCGGCTCCACCTTGATGGCTGCTTGACGTGGCCACACCCCCACCTCACACTCCTCCCTATCTCTCAGGCCTACCTCGTGTCGTCTTGGCTAGTTCCAATGAACCAACAACCAAGGAACGGCGGCGCTGCTGGTGGCCAAAGTGCAACTGCGGCTAAACAAACCAGCACGGAGCAGCAAACGCTGCTGCAGCGCAAGCCTAAAGGCAGCGAACACTGCTGGCCAGGAAGCTGCAAAAGCCAAATGGCAAAATAAAAGGAAAAGTCTCCTCCGAGGTGGAAGTTGGGGGTGGCGGCTGGAATGAGGTGGAATAAAAGGAAAAGTCTCCTCCGAGGTGGGATTTGGGGGTGGAGGCTGGAATGATGGCTGGATGGATGGATGGATGGATGGATGGATAATGATGGGGAACCTAGGTTATTTGATTTACACAACGCAGATGCAACTATTGGAAATGGCCTTATTCTAAACACATACGAAGAAATAACTAACGGTTTAAGGTGACCTATGTGTTGCATGTGGCCTATCTATGGGGTGCTACCTTTACCTTTATTAAATGATGTTATTTACAAGTGTGGGATCTCAAAACCGCAACACTGCACCCCTCCTTTCGCCAGGCTCGTCCCGAGCCGAACCGATACCTGGGTCAGGACTACTTTTACAATTAGTGTGACACTTAGGTGTAGTTCCCCTCTACTTTTAACCTCACCCTAAGTGCGACAGTTTTAACACTAGATATTTCCCCCCTGCTGCGTTGTGTACTATCTAACTGACTCGCCCACAATTAACCGAATTATGGAATTATTCGCAAACTAGACATTTAACCCGGTGGGGAGTATGTTATTTACAATACACTACTAATTATTTACAACTACAACCCAGGACCTGTCTTTTGTGGGAAAAAGAAGAGAGATTTTGATAAGAGGAAATACCATTGCACTGCACTGCACCAATACACCATACACCAATATGCACCTAAATAAAAAAAATGCACAAAAAGCACCATCACCGAAAATGCACAAAAACAAACATTTTAAAATCATCCGTGATGTCTTGTGCCTTGCTTGACTGCTGGGCCGATGGATCTTGGCTGCATTTTCTTCTTCGGTGTTAATTAATTTTAAAAAGGGCACAACCCGCGTCCACTTTTTTATTTATGGCCAGCAGGGCCTGCGTAGGTGGTCCGACTGCCTGGCATTGATGCCACTTAAAAACACAGTGGTCCACAAGCAAGATGCTGCTGGCAGCAATGGTCTGTCCCAGCAAAGGTGCCAGGCCACAGAACGTGTGGTCCAAAGGTACCAGGCCACAGAACGTGTGGTCCATATGGTGTATCAGTGCAGGCAGGCAGGCAGGCAGCAGGGTGCAGGCAGCAAGAGTGCGGCCGCACCGCTCAGGGCACCTGCACACTCCCCTCGCACAAAAGACCATAGGTCCATGAGTGGGGAAGGAAGACAAAGCAGAGGTTAGCGGGGTGCAAGGGCGCAAGGGTACACATCATACAAGGTAATGTGACATGAGGGGCGAGGGAGAGTGAGCGGAGAAGGCTCGTCCCTAGCGTTCGTACCACCCCATGTCACCTACTCTACCCTTGCCCTTCCCCGTATTTACACAATTTACAAATTTTGTCGCTAACGTCTTGTCTACCATATCTCCTCTAAACCGAATTCGTCATCAATCCCTCCTAAGGAGGAAGAGATGGAATATCACAATGCCTCACCCACGTCAAGTTGCGTCTTACATTCGAAATCGTTCACAAAACCTGGTGTGGAGTCCTGTCACCTCGGTGAGTGGATGTGGATGATGCGAAGAGATTTTCTCCCTAACTATCCTTCTAAATGACATTAACTCTTTACTCTCCCCGGGGTCTTGCCCTGCCAATCCATTGTCCACTTTACACTATGTGGTTCTAAAAACCAATTCCCATTGCCCATACTGTGGTGCTCTCCCAATTTGGGGTCTCACTCCCCCATTTTTTCTATACTGTGCCCTCGCACAATTTCGGGGCTGGGTCGCGTGGCTCTCCTAGCAGGTCTACTCACCTGCACACCTCCGCCACTGAAGTCGCCACCCGAGCTTGCCTAGCTCCTCACTACCCTAACCTGGTGAAGGCCCTCCCTGGCTCTCTCCCCACTAATGCCCCCTCTGGCATTGGGCTACCCGGGTCCTCTCCTCGGATCCTCGGGCCCCGCTGAACTCTACCTGGCTCCCAGAGCCTACCTGCGGCCTCACCTGGTCGACAGACTACCAGTGGCAGAGTGCTCCAATAACTATACTCACTAACAGGCTCACACGCCCAGCCAATTCCATATACTCATGCACCAACTCCAAGCAATACTTTGCTACTTTCAGCACCACAGACGTCAATATCCAAACAATTTACCTACTCCCTCTACCTAACTTTAAACTACCCGCCCCGGGTACTCGTGAAGGGGTCCATCCTCCCCCCATTCACTCCTTTGCACCATGCACTCCACACCACTCATTCCACACTACTCACTCCACACCATTTATTCCACACACCTATTTCCATACACACCAAGCTCTCTTGCACACTTCTTGTGCTCACGCACCTGTTTCCCACCACTTGCATCCCATGCAAGTCAATGCACTCTCACACAACTCCATTCAGCCACAATACACCACCTCTGGTGATTCCAAACCATTGCCTCATGCGCTCAAATTTTCCCATGCCCAATTCCTCATTTGCTCAAGCTCATCACAAAGATTTATCACACATACATCATCATCTAGCTAACTACTACCCTCTAAAACATGTGCTTTCCTGTCTTCCCTTATACTAGCCCTCCCTCGTCATTATCATCCAACTAATCTACTCTACGTCCCCACTACTTGTACCAATGTCCCTACTTAAATCTCATGTCACCTATGGTCAGCTATTTCCCTAACAATATCCTAACCCTCCCTGGCTAGTTCTCACCGCCAACCCCATAAACTATAGCTCCTTTGCCCCCAATGTGAGGGATGGTAGGACTACAATCCCTCTACATCGGGCATCATTTCCCAACACTATCATCATTACAGTCCGCTTCACTAAGAGCCTCTCAGTGCGTAAATACATTTTTTAAACTTGGCTTCGCAAGGCCAAGCAATGCATTCGGGTGGTCTGTCTACTGTAGGTTGGATCCGTCCGGCATTTTCGGTTCAGGGGAGGAGGCGTACTCGGGCCAAGGCTCCAGGCACCATCCCTACGCAGCGCTTTGCGCTCCCATGCGCGATTGCCCAGCCTTTCTCGGCCGGAGCGCCGCCACCGCAAGGGGCTCTGAACCCTCCTCCTTCCCCTCGAACCGGGCCGATCGCTTTTCCTCTCAAAGCGCGGCACCGACCATACAGGGTGGGGCCCGGCACGGATCGTGCATGGCGGTTCTTGCAAAACCGCCACGGCAACGATCCCCGCTGGTCCCCGCAGCACACAAAGCCCGTCACGGACCGCGAGCCCGCGTCGGCTATCCGTCGCCCTACGCGCTACTCCCCCGGTCCGCATCGATGCTTGAGCCGTATTCTCACACACACACCTCGCAACCCACTCCTCTCTCGCACATTGATGCGCCCCTGCACCTTCCATGCATCCCATACATTCTATTACTGCACTCTCTCCTCGTGCATTCTGTTCGTACTCTGTACTCGCACCTACACACCCAGGCACACTCACGTCGTTCGCACACTTCATTAACACACATCCTCGCGCACATCCTTGCGCACTCATACCATTCCCACACTCCGGCACACACTCAGCCACTGCACACCTCTGCGCACACCCTGGCGCACACTCATCCGTTACCTCCCCAGTAACTACCACAAGTGTGCACTCCTGCACACACCCAATCAGCGCACCCATAACCACGGGTGTGCAATCCGTTGCACACCCAATCACATGCTCTGGTGTGCATCCTCTCACACTCTCTCCATCCATCTCTGGTGTGCATCCTCGCACACTCTCTCCAACCAACTCACACTCTGAGTCGCACGCACTCTCACTTTCACACTCTGTATCACACTCGCGCTTTGGCGCACACCTTTTCCTCACACTCGCACCATTCACTCTCGTACAGCACACCACGGACCTTCCACCAATGCCCGGGTGATGTCGCGATCCCAAGCACGCGAAAAATGTTTTCGCGTTAAACACTTTCGCGCCAAACCTTTTCGCGCCATACACAGCCCGACTCACCTTGGCGCTTCCTCTTCTTTGCTCCTCCACCACCTGCAAACTTCCATTTGGGTTAACAAGCGCGGCATCATGATGAGAATGCAGACTTTGAGTACATTCCATCTTTTCCTCCCGCGATTGATTTTCTAAGTCGGCCGTCTCTTCAACCCCAATTTCAACTATAAATTATTCCCTTTTCTTTAATTATTTCCTCGACGACCGCTGGTGCCCATAAAATTTGCTTTTCCAATTCAGCGGCCGTCGGGTTTTTCACACCCCGAGTCGCGATTTCTATCCCGGTTCACCCGGCTGTGCTTTGCTCCCCCTCGCTTAACCCGCGCTCCTCAAGCCACGCTACCCCGTCGCATACCGATGTGCCTCCCCCGCTCGACCTGCGGTCTATGTTCTCCCCAAAAATTTTTATGTGGCCACCCATTCGGTTTTCAAACCATGTTAACCCGTCCTTCATTCCTTTCATTTGATTCTCTCGGGTGGCCATCCTGCTTTTCAATCCCGTTAACCCCTCTTTCATTCCTCTGGCTTGGCCACCCACGTCCTTCAACTGGCCCCCCAATTTGCTTCTGAATCCCCCAAATTTGCTTTCTAATCCCCCAATTTGACTTCCCACATCATTTCTCAATCCCCCAATTTGGTTTCCCATATCATTTCTCAATTCCCCAATTTGGTTTCCCATGTCATTTCTCAATTCCCCAATTTGGTTTCCCATGTCATTTCTCAATCCCCCAATTTGGTTTCCCAATCGCTCACTGTTCTGTTCCATCCCCATTTGTATGGCTGCTTGTATCTGTGCCATGAGGGCCTGCACATCTATCGCCCCCATTTGCGCAGCGGGCACGGCCTTCGTCGCCATGTGCGAGGCGCCGCCATTTTGTTCGCCTCCTGCCACCTCCGCTGCTGTACCCTCTTCAATTTCCTCTTCCATTCCTCCCAATTGTCCCACTTCTTCCTGGGGGTCCTGGGTTAACTATAATTCCTCCTCGTCTACCCCCAACGGCATCCGATCGCCTTGGCTATCCATGGCCCGATTTAATTTGGGATGTTAGTGCTAAATTTGGGTCGCTCGTAATTTTGACCAAATTTGTCCAAAAGATAAAAAATTTGGTTCGGGTCCAAATCCCACTCCCAGACACCAATTGTTGCGGATCTCAGACGTCGGCCTTCCCATTATCAAGGGGGGGTTAATCCCCTTGTCTTCTATCTGGCCGACACGATCCTGGGGGTTATAACATCCTCCCCGGGCAGCGTTAGGTAGGGTTTGTTAGGCCTAGGGATTCGCTACTACCTAAGTACTAACGCTGACCGAGAACGAGGAGATAACTCCCACCCGAATCACGGATATTGATGGAAAATGCCAAGCGGATAGCAATCCGCGATCCGAGCTGTTAACAAATACTAACCCGATTATAGCAGTTCCTAATCGTGCCACGTGTACCCAATTGAGAAAAGACTAGGACGTTCAGATTTAGAGGAAACCAGATAGAACAGGTGATTTATTATACAATGCACAAAGAAGAGGAAAATAAAGGAATGTACAAGGAAGAGGAAGGAAAAGTACACAAGGCAGTCTTAATAACAGTCTTAACTTAGCCCTTGGACTCGGGCCCGTTCGCTCTCAGACTCGGTCTCAGACTTCAGACTCACGCGGGGATGTAGAGGTAGGGTGGAAGGTCCGGCGATGACGTTCACAGCTCCGGTCCGGCTCCGGTCCTCGACCCGTACCAAGCAGATGATGGTGGACGATCGACAGCTCTCTCCATAGCGTAGGTGCGAGCGGACAATTATACTGACGAGGGAAAGGTCGGTAAGCTGGGCTACTGGCGTACGTAATATGCGTACCGGCCACAGCACGTCTCTCCCTCTCCTACTCAGCGCAATACAATGTTCATCACTCAAGTACAATGTTCATAACTCGACTCGTTCATCACTCTCAACTCCGGTACCATTCTTCTCATCTCTTCTCCTCTGCCGTGGGAGGCCTCGCGCAAGGGGTTATATGGTCACACCCAGCGAACCATCCCGAAGCTCTAGCCACGCCCTGTCAGGCGATCTTACCTCAGCCCTGGTTGGCTGGTGATGGCTTACCAGCTCCGCCTTGATGGCTGCTTGACGTGGCCACACCCCCACCTCGCACTCCTCCCTCTCTCTCAGGTCTACCTCGTGTCATCTTGGCTAGTTCCAATGAACCAACAACCAAGGAACAGCGGCGCTGCTGGTGGCCAAAGTGCAACTGCGGCTAAACAAACCAGCACGGAGCAGCAAACGCTGCTGCAGCGCAAGCCTAAAGGCAGCGAACGCTGCTGGCAAAGAAGCTGCAAAAGCCAAATGGCGAAATAAAAGGAAAAGTCTCCTCCGAGGTGGAAGTTGGGGGTGGCGGCTGGAATGAGGTGGAATAAAAGGAAAAGTCTCCTCTGAGGTGGAAGTTGGGGGTGGAGGCTGGAATGATGGCTGGATGGATGGATGGATGGATGGATGGATAATGATGGGAACCTAGGTTATTTGATTTACACAACGCAGATGCAACTATTGGAAATGGCCTTATTCTAAACACATACTAAGAAATAACTAACGGTTTAAGGTGACCTACGTGTTGCATGTGGCCTATCTATGGGGTGCTACCTTTACCTTTATTAAACGATGTTATTTACAAGTGTGGGTTCTCAAAACCGCAACAATATTATTTATTTGTAATTTATTTGTAATATTGGTAATATTATTTATTTGTAATTTGTTTGTAATATTGGTGATATTATTTATTTGTAATATTGGTGATATTATTTATTTATAATTTATTTGTAATATTGATGATGTTATTTATTTGTAATTTATTTGTGATATTGGTGATATTATTTATTTGTAATCTATTTGTAATGTTCATGGTATTATTTATTTGTAATGTTGGTGATATTATTTATTTGTAATTTATTTGTAATATTGGTGATATTATTTATTTGTAATTTATTTGTAATATTGGTGATATTATTTATTTGTAATTTTTTTTGTAATATTGATGATATTATTTATTTGTAATTTATTTGTAATGTCGGTGATATTATTTATTTGTAATTTATTTGTAATATTGGTGATATTATTTGTTTGTAATTTTTTTGTAATATTGATGATATTATTTATTTGTAATTTATTTGTAATGTCGGTGATATTATTTATTTGTAATTTATTTGTAATATTGCTGATATTATTTATTTGTAATTTATTTGTAATATTGGTGATCCATTTATTTGTAATATTGGTGATATTATTTATTTGTAATATTGGTCATATTATTTATTTGTAATATTGGTCATATTATTTATTTGTAATTTTTTTTTTATATTGGTGCTATTATTTATTTGAAATTTATTTGTATAGTTGGTTATATTATTTATTTCTAATTTATTTGTAATATTGGTGATATTATTTATTTGTAATATTGGTGATATTATTTATTTGTAATTTATTTGTAATATTGGTGATATTATTTATTTGTAATTTATTTGTAATATTGGTGATATCATTTATTTGTAATATTGGTCATATTATTTATTTGTAATATTTGTCATATTATTTATTTGTAATATTGGTGATATTATTTATTTGAAATTTATTTGTAAAGTAGGTGATATCATTTATTTCTAATTTATTTGTAATATTGGTGATATCATTTATTTGTAATATTGGTCATATTATTTATTTGTAATTAATTTATGTAATTTATGTAACAATTGGTTGTCAGGAGTTGGATTCGAACCTGGGACTAAATTTATTTAGCCCAAATTTTGGACACCAATTGTGTTAGTACTGTAACAATTGGTGTCGAGGAGTTGGATTCGAACCTGGGACTAAATTTGTTAGGCCCAAATTTTGGAACACCAATTGTACTATTAGAGTAACAATTGGTGTCGAGGAGGGAGATCGGACCCGAAGCGCGCTTAACGCGCTCAAAATTACAAGCTGCCGAAATTTATTTTGTTTTATAAAGCAAAACCCGAATTTTGAGATCGCGCCATGGACAATCAAGGCGATCGGAGGTCGGTGGGAGAGATAGACAGGGTGGAATCGACCCAGGACCTCGGGGAAATGTATGTGGAGGAAAGGGAGGAGGAGAAAAATGGCAATGTGGTTGCGGAGGTTTCAGACGCACAAAATGGCGCCCTCGCGCACGTGGTTGAGGGGGCCACGGTCGCGGAACCAATGAGCGCGACCCAAATGCAAGCCTTCATGACCCAATTCATGGTGGAAATGCAGAAAAATAACGATAGTGAGAAAATGGAAAGCAGAAAAATGGGGGCCCTTATGGACAGGCTAGAAGCCAAAATGGGACAAATGGGGAACCGGATGGATGCTCAGGGTGAGCGATTGGAGGGCCAAATGGGGGTAATGGGAAACCAAATGGGGGTAATGGGAAACCAAATGGGGGTAATGAGGGACGAAGCGAGGGGTACCGGTGAGGAGTTAGACAAGAAATTTGGGAAGTTAGACAAAAATTTTGAGGGGTTAGACAACGGGATAAAAGAGGTAAAGAATGGGTTAATGGGGGTAGAAAACAGAATGGCCGCTCAAGAAAATCAAATGGAAGGGATGCAAAAGGGGTTAGAGGGGGTAGAAAATAGAATGGCTGCCCAGGAGAATCAGATAGAGGGAGTGAAAAGTGGGTTAGAGGGGTTAGAAAACAGTATGGAAGGCAAATTGAGGGACATGAGGGACCAAGCGGAAA
Source organism: Myxine glutinosa (assembly GCF_964187855.1). Lineage (NCBI taxonomy): Eukaryota > Metazoa > Chordata > Myxini > Myxiniformes > Myxinidae > Myxine > Myxine glutinosa. The sequence continues at coordinate 54,043,886 of NC_136270.1, forward strand.
GGGAAGTTAACCAAATGGGGCAGCAGATAGAGGGGGTCAGAATGGGGGTAGAAACCAAACTGGATGCTCACAGGGAGGAAATGGAGCAGATGAGGGTGGCATCTGGGCAGGAGATGCAAGTGATGGGAGAGGAAATACGACGAGGGGTGAGTGAGGAGGTCTCGGGGCTACGCGAGGAGGTAAAGCGAGGCGAAAAGCGTATAGAGAAAGAAGTGAGGAATAATACGGCTAAGTTACAAGGGGGAATAGAAGATCTGACGGAGGAGGTGGAGCAGCTGACAGAGGGACAAACTAAGTTAGTGGAGCAGGTTCAAAAGAACACTGCGGTACTAGGAGGGTTAAAGGCGACACAAAAAGAAATTAAAAACGAATTAATAGCGACGCAGAGGCAATGTCAGATGGTACGGGAGGAACTGACAATGAGGGTGGAGGAGGTGACAGAGATAATGGAGACAAAGGACCGGCAGGTGAGGATGCACATAGAGACGGTCACGGTAGCCTTAGAGGACGAACTTGAGGGGACGCACCGAGAAATAAAAGAGGTTAAACAAAAATTAGAGGAAGTGGGAGAAGAGGTGAGTGAAATTAAGAAGGGACGAACAGAAACTAAAAGAGAAATCCAGGAGGAAGTGATGGAATGTGTACAAGGTCTGTGTTCAAATCATGATGTGATGCTCACTAACCAAATAAAGAGTTTGCAGGTGGCAAAGGAGGTGCGGAGACAAAGTACGGAGGTGAGTGGCAATGTATATGATGTGAGGGGAGATTCAGTCGGCTTGGGGATTGGTTTGGATCCGGGTGTTCGTGAAAGGCCGTTGGTGAAGTGTGTGACAGGTCAGGTGTGCGAAAAAAGAGGTGTGCGAGAATGTCCGACCATGGGGTGTGTGAGGAAAAAGTGCACGCCGAGGAGTGAGTGTGCCGTCAGGAGTGAGCCGGTCGGAGCGCGTGTGCGAGGGGGTACATGGAAGCGCGGTGTGGTGAGTGTTACGGAGGAAGTAACGAGAGAGTGTACACCTGTGGTGAGTGTTACAGAGGATGTAACGAGAGAGTGTACACCTGTGGTGAGTGGTACAGAGGATGTAACGAGAAAGTGTACGTCTGTGGTGAGTGTTACGGAGGAAGTAACGAGAGAGTGTACACCTGTGGTGAGTGTTACGGAGGAAGTAACAAGAGAGTGTACACCTGTAGTGAGTGTTACGGAGGAAGTAATGAGAGAGTGTACACCTGTGGTGAGTGTTACAGAGGATGTAACGAGGAAGTGTACGCCTGTGGCGAGTGTTACAGAGGATGTAACGGGAGGGTGTGCGCGAGAAAGGTGTGTAACGGACGGGTGCATGAGGAAAGAGTGTGCCGTCGAAAGTAAGGGTGAGTGCGCTGTCAAGAATGGAGGTGAGAGTATTGAGAGTGACAAGGAGAGTGAGTTGGTTGTGACAGGTGAGCGAGGATGTACACCTGGGATGGAAGGATGCACACCTGGAATGGTAGAGCGTGTGTGGGAAGGCACATTTGAGTTGGTAGTGAGGCACGTGGTTGGGTGTGCGAATGAGAGCACACCTGTGATTGTCACAGGGGAGGTGACCGAGGAGGGGGCGCGAAGCGGTGTATTGGTGAGGTGTGCGAGCAACGAATGTGTGCCAAAGTGTTCGGTGGTCAGGTGTGTGACCAAGGCTGTGAGTGGAATGGGTGTACCTGGGTGTGTAAGGAAAGGTACGAGGAGCATGGGCACAGCTGGATGTGTGAGCAAGGAACGGGCTGCGGGGTGTAAGCGTCCAGGTGAAGCATCGACGTTAGACGGGGTAGAGTTTAGAACGACTTATAGCCGAATCAGGCCCTCGGTGCGCGTCGGGCAGCTTCGCGTGCCGCGAGGATCAGCGGGGATCCGAACCACGGCGGTTTCGAAAGAACCGCCGTACGCGATCCACGCTATGCCTCGCTTGGAACGGCCGCGGCCGGGCTCCACTAGGCGGAGCGGGCAGCTGGATAGGAAGGGTCGTTATGGCGACCACGTTTTGTTGAGACGTGCCGGCAGGTCGAGATCGGGACATTGGATGGCCCCACGCCGAGGTGATGCGTGGGATCTCGGCCCGGGTAAGCCCCCGCCCATGCCCCGAATGCGGGACGCATCCAGCCGCTGGCACAAAACAACCAGCATCCATTGCTTGGCTTTACGAAGCCGGGCTGTAGATGTGAATTGGCGCACCGAGAGGATGTAATAAGTAGACGGATGATGATGGTAGTGATTTGAAACGAAATTTAGAAAAGTGAATGGAATTGGCAGTAAATGGAAAATTTTTGAATTGTTGGATTTGGACGAGCGAAATTGGTAGTGAGAGACCCCCGATGTGGTGGGATGGCAAATCCACCATCCCTCACAGGGGGGGGCAAAGGAGCACTAGATTATGGGGTGTATGGCAGTGAAAACTAGCCCGGGTGGGTTAGGATATTGTGTGTAGGGATCTAGAGAAGATGACCTTAGGTAACGTTAAGTTTAGTTAGTGACTGATACCTGTAGTGGGGACGCAGGTAGATTAGTGTGGATGATAATGACGTGGGGCAAATGCGCAATAGTTTATGGGGTGGCTATGACAACCGAGCCAGGGAGGGCTTGGATAATTGTAGGGATCTAGCGAAGATGACAGTAGGTAACGTTAAGATTAGTTAGTGACTGATACCTGTAGTGGGGACGCAGGTAGATTAGTATGGATTATAATGACGAGGGAGCGCAATAGTTTAAAGGGACGACTGGGAAGCGCAAGTTTCAGAGGGGAGTAGTTAGCTGAGATGATGCCGTGTGTGTGAGGATTGAACAGGTGAGAATGGAACAGGTGTGATTGCACAGGTGTGCAACTGAACAGGTGTGTGGAGCAGTGTATGAGGGAGTAGTGGTGATTGCATGTTGTGTTGACCAAATGGTCCAGGAAGAAAGGAGGGTGCAGGTGGCACCAGGTATGATTGCACAGGTGTGCAACGACAGGTGAATGAAGAACAGGTGTATGTGGCTGTATGGAATAAATGGTATGGAGTAGTGAAATGGATGGTCGTGGAGTGAGAATGGTGGAAATTGTGGAGTGGAGTGGATGGTGCGAAGGTGTGAATGGGGGAAGAGTGGACCCCCATCGCGGATACCCGGGGCGGGTAGTGTAAGTGTTAGGTAGAGGGTACAGGTAAATTGTGGTTGGATATTGGCATCTGTGGTGCGGGTGACAGAATGGTATGTGGATGGGTGCGTTGGTGTTGTGGAAATGGCTGGGCGTGTAGCCTGTTAGTGTGTGTAGTTGGTTTGGGCACTCCACCACTGTAAGGATGTCGGCCAGGTGAGGCCGCAGGTGGGCTCTGGGAGCCGGTAGTAGTTGTGTGGATGGGGCCCGAGGATCCGGAGGACGGACCCGGGTAGCCCAGTGCCAGAGGGCACCAAGGGGTGACAGAGCCAGGAGAGGGGCTGTCCCCAGTTAGTTAGGTTGGGGTGAGGAGCTAGGTAAGCTCGGGTGGCAACTACAGTGGTGGAGGTGTGCAGGTGGGTAGACCTGTTGGGAGAGGTACACGTCGCAGCCCAGAAATTGTGCTAGAGCACCGGGAGATGAATCGGGGGAGTGAGACCCCAAAATTGAGGAGCACCACAGTTTGGCCAATGGGAATTGGTTATTAGAACCCGTAGTGTAAGGTGGCCAATGGATTGGCAGGGAAAGACCCCGGGTAGTGTAAAGTGTGTTAAAGTCATTTAGAGGATAGGTAGGATGAAGGATCTCCTCGCACCATCTGCATCCACTCACCTGAGGTGACAGGTACTCCACACCATGCCATGTTTTGATTATTTTTTTATGATGCAAATGTTTGGATTGTGAGACGCATCATGACGTGGGTGTGACATTGTGCGTAATTCCATCTCTCCCTCCTTATGAGGATTGATGATGAATTGGTGATGGCAAATTTTGAAGTAAAGGGATTGTGGAGACGAATTTGGTATAGGGGAAATATGGGGAAGACGTGACAGTAGTGACGAATTTGTGAATGTGTAGATTTTTGTACATATGGGGTGGGAACAAGGGTAGGGTAGGTGACAGGGGGGTGACGTACGGTAGGGACGAGCTTTCTCACTTCGGCCTCCGTACGCATTTCACCTTGCATTGCCTTATTGACGTGTACCCTTGTGACCTTACCCCTCGCTCAATTGTCTTTCTTTTGTCTCCCACATGACCTGTGCGCAATTGGGTGCCGATGGGAGCGTGCGTGAGGTGGCCATTGTGCGCCCGAGATTCCCAGAACCAGCATGCATTGCGTTGATGTACCACTTTATGGACCGCTGTTCTGCGGCCAAGTACCACTTGAGGGACCCCAGGTTCTGGGGCAGGGCACCTCTGTTGGAAACCGGCCATAGTGGCCAGGGAATCTTGCTTGCGGACCTCGGTAAGGTGGCACCTATGCCAAAGAGGTGGACCACCCTTAGTTGGCCCCTGAGGCCCTAAATAAAAATGGACACAAGTTGTGCTTTTTATTATGTCCAAATAGGCCGCATGAAGCCTGAAGACGTCGGGAAGAACATCGGCCCAGCAGAGAAAGAGAAGACCACCACCAGTTGTTTTGTTGTGTTTATTATGAACCATGGTGACCGCACCGGATGGTGCTTTTGGGTGCTTTGTGGTGTTTGGGTGCTTTTGGGTGCTTTGGTGGTATTGGTACTGGTGCATCGATGCAATGCGTGCTGTCTCCTCCCTCCCAACAGGAATTTCTTTTTCTTGTTCCCTAAAAAGAAAAAAAAAAAAAAGAGAAAAACACAGGTCCTGGGTTGCGTTGTAAATAAGAAATCACGTCATTGTAAATAATGCTCCCCACCGTAAATGTATAGTTTGAGAATAATCCCGTAATTCGGTTAGCTGTGGGTTTGAGTCTGTTAGACAGGATGCAATGCAATAGGGGGACATACTTATTTGTGTTTTAAAATTGTCACACTCAGGGTCAGGTTAATTGTAGAGGGAATTACACCTACGTGCCACACTAAGTTAAAGTTTAATAGGTCCGAGGACGGACCTGAAGAAAGGGGGGTGCAGTGTAACGATTTTGAGAAGTGTGTAACGGTTTTTTGAGAAGTGTAACAATTTTGGAGGAAGTGTAACGAATGTGAAAACGTTACAATGTGAACGTTACAAACGTACGGTACCACCCTGTTAATGTAAATAATGGTCGCAGTCAGCGTCCTAGTTAATTGCATGGAATATACACGCAGGTCACGATATATCTTTTAAATAGTGTATTTCCTTATTCCATGTAGGCTAAGTATGTGTTTTCCCACTAGATTGACTTTGCATTGTATCAAACAAAATAAGCGTAGGCCCTTCCAATTTCCCCAAAACCTCCCTTCCATTTGCCTTCCGCATTTTGGTCGGTTTTTCTCTTCAACCACCATTGGCCACGAGGTAAGGTTGGAGAAGAAAGGTGTGTCTCCACCTCGTCAGAAGAGGGAAGGAGTGAACCGGCCCTAACAGCCAATCAACACCGCGGTGAGTGACCCGGTAGGCGTGCCCTCGGAGTCGGCGGCTTGATTTCGCCCGAGGTGATAAAAGCGCCTGCAGGGGACTGCTTAGAGATGAGCTGGAGCCTGGAGATGACCCTGGGAGAGGAGCAAAGAGGCTGCACCAAAGAGAGGCGGTGAGATGCGAAACGCTCCAAGCCAAAGAGGAGAGGTACTCGGAAAGGAAACCAGCTTTGGAGAGACGCGCTGAAAGGAGGGAGACGGCTCCACCAGGAAGAAGAGGAGCAGGTGTGCCGAGCCAGCGCGTGACGTCTACAGCAGCGGATACGCGACGGAGGATTTTCCCGCCAAAAACCGCGAGGAATTGAGAGCTGCTACCTCCGGCCTGGCCTCCCTCTCCAGCAATCTACCTCAAGCCCTACCTGCCTGCAATATCCCCCCGTGTAAGTGTGAACGTCGTCTGTCCTACTCGTTGTCTTGGGGTTAAGTAAAAATGAATAGGGTAAGTTAAGGATTCGCTGTGTCACTGTTTCTTCCATCCTTTGCTTGTGTGCGTATAATAAATCTGTTCTTCCTCCGTATTCTTCTTCTTCTTTTTCATTCTCTTGCGATCGCTTTAGAGATTTCCCGATTGAATATCCGTGGGGCGATCTGGTCAACGTCGGGTGAAATCGGGTTTTAATCGGGGAGTAACTGTTCGGACGCGGTTAAATACACCACCGCTCGGTCAATATAACATCTAATTACAGACGTGGCTTGGATGTTATTCACCGAGCGGTTTTGGGATGACCACGTCTGCACAAGATTATGCTCGATATTATACCCGAACGTTGACTAGTCGCGCGATGCTGGCTCAATAAGAAAAAGAAGACACCCGGCTGGGTTAAAATGACGACACCAGGGATACGGTTCTCAAGACCTCCGGAGGAGATTGTATTCGTGCGGAAGGTCAGATTACAGGGACGAGAGGTACAACATAGAAAGACAAGCACTTAGACACAATCTTATATTATTCCCGGACAGACGACAGGTAAACGGGACAACGGCTGACTCACACGGGGGTTGATGGCAGGAAAGCGGTTGTCGATGGCTCCAGGTGCACCTGTGCTCAAAGGTTAGAATCGACCCGGTCCGGTCCAGAGATGCGGGAGGTTTCAGCGCTCGGAGGTAACGTTCTTTCACAGGCGGGTTCTCTTCCTCTCAGCGATCGCAGGCAACGTTCTTTCTCCAGCTGGGGGCGCATCTCATGTCACATCCGGCGCGTGGCCGCGTATATCCGGCGGGGAGTGACACGCCCTCGGCTCGCTAGCGCCGCCCCAGATGGAATCGGTCCGCCCTTCTGATTGGGTGCGGGGGGTTACCAGGCTCCGCCCTTGAGGAGGAGCTGACAGCCAGCCCCTCCGTGGTAACCCCGTGGAGCGCGTGGTCAATGGCGCTAATCGAGCCGGTGTGAGGACGCATCCTCCCCCGCTCCGCCGCCATCTCCTCTGTTGTTGTTGTAATTGTTGGGGAAGAAGATGGAAGGAGGTATGGGAAAGGTCCTAAACTCACTACTGATGCCATATAATCACATTCTGGTGCAACGAAGAGTCATAATTAATGGAGACGAGGCCTTAACTGACATAGAATAAGAATAGCTAGGAAGATGTCCGAAAGTTGTCTACGTGTGGTGCGGTGGACCTGGGCACGACATTTAATGGGGGAATAAGGGGAAGGTCGGCTCTACTGATTGTTATTTACATGCAATGGGACTAGGGAATGGGGGATTGGGGAAAGTTGGGGAGTATTGGAGAAAATAGGGGAATATTTACAAGCGGATATGGAGGCCAAATTCTATATTCGCAACATTGCACCCTTCTCTACCCTCGGGGCGTCCCGACCCGATAAATTTTTACCTACTTTAGTGTGGCACGCAATGTAGTTCCCTCTACTATTAACTCTACCCTGAGTGCGACAGTTTTACAGATATTCACAAATGAGTAAATATGTCCCCCTGCGACGTTGCACCCTTCTCCTCACAGAAACACACCCACAGGATAACCGAATCCGGAAAGAATTCGCAAACTACACATACAGCCGGTAGGGAGCATTATTTACAAGATTACGCTGATATCTACACTACGATCCAGGACCTGTCTTTGGAGGAACACATGCAGATGTTATGCATAGAGAGAGCGCGCTTGCCAGCATCGATACACCAACCCACGAGTGCTCTGTGGCCGACGGCCTTTAATAACGTGCAGAGCACCCCATCCCAGCATCAAAAGCACCACCCCACCACCAATCGGTGCAGTCACCATTGTTCAATGATTAAAAATAAATGCGACAACCCCTAACCCTGCAGGTGTCTCTTGCTCTTCGCGTGGCCTTCAGTGGTGTTAACTATTAGTGGTTCACCTGTATGGCATAGGTGCCACGTTGACCCATAGGTCCATCAACGGGTGGTGCTTGGCCGCAAACGAACTGCGGTCCATTGTGGGTGGCCACAAACATTGCGGTCCATATGGTGTATCGATCCCGGCAGCAAACAGCGAAAGTGCAGGCCCACAACTGCACAGCCAGCACCTCTCTCTCCTCTCTCTCTACCCCAAAGCCAGATCCTCGGAGGTGGGAGACAAAAGAAGCAGACAAGTGAGTAAGGTGGTAAGGGCGCAAAAGTGCACGCAATGTAAGGTGATGCACACTGGGGGCACATGGGAACCAGGTGAGACAGGTACGTTCCTATCGTACGCCCCCCCCCCCACCAGGTAACCTACATGGCCCCTCCCTTACCCCTTACTGTATCCACAAAACACAACACTACCCATAAACATCTACTTTACAAATCAACAAACATCCCTACTGTCTTCCCCGTTCCTCCCATATACCAAATTCGTCTTCTCTCCCTCCTAACCAATCAAATTTGCCATTTTCAACTCTCATCAAAATTTGCCATTTTCAACTCAACATCAAAATTTGCCATTACCAATTCAACATCAGTCCCTCCTAGGGAGGGAGAGATGGAATCACCCCAATGTCTCATCCACGTCGTGATGCGTCTCACAAATCCACACAGCAATCTCATTTCCTGCAACAAACAAAGAAAACACAGGTGTGGAGTCATCATCATCACCACAGGTAAGTGGCTGCGTATGGTGCGACAGGTTCATTAATCCTAACTATTTCCTAAATGACTTTAACAACTTTACACTACCCGGGGTCTTTCTCCGGCCAAACCATTGGCCCTCTTACACTATGGGTTCTAAAAACCAATTCCCATTGGCCAAACTGTGGTGCTCTTCAATTTGGGGTCTCACTCCCCCGATTCATCTCCCGGTGCCCTCGCACAATTTCTGGGCTGTGGCGTGTACCTCTCCCAGTGGGTCTACCCACCTGCACACCTCCACCACTGTAGTTGCCTCCGAGCTTACCTGCTCCTTACCCTAACCTAACTACCTGGGGAAGGCCCTCTGGCACTCTCCCCACTCGGTGCCCTCTCTGGCACTGGGCTGCCCGATCCACACCCGGGATCCTCAGGCACCCATTCACAACTCTACCGGCTCCCAGAGCCCACCTGCGGCCTCACCTGGCCGACATCCTCACAGTGGTGGAGTGCCCAACCAACTACACACACTAACAGGCTACACGCCCAGCCATTTCCACAACACTAATGCACCCATTCACAACACCATTCTGCAACCGCACCACAAGTGCCAATATCCAACCACAATTTACCTGTTCCCTCTACCTAGCACTTACACTACCCGCCCCGGGTACTCGTGAAAGGGGTCCACTCTTCCCCCATCCACACCTTCGCACCATGCACACCACTCCGTACCACTCACTCCAACTCTCTCCACACACCTGTACCTGCACACCTGTGCTCTCACACCTGGTGCCACCTGCACCCTTCTCTCCCCAAGCGCATTCGCGCTGATCCACAACACTCATTACTCACACACTGCTCCACACACCTGTCCAGTTGCACACCTGTGCAATCACACCTGTTCAACCTTCACACACACGGCATCATCTCAGCTAACTACTCCCTTCTGAAACTTGCGCTTCCCAGTCGTCCCTTTAAACTATTGCGCTCCCACGTCATTATCATCCACCCTAATCTACCTGCGTCCCCACTACAGGTATCAGTCACTAACTAAACCTTAACGTTACCTACTGTCATCTTCGCTAGATCCCTACACACAATATCCTAACCCACCCGGGCTAGTTTTCACTGCCATACACCCCATAAACTATTGCTCCTTTGCCCCCCCATGGGAAGGATGGTGGATTTGCCATCCCACCACATCGGGGGTCTCTCACTACCAATTTTGCACATCAAATTTCAACAAATTAAAAATTTGCCAATCACTGCCCATCATCTGCCAATCACTACTGCCAATCCCTTGCCAATCATCAAATTTTGTTTTTCTCCAATTTTTGGGTCCAAAACACTAACCTCATCACCCAGTCGACTCACTAATACCTCTCGGTGCGCCAATCCCTGTCCAAAGCCCGGCTTCGTAAAGCCAAGCAATGGATGCTGGTTGTTTTGTGCCAGCGGCTGGATGCGTCCGGCACTCGGTGCAGGGACGGGGGCTTACCCGGGCCGAGATCCCACGCATCACCTCGGCGTGGAGCCATCCAATGTCCCGATCTCGACCTGCCGGCACGTCTCAACAAAACGTGGTCGCCATAACGACCCTTCCTATCCAGCTGCCCGCTCCGCCTAGTGGAGCACGGACGCGGCCGTCCCACGCGAGGCCCAGCGTGGATCGCGCACGGCGGTCCTTTCGAACCCGCCGTGGCTCGGATCCCCGCTGGTTCTCGCGGCACGCGAAGCCCGGCACGCACCGAGGGCCCGATTCGGCTATAAGTCGTTCTAAACTCGACCCCGTCTAACGTCGATGCTTCACCTGGACGTTTACACCCCGCAGCCCGTTCCTTGCTCACACATCCAGCCGTGCCCATGCTCCTCGTACCTTTCCTTACACACCCAGGTACACTCATTCCACTCACAGCCTTGGTCACACACCTGACCACCGAACATTTTGGCACACATTCGTTGCTCGCACACCTCACCAATACACCTCTTCGCGCCCCCTCCTCTGTCACCTCCTCTGTGACAATCACAGGTGTGCCCTCATTCGCACACCCAACCACGTGCCTCACCACCAACTCCAGCGTGCATTCCCACTCACGCTCTACCATTCCAGGTGTACATCCTTCCATCCCAGGTGTACATCCTCGCTCACCTGTCACAACCAGCTCACTCTCCTTGTCACTCTCACTACTCTCACCTCCACTCGTGACAACGCACTCACCCTTACTCTTGACAGCACACTCTTTCCCCATGCACCTGTCCGTCACACACCTTTCTCGCGCACACTCTCCCGTTACACCCTCTGTAACACTCACCACAGGTGGACACTCTTCCTTACTTCTGACAGCGCACTCTTTCCTCATGCACCTGTCCGTCACACACCTTTCTCGCGCACACTCCTGCGCACACTCTCCCGTCACACCCTCTGTAACACTCACCACACCACGCTTCCATGTGCTCCCTCGCACACGCGCTACGACCGACTCACTCTCGCCAGCACACTCACTCCTTGGCACGCACTTTTTCCTCACACACCCCAGAGTCGGACTTTCTCGCACACCTCCTTTTTCGCACACCAGACCTGTCGCACACCTCACCAACGGCCTCTCACGAACACCCGGGTCCATCTCGACCCCCAAGCTTCTTAAATCACCTGGCGCATCATACGCACGACCATATTGGTCACCACTTACACCGGGTCCTCTTTCTCTTCGCTTCTCCTCCATCACCTGCGAATCCCTCATCCGGTTAATGAGCACATCATCACGATCCGAACACAGACTCTGGACCAATTCTTTTACCTCCTCTTTTATCTCTTTCTTATCCTCTCTCCGTCGCTTTTTAATTTCGCTCACCCCCTCTTCCACTTCTTCTAATTTCTGCTTCACCTCCTTCATCTCCTCGTGCGCCCCTTTAAGTTCTTCCTCTAACTCCACTTTATTTTTTTCTATGTGCTCCCGCACCTCCCGCTCTTTAACCTCCATCACCTCTACCACTTTGTTCATTTTTTTCGTCAAGTCCTCATGTACCGTCTGACACTCTTTTTTAATTACCCCTACGTCCTTTTTCATCTCCTTCTGCGTCGATTTTAACCCCTCTATTACCGCTGTGTTCTTCTTTACCTGTTCCCCCAACTCCTTTTGTCCCACTGTCAGTTGTTCTACTCCCAGCGTCAACTCCTCTATACCACCTTGCAATTTTACAGTCCCCTTTCTCACCTCCTTCTCCATGCGCTCCTTACAGTGCCTCACCTCCTCGCGCACTCCTCCGACCTCCTCACTCACTCCTCTTCTGATCTCCTCTCCCATCACTTGCATCTCCTGCCCAGATGCCACCCTCATCTGCTCCATTTCCTCCCTGTGAGCATCCAGTTTGGTTTCTACCCCCATTCTGACCCCCTCTATCTGCTGCCCCATTTGGTTAACTTCCCTTTCCGCTTGGTCCCTCATGTCCCTCAATTTGCCTTCCATGGTGTTTTCTAACCCCTCTAACCCTTTTTGCATCCCTTCCATTTGATTCTCTTGAGCGGCCATTCTGTTTTCTACCCCCGTTAACCCAGTTTTCACTCCCTCTATCTGATTCTCCTGGGCAGCCATTCTATTTTCTACCCCCTCTAACCCATTTCTCACCTCTTTTATCCCATTGTCTAACCCCTCAAAATTTTTGTCTAACTTCCCAATTTTCTTGTCTAACTCCTCAAAATTATTGTCTAACTTCCCAATTTTCTTGTCTAACTCCTCAAAATTATTGTCTAACTTCTCACCGGTACCCCTTGCTTCGTCCCTCATTACCCCCAATTGCTCACTCCGAGCCCTCGCTTCGTCCCTCATTACCCCCAATTGCTCACTCCGAGCCCTCGCTTCGTCCCTCATTACCCCCATTTGGTTTTCCAATCGCTCACTATTCTTTTCCATAAGGGCCGTCATTTGTATAAAAAAAAGTTCCAATCTTCCCAGCGGCGCTACTTCGGTCGCGGGCACGGTGACCAGCGAGGCGCCTTTTTGCGCGCCTGAAGCATCGTGCGCGAGAGCGCCATTTTGTGCACCTGCTACCCCCGCTGTTTCGCTCTCCTCATGTCCCTCATGTCCCTCAATTTGGTCCTGGACCGACCCTGCCTCACTCTCCCCTACCGGACCCCAGCCGTCTTGATCCGCCATAGCGCGACTTGCAAAATTCGAGTTTCGTAAAACAAATACAAATTTTGCTGTTATAATTTCGTCGAGCGCAGTAACCGCGGGACCGCGCTCCGGATCGATTTGGTCGAGCGCCGTACGCGCTCCGGCTCGATTTTCCCTCCCAAAATTTGGGCCTAACTAATTTAGTCCCGGGTCCGAATCTCACTCCTCGACACCAATTGTTACTCTAATAGTACAATTGGTGTTCCAAAATTTGGGCTAAATAAATTTAGTCCCAGGTTCGAATCCCACTCCTGACACCAATTGTTACAGACGTGGCTTGGATGTTATTCACCGAGCGGTTTTGGGATGACCACGTCTGCACAAGATTATGCTCGATATTATACCCGAACGTTGACTAGTCGCGCGATGCTGGCTCAATAAGAAAAAGAAGACACCCGGCTGGGTTAAAATGACGACACCAGGGATACGGTTCTCAAGACCTCCGGAGGAGATTATATTCGTGCGGAAGGTCAGATTACAGGGACGAGAGGTACAACATAGAAAGACAAGCACTTAGACACAATCTTATATTATTCCCGGACAGACGACAGGTAAACGGGACAACGGCTGACTCACACGGGGGTTGATGGCAGGAAAGCGGTTGTCGATGGCTCCAGGTGCACCTGTGCTCAAAGGTTAGAATCGACCCGGTCCGGTCCAGAGATGCGGGAGGTTTCAGCGCTCGGAGGTAACGTTCTTTCACAGGCGGGTTCTCTTCCTCTCAGCGATCGCAGGCAACGTTCTTTCTCCAGCTGGGGGCGCATCTCACGTCACATCCGGCGCGTGGCCGCGTATATCCGGCGGGGAGTGACACGCCCTCGGCTCGCTAGCGCCGCCCCAGATGGAATCGGTCCGCCCTTCTGATTGGGTGCGGGGGGTTACCAGGCTCCGCCCTTGAGGAGGAGCTGACAGCCAGCCCCTCCGTGGTAACCCCGTGGAGCGCGTGGTCAATGGCGCTAATCGAGCCGGTGTGAGGACGCATCCTCCCCCGCTCCGCCGCCATCTCCTCTGTTGTTGTTGTAATTGTTGGGGAAGAAGATGGAAGGAGGTATGGGAAAGGTCCTAAACTCACTACTGATGCCATATAATCACATTCTGGTGCAACGAAGAGTCATAATTAATGGAGACGAGGCCTTAACTGACATAGAATAAGAATAGCTAGGAAGATGTCCGAAAGTTGTCTACGTGTGGTGCGGTGGACCTGGGCACGACATTTAATGGGGGAATAAGGGGAAGGTCGGCTCTACTGATTGTTATTTACATGCAATGGGACTAGGGAATGGGGGATTGGGGAAAGTTGGGGAGTATTGGAGAAAATAGGGGAATATTTACAAGCGGATATGGAGGCCAAATTCCATATTCGCAACAATATTATTTATTTGTAATTTATTTGTAATGTCGGTGATATTATTTATTTGTAATTTATTTGTAATATTGCTGATATTATTTATTTGTAATTTATTTGTAATATTGGTGATCCATTTATTTGTAATATTGGTGATATTATTTATTTGTAATATTGGTCATATTATTTATTTGTAATATTGGTCATATTATTTATTTGTAATTTTTTTTTTATATTGGTGCTATTATTTATTTGAAATTTATTTGTATAGTTGGTTATATTATTTATTTCTAATTTATTTGTAATATTGGTGATATTATTTATTTGTAATATTGGTGATATTATTTATTTGTAATTTATTTGTAATATTGGTGATATTATTTATTTGTAATTTATTTGTAATATTGGTGATATCATTTATTTGTAATATTGGTCATATTATTTATTTGTAATATTTGTCATATTATTTATTTGTAATATTGGTGATATTATTTATTTGAAATTTATTTGTAAAGTTGGTGATATCATTTATTTCTAATTTATTTGTAATATTGGTGATATCATTTATTTGTAATATTGGTCATATTATTTATTTGTAATTTATTTTTAATATTGGTGATATTATTTATTTGAAATTTATTTGTAATGTTGGTGATATTATTTATTTCTAATTTATTTGTAATATTGGTGATATTATTTATTTGTAATATTGGTGACATTATTTATTTGTAATTTATTTGTAATATTGGTGATATTATTTATTTCTAATTTATTTGTAATATTGGTGATATTATTTATTTGTAATATTGGAGATCTTCAGGGTTTTTGGGGTATTTTGGGTCTTCGGGGTATTTGGGGTATTTTGAATCTTCAGGGTATTTTGGGTCTTTAGGATCTTTAAGAGTTTTTGGAGTCTTTAAGGATAAGGATCTTTGAGGTCTACTGGGTCTTTTGGATATTTGGAGTCTTTAAGGGTCTTTTGTGTATTTTGGGTCTTCGGGGTCTTTTGCTTCTTTATGGTTCTCCGGGGTCTTTTGCTTCTTTATGGTTCTTCAGGGTCTTTAAGGGTCTAAGCTAAGGGGTCTCAGCAGTCTAAAGGGTCAAAAGGTACATTCCCACAGTACGTAATTAATAGACGTACATAATTAATAGACAAGATGCAACCGACATTCAAACAGTACATAAATAATAGATTTATTGTGACATGGCTTCACTGTCTCACGGCTTCACAGACCATGTTTTTCGGTTTTATATATATTTGAAGAAAAAGTAGAAGAAGACGTTTTGGTCACAAATATACAATCACATGAAAAAGTAAGTACACCCCATGTAAAGTTTTGACTTTTTCAACATATTTCAACATACAGCTATTTGATCTTCATTTCAACAATATTGATAGATAAAGGTGATATAATACAGCAAATATCATGAAACATTTACATTTTGTAGTCCATTGTATAATTTGAAAAACATAAATGCAAATTTCGCATGTGGAAAAAGTAAGTACACCCCTACATTTATCACTACTTCAAATACCTAAAATTAGAATCAGGTGCACCAGCTCAGGTGCAAATGATTAGAACATCGTTAGAGAGGATCTTGGAGGAACCTGTCTTATTTAAACCTCAGACATTTAGTTTGGTTTGCTCTTTTTTTTCTTCTTTTTTTTCTTTTTTTTTGTATACAAGATCGAGGCTCGTGAAAGAGCGAACATTAATCACACACAAAGACAAACCGACACATAAAACATATAACATCGGGAGCGGTAGACAAGATGGGGAGAGAGGGGGAAGGACACAAACACAACATTTGAGAGCAGGGACCGAGAGACATGGAGACATCGAGAGATCTGAGAAAGGGCGAGGGCTTTGGGGGGGGGGGCATGGGAAGGGGGCGGTGGGAGAGGTATAAAACATATGGACACTGCCAGGACTTCCAGGAAAGAAGTTGGAATTTCAAACAAGGTGGATCTGGGGTGAATTAGCGGGGGTAGAAAAGATCAAGGTTTTGGATGGGGGCAGATAAGAGATGGTGGTGAACAGCTGTTTTAAAGACCTGGAGGGAGGAGTGGGATTGAAGGGAGTGAGGGAGTTTGTTCCAGAGGCGGGAGAAAAGAGGAATGAAAGAGTGAAGGTGAGCAGAGAGCCGAGATTTCGGCAGTTTAACCATCTATAACCATTTATAACCGTTTAACCATTTCATCATCTATAACCATCTTTGTTGTTGAAGTGTGCGGCGTCACCATGCCTCAATCAAAAGAGCTCTCTGAGGCCTTCAGAAAGAAGGTTATAGATGCCTAGGAGTCTGGGAAGGGATTTAAAAAGATCTCCAAACAATTTGAAATCAATCATTCGACTGTCCGGAAG
Organism: Myxine glutinosa; assembly: GCF_964187855.1. Taxonomy (NCBI): domain Eukaryota; kingdom Metazoa; phylum Chordata; class Myxini; order Myxiniformes; family Myxinidae; genus Myxine; species Myxine glutinosa. Next base: position 54,060,324 of record NC_136270.1, read on the forward strand.
ATCATCTACAAGTGGAGAAGATTCCAAACAACTGCCAACTTGTTCAGGCCAGGCCGCCCCAGCAAGTTCAGCCCGAGAGCAGACCACAAGATGCTGAAAGAAGTCTCTAAGAACCCCAGAATGTCATCACGGGACCTACAGGTAGCTCTTGCCACTGTTGATGTCAAAGTGCACGAGTCTACCATTAGAAAGAGGCTGCACAAATTTGATCTACATGGGAGGTGTGCCAGGAGGAAACCTTTGCTGCCCAGAAAGAACATCAGGGCAAGACTAAAGTTTGCCAATGAACACCTCGGCAAAGACCAGCACTTCTGGAACAATGTGCTCTGGACAGATGAGTCAAAGGTAGAGCTATTTGGCACAGTACCAGAAGACATGTTTGGTGAAAACCAAAGACAGCATTTGACCACAAGAACCTGATACCAACTGTAAAGCATGGTGGTGGAAATATTATGGTTTGGGGCAGCTTTGCTGCATCAGGGCCTGGGCAGCTCACCATCATATAATCCACTGTGAATTCTTCATTGTTCCAGAGGGTGCTTGAAGATAATGTGAGGCCATCTGTCAGAAAGTTGAAGCTCAACCGAAGGTGGACCTTGCAACATGACAATGACCCTAAACATACCAGTAAATCCACCAAGGGAATGGCTGAAAAGAAAGAAATAGAGGATTCTGGAATGGCCAAGTCAAAGCCCGGATCTAAATCCCATGGAGATGTTGTGGGGAGGATTTGAAACGAGCTGTGCATGCAAGAAACCCCTCAAACATCGCACGGCTGAAAGAATTCTGCATGGAGGAGTGGGCAAAAATTTCTCCCAGTCGATGTCAGAGACTGGTAGACAGTTATAAGAAACGCCTACTTGAGGTTGTTTCTGCCAAAGGGGGCAATACCACCTATTAGAGCCAAGGGTGTACTTACTTTTTCCACATGCGAAATTTGCATTTATGTTCATTTAAATTATACAATGGACTACAAAATGTAAATGTTTCATGATATTTGTTTTATTATATCACCTTTATCTATCAATATTGTTGAAATGAAGATCAAATAGCTGTATGTTGAAATATGTTGAAAAAGTCAAAACTATACATGGGGTGTACTTACTTTTTCACGTGACTGTACGTACATACATACATACATACATACATACTGTTGTGGATATGAGGATTGTGTTTTTTTTATTGTTTTATTCTGGACCCTCCTGCCTCCAGTCTGTTGTATAAAGGTCAAAGGGCGTTCCCGTAGTTAATTCCATAAAGCATACACGAAGGACACCATATATCCCTGTTCAGTAGTTATATCCTTATTATGTGTATTAGGCTAAGGATTTGTCTTCCATTAATTTAAATACTCCATTGCACCAAGTGAAATAAGAGTAGATCCCCTTTCATTCACATTCCCCTTCCAACAAATGCCAACTGTTGCCTCCGCGACTCCATTCGCCACGAGGTCGGCTTGGAGAAGAAGGGGGAGGAGCTGCCGACTCCTGGGCGTGCCTGCCCATCGTCATCAAGGGTGGAGCCAGAGGGCTGTGCCGACCAATCAGGGCCGAGGCGAGCTGACCGATGGGCGTGTCCTGGACACCAGCGGCTTGATCGCCTGAGGCGCTATATAGAGCGCGCGCGAAAGCAAGGTTGGAAGTTGTTGTTGGACTAAGAGTTGGACTGAGTGGGACTAAGAGTTGGACCAAGCAAGAGAGGAAGTTGTTGGACTGGGTTGGACTAAGAAAGAGAGAGGAGAGAAGGGGCGAAGCGAAGCAAAGAGAGAAAGAGTCCTGGAGTTTGTGAGAGAGGGAGAGAGAACCCGTCACGCCAGACCCCCCACCAGCAGCTTGGCTCCACCAAGCAGCTCCGACCCGTTACCCCGCGCACACGACAGGATCGGTGGCATCGGCGGCCGTCGAGGTCCAGCCCGACGTCCCGTGCGGGATCAAGCTTCAGCCAGCTCCGTGCCTTCCTCCCCCTCTGGCCACCCACCTCCTGTCATTCCTGCTTGCAATTCCCCATTCGTGTACGTGAGTTTGTTCTGTGTGTCTTGTCCCTGGGTTAATTAAGCCTGTTTAGATAAGCTAGCGATTTTCACTGTGTCTCTGATTTCTTCTGTAAATTATTTTATTATCCTTCCTTCTTCCTTGGTTTCTTTTGGTTGTAAATAGTAAATAAATTATATCCGTATTACCTACTTCTGTCTTCTTCTTCTTCACATCCTTCGCTTTGTCTTTTCCCTCATTGAATATCTGTGGCACGATTCGGCCAACGTTCAGGATTCGGGTTAGTCGGGGTAACTGTTCGGGCGCGGCGGCCATCCGCTCGGCAAACAACATCCTCGCCGCGGTCCCGTAACAATTGGTGTCTGGGAGTGAGATACGAGGCCCGAACCAAATTTTTAAAACATCTCGAAAAAATTTGGTCAAAATTTGGAGCGGCCAAGATTTAGTTTTTAAAATCCGAAATTTGAAATCGCACCATGGCTAGTCAAGGCGATCAGATGCAGGTGGGTGAGCTAGAAGAGGGGTTAGGGGTAACCCAGGACGAGAGGGAGGAAATGGAGGAGAGCAATGGTGAGGTGGTTGAGGAGGTGTCAGGTGCACAAAATGGCGTCCTCGCGCACGTGGTTACAGCGGCACCAAATTTAGCGGCGCCCGTGACCGTAGCAGCACCGGTGGATTTGAACCTTTTTATGATGCAAATGGAGGGCCTTATGGCCAAGAATAGTGAGCAATTGGGAAACCAAATCGGAGGATTGGAAAACAGAATGGGGGAGCAGCTAGAAGCTAAATTTGAGGGGTTAGACAACAATTTAAAGGGGTTGGACAATAAATTTGAGGGGTTAGACAACAATTTAAAGGGGTTGGACAATAAATTTGAAGGGTTAGACAACGGGATAAAAGAGGTGAAGAAGGGGTTAATGGGGTTGGAAAATACAATGGACGACAAATTGCGGGAAGTAGGGGAGCAATCCGCCCGGGAAATCAAACGGATGGGGAACCAGATAGAGGAGGTGAAAATCGGGTTGGAAGGTAAACTGGATGCTCAGAGGGATGAATTGGGACAGATGAGGGCGGCATCTACTAAAGAAATGGAGGATATGGGGGAGGAAGTAAGACGAGGTGTAAGCGAGGAGATCTCGGGGGTACGCGAGGAGGTAAAGCGAGGTGAGAGGCGTATGGAGAAAGAGGTGAGGAATAATACGGCTAGGTTACAAGGGGGCATAGAGGACCTGACGCAGGAGGTGGAACAACTGACGGTGGGACAGACGGAGTTAGTGGAGCAGGTACAAAGGAACACTGCGGTACTAGGAGGGTTAAAGGCGACACAAAAAGAACTAAAAGACGACTTGATAGCGACGAAGAGGGAATGTCAGATGGTACGTGAGGGACTGACAACGAGGTTGGACGAGGTGACGGAGGCAATGGAGACAAAGGACCGGGAGGTGAGGACGCACATAGAAACGGTCAAGGTAGCGTTAGAGGACGAAATTGAGGAGACGCACCGGGAAATAAATGAGGTGAAGCAAAAGTTAGAGGAAGTGGAAGAGGGGGTGAGTGAAATTAAGAAGAGACGGAGGGAAACTAAGAGGGAGATAAAGGAGGAGGTGATGGAATATGTACAAGGTCGGTGCTCAAATCGTGATGGTGTGCTCGCTAACCAAATAAAGAGGTTGCAGGTGGCGAAGGAGGTGCGGAGACGAGGTGCCGAGGTGAGTGGCGATATACGTGGAAATGTATATGATGTGAGGGGAGCTTCAGTCGGCTTGGGGGTTGATGTAGACCCGGGTGTTCGTGAGGGACCAATGGTGAGATGTATGACTGGTCCGGAGTGTATGGAAAGAGGAGGTATGCGAGAATGTCCGACTCTGGGGTGTGTGAGGAAAAAGTGCGCGCCAAGGAGTGAGTGTGCTGTCGAGAGTGAGTTGGTCGTAGCGCGGGTGCGAGGGGGCACATGGAAGCGCGGGATGGGGAGTGTTACAGAGGGTGTAATGGGAGAGTGTGCGCAAGAGGATGTGCGAGAAAGGTGTGTAACGGACAGGTGCATGAGGAAAGAGTGCACTGTGAAGAGTAAGGGAGAATGCACACCTGTGGTGAGTGTTATGGAGGGTGTAACAGGAGAGTGTGCGCAAGAGGATGCACGAGAAAGGTGTGTAACGGACGGGTGCTTGAGGAAAGAGTGCGCTGTCAAAAGTAAGGGTGAGTGCGCGACCGAGTGTGGAGGTGAGAGTAGTGAGAGTGACACGGAGCGTGAGTTGGTGGTGGCAGGTGAGAGAGGATGTACACCTGGAATGGAAGGATGCACACCTGGAATGGTAGAGCGTGAGTGGGAATGCACACTGGAATTGGTAGTGAGGCACGTGGTTGGGTGTGCAAGTGAGAGCACACCTGTGGTTGTCACAGAGGAGGTGACCAAGGAGGGGGCGCGAAGAGGTGTGTTGGTGAGGTGTGCGAACGACGAGTGTGTGCAAAGGTGTGCGGTGGTCAGGTGTGTGACAAAGTCTGTAAGCGGATTTGAGTGTACCTGGGTGTGCCAGGGAAGGTGCAATGACAAAGAGCATGGAGACGGCTGGATGTATGAGCAAGGAACGGGCTGCGGGGTGTAAGCATGCAAATGGAGCATCGACGCTAACTGGGTTAGCGGTTAGAGCGATGTATAGCCGAATCGGGCCTTCGGTGCAACCGGGCAGCTTTGCGTGCCGCGGGGATCCGCGGCGGTTTCGAAAGAACCGCCGTGCGGGATTCACGCCGGGCCACGCTTTGAACGGCCGCGTCCGTGCTCCACTAAGCGGAGCGGGCAGCCCGATAGAAAGGGTCGTCATGGCGACCCCTTTTTGTTGAGGCGTTCCGGCAGGGCGAGATTGGGGCATCGGACAGTCCCGTGCCCCGATGGTGCGTGGAATCTCGGGCCGAGTAGACCGCCTTCCCTGCACCGAATGCCGGACGGACCCATCCGCTGGCAACAAACCACCCGCATCCATTGCTCGGCTTTACGAAGCAGAGCTTTGGAAACGAATTGGCGCACCGAGAGGATCTAGTGAGTAGACGGGTGATGATAGTGGTTTGGACCCGAAATTGCAAAGCAAAATTTGACGATTGGTAGAATGATTGGCAGATGATTGGCAAATTTTTGATTTGTTGAATTTGGACGAGCAAAATTTATAGTGAGAGATACCCGATGTGATGGGATGGCAACTCTGCCATCTCTCACAGCGGGGGCAAAGGAGCACTAGGTTTATGGGGTTTGGCAGTGAAAACTAGCCTGGGAGGGTTAGGATATAGTGTGTAGGGACCTAGAAGATTGACCTTAGGTAACGGTAAGATTAGGTAGTGACAATGATACCTGTAGTGGGGACGCAGGTAGGTTAGTGTGGATGATAATGACGTGGTATGTGCTTAGTTTAAAGGGAAGACCGGGAGCACTAAGTTAGCAGGGCAACAGGTAGTTCAGATGATGCCGTGTGTGTGAGGATCGAAAGTGTATTGAGCGGGGTATGAGTAACTGATTGTGATTGTGAGTAGTATTGTGATTGCACAGGTGTGCAACTGGACAGGTGGATGGAGCAGTGTATGAGAGTGATAGTGATGAGTTGTGCTGACCAAATGGTCCAGGAAGGAAGGAGGGTGCAGGTGGCACCAGGTGTGATTGCACAGGTGTGCAACAACAGGTGTATGGAAAAACAGGTGTATGGAATAAATGGTATGGAGTATTGGAATGGATGGTCGTGGAGTGAGTATAGTGGAAACTGTGGAGTGGAGTGGATGGTGCGAAGGTGTGGATGGGGGAAAGGAGGATGGACCCCATCACGAATACCCGGGGAGGGTAGTGTAAGAGTTAGGTAGAGGGTACAGGTAAATTGTGGTTGGATATTGGCATCTGTGGTGCGTGGTGGAAGAATGGTATTTGGATGGGTGCATTAGTGACGTGGAAATGGCTGGGCGTGTAGCCTGTTAGTGTGTGTAGTTGTATGGGCACTCCACCACTGTTAGGATGTCGGCCAGGTGAGGCCGCAGGTGGGCTCTGGGAGCCGGTAGAGTTGTTGTGGATGGGGCCCGAGGATCCGGAGGACGGACCCGGGTAGCCCAGTGCCAGAGGGCACCGAGGGGGTGACAGAGCCAGGAGGGGCCTTCCCCAATTAGATAGGTTAGGGTGAGGAGCTAGGTAAGCTCGGGTGGCAACTACAGTGGTGGAGGTGTGCAGGTGGGTAGACCTGCTGGGAGAGCTACACATCTCAGCCCAGAAATTGTGCAAGGGCACCGGGAGATGAATCGGGGGACTGAGACCCCAAATTGAGAAGCACCACAGTTTGGTCAATGGGAATTGGTTTTTAGAACCCATCGTGTAAGTTGGCCAATGGATTGGCAGGGAAAGACCCCGGGTAGTGTAAAGTGTGTTAATGTCATTTAGAAGATAGTTAGGATTAAGAATCTCCTCGCACCATCTACATCCACTCACCTGGGATGACGTACCTCCACACCATGCCAGGTTTTTTTTTGTTTTTTTTATTGATGCAAATGTTTGGAATGTGAGACGCATCATGACGTGGGTGTGACATTGTGTTGATGTTCCATCTCTTCTTCCTTATGAGGATTGATGATGAATTGGGTGATGGCAAATTTTGGTTAGAGGGATTGTGGTGACGAATTTGGGATAGAAGACATATGGGGAGACGTGACAGTAGTGACGAATTTTTAAAGGTGTAGATTTTGTAAATATGGGGTAAGGGCAAGGGTAGAGTAGGTGACAGGGGGGGTGACGTACGGTAGGGACGAGCTTCCTCACTTCGCTCTCCGTACGCACTTCGCCTTGCATTGCCTTATTGATGTGTACCCTTGTGACCTTACCCCTTGCTCATCTGTCTTTTCCCCCCTTTGTCTCCCATATGAGGACTTGTGCGCCACTGGGCGCCGAGGGGAGCGTGCGGGAGTCCGCCATTGTGCGCCCGGAACTCCAAGAACCAGCATCGATGCACCACATTATGGACCACATGTCTGTGGCTGAGCACCACTTATGGACCCCATGGGTTGGGGCAGGGCCCCTCTGCTGGAACCGGCCATGAAGGCCCGATATATTGCTGGCGGACCTTGGTCACAGGGCACCGATACCCCACAGGTGAACCACACGTAGTCGGCCCTGTGGGCCATAAATAAATAAAAATGGACACGTTGGGTGCATTTTTTTATCCAAATAGGCCACCAGCAAAGAAGATGACAACATCAGGAAGAGAACAATAGCCAGCAGAGGGAGCCGAAGAGGAAGACCAGCACCAGGGTTTGTTGTTTTTATTTTTATTCATGAACAGTGATGACTGTGCACCGATTGGTGCTTGAGGGTGCTTTGGTGTATTTTTGGGTGCTTTCATGGTGCATCGATGCAGGGCAGACTGTCTCCCCCCCCCCCCCCCAAAAGAACGATCACAGGTCCTGGGTTGCGTATTGTAAATAAAAGCAGAGTCATTGTAAATAATGCGCCCCCACCGTAAGTGTTTTAGTTTGAAGACAATTCTGCAATTCGGTTAGCTGTGGGCGTGAATCTGTTAGGCAGGGTGCAATGGAGCAGCGGGACATATTTATTTATGTTTTAAAACTGTCGCACTCAGGGTCAGGTTAAATGTAGAGGGAACTACACCTACGTGCCACACTAAGGTAAAAGTTCATAAGCCCGGGACGTGCCGAAGAGGAGGAGGGTGGTGTTGTGGATATGAGGATTGTGTTTTTTTGATTGTTTTATTCTGGACCCTCCTGCCTCCAGTCTGTTGTATAAAGGTCAAAGGGCGTTCCCATAGTTAATTCCATAAAGCATACACGAAGGACACCATATATCCCTGTTCAGTAGTTATATCCTTATTATGTGTATTAGGCTCAGGATTTGTCTTCCATTAATTTAAACTAGGGCATGCCCGTACTATATCTATATCTAAAATTATATCCCCCCCTCTATTTACATGAAATGGTTAGGTCCATGAAATGTTTTGGTCCATTCGCAACGCCAAAGCGAACGGCGAACGCTTTACATGAAATGGTTTGGTGCATGAAATGTTTTGGTTCATTCGCAATGCCAAAGCGAACGGCGAACGGCTTGCGAGTACAGTGACAATCCCCCCGGGGTTTTTATTAGTTTTAAAACATAGTTTAACGCCAACATAGCGCCAACATAGTTTGCAAACGTGAAATAAATGAATACGCTCTCAAATGTGCCATCCGAGGCAGAGTGTGTCCGCCACGTTCGGCACACGCGATAGCTCGCTGCTCTCTGATTGGTTGAATCGTTTTTTGGACATAGCTCGGTAAGTAATTGTCCGATTAATATGAAACCTTGAAAAGGCACATCCTCGGGTCCCCAGCAATATACCTGGCAAGTTTCAAGTATATCGGACCCGTGGTTGTCGAGAAACAGCGGTCACAGACAAACAAACAAACGTACAAACAAACACACAGAGATTACTGGAATTATAGATAGATACTCCATTGCACCAAGTGAAATAAGAGTAGATCCCCTTTCATTCACATTCCCCTTCCAACAAATACCAACTGTTCCCTCCGCGACTCCATTCGCCACGAGGTCGGCTTGGAGAAGAAGGGGGAGGAGCTGCCGACTCCTGGGCGTGCCCGCCCATCGTCATCAAGGGCGGAGCCAGAGGGCCGTGCCGACCAATCAGGGCCGAGGCGAGCTGACCGATGGGCGTGTCCTGGACACCAGCGGCTTGATCGCCTGAGGCGCTATATAGAGCGCGCGCGAAAGCAAGGTTGGAAGTTGTTGTTGGACTAAGAGTTGGACTGAGTGGGACTAAGAGTTGGACCAAGCAAGAGAGGAAGTTGTTGGACTGGGTTGGACTAAGAAAGAGAGAGGAGAGAAGGGGCGAAGCGAAGCAAAGAGAGAAAGAGTCCTGGAGTTTGTGAGAGAGGGAGAAAGAACCGGTCATGCCAGACCCCCCACCAGCAGCTTGGCTCCACCAAGCAGCTCCGACCCGTTACCCCGCGCACACGACAGGATCGGTGGCATCGGCGGCCGTCGAGGTCCAGCCCGACGTCCCGTGCGGGATCAAGCTTCAGCCAGCTCCGTGCCTTCCTCCCCCTCCGGCCACCCACCTCCTGTCATTCCTGCCTGCAATTTCCCCATTCGTGTACGTGAGTTTGTTCTGTGTGTCTTGTCCCTGGGTTAATTAAGCCTGTTTAGATAAGCTAGCGATTTTCACTGTGTCTCTGATTTCTTCTGTAAATTATTTTATTATCCTTCCTTCTTCCTTGGTTTCTTTTGGTTGTAAATAGTAAATAAATTATATCCGTATTCCCTACTTCTGTCTTCTTCTTCTTCACATCCTTCACTTTGTCTTTTCCCTCATTGAATATCTGTGGCACGATTCGGCCAACGTTCAGGAATCGGGTTAGTCGGGGTAACTGTTCGGGCGCGGCGGCCATCCGCTCGGCAAACAACATCCTCGCCGCGGTCCCGTAACAATACATACATACATACATACATACATAACCATATATGTTTGCTCCATTATAATAAGATGCCGAAAGCAAAGTATGATGTTACTGAAGATATTCAGATATCGGTGACATACGAGTACACAGTTCTCTGAAAACACAATCAGTGTATGTCGTGTTTGCAGCATGAGCTTTAGTGTATGTACCCAGATGACGTAACGTACTCCTTAATGTGGTGATCTAACTTTTCTGGAACATTATCAATTTGAGAAAAAACAAGACTGAAAGTCTAACAGCGGTGTAGCCGGGCTTGTAAAATCTTATAAACCACAAACAAGTATGATTAGCTTTTTAAACAGTCGCTAATGCTGTTTATAACATTAAACAAAGAAATTTGGAGGAATCAAGACATCCGTGAGGTAAGTTTTTCTTACAGAACTGAGGGAAGATCTACTGTAATCTAGATACCTCACAAGGGTTGGGTTAATAACATGCTATCAGGAAACCGAGGCAAATTCTTTACTTCCACGGTTGTTAGTCCGTACACTGCTTATTATCGATTCATGAACCATACACCGCTTCAATCCATTAACTTTGTATGCACGACATTGGAATTATAGTGTTATGGTTATATTTACTATATTATTATTATTATTATTATTACGAAAACGATACTACTGAAAAGATAAACTACTGTATTAAGAAACCTGGACTTAATTTGTCCGAAGCGGTCCGAAGGGTAGGCATGAAGCCTAAGGCCTATATGTACCATTTTGTTGGAAGAGACGTAACGTCGATGCTTTCGATAGTTGATGGTCATTTTAACAATCGGTTTGTTTGTGTTTCACACTGAATGAAAAACGTTAAGGTAGAGCATGGCGATTGTGATATATGACAGGTTCGACGATATGTTCGGCATGAAAGGCATATAAATCAAAATGGTGGTGTGTGGAGAGTCGACCGCCATACCGCCGTAATGACATCAGACTTAATCACATCACCCTGTCATGTGATCAGATTCTCAGCTCTGATTGGTATACGTTTGAGGGGACATACATACAAACATACAGACGGACAAACACTGTTCTAGACGGCTTTGCCCTATGGGCTATGCCGTAAAAAAATCATTCATCTCTCATTTTCCGTCTGTCATGTCATTTGCAGATTTATGAAGATACCTCCTGTTTTGGAAAACTTCTGAACAAACTGTTGTTCCGTAACATATGTGTTTTGAAAAAGCACCATGTGCAGATCCAAGAGGCCTTCAACGTGGTTCGGATATGTGTTCATGAAGATTTCAAGATGACGCTCTCCATGAAAATACACTAAAAGGGCAGGAATTGCATCATCTTTCCGATTATTTCCATAAGCAAGAATACTGGGACAACACGCATATGATAAAAATGTACCTTTTACAGCTTAGTGTCACTTGTAATATTTTGATCACATGACTATACTTGTAAGCCATTATCACTGTTTGTTCTTACCTTCGTCTTGCATGTCCGACTGTTCTCCCTGATGGAATGTCTTGCATTTTTCCTTGTCCATCTTGCCCGTTTAAATGCATCTTTCCTTTGCGATTTTTAGGGAACATGCATAAAATTCACCCAGGAAGCTGTGGAAGAGGTGAAAACACATCAGAGTACCCTTGTCTAGAAATTCAACTTCAAATTTATGCTTAACAAGTCATCTCGGGCCTGGTGGTGGATTAACGGTTAAGGTGCCTGGCAGGCTTACGTTCCTGAGGTCAAGCCCTTCATTATTTTAAGCCATGAATTAACACCAGGTCGGTTGACTCAGCCTGTCATCCTTCGAGGTCGGCATAATGAGTATCAGCTTACTGGGATGCATGAGTCATTGAAGTGTCCTGCGTCGGAGTGGCGACCCGTCTGGGATTGTGCTCAATAGCCAAGGAAAACTGTTTTGGCAGCCCGAGGCGTCTGCGTTTGAGGGGCAGAAGGAGAGGTCCTTCTTCTTCTTCTTCTTCTTCTTCTTCAAGTCTACTCGTACCATCAATGTCGACTTTGTATAATGCAATTTGGTCAGTACTCAGAGGAAAACCCAAAGAAAAATCCACCATCTTTTCAGAGGAAAAGGAAAAAATTTCAGAAGAAAAGGAAAAGAAAGAAAAAGAGGAAAATTTCAGAGGAAAACCACCACCATCTCTTATCTTCCCCCATCCAAAACCCTGATCTTTTCTACCCCCGTTAATTCACCCCAGATCCACTTTTCTGAAATACCGACTTCTCTCCTGGAAGTCCTCGCAGTGTCCATGTGTTTTATACCTCTCCCACCTCCCCCCAAACCCTCTCCCTCCCACAGTTCTCTCGATGTCCCTGCTCTCAAATGTTGTGTTTGTGTGCTTCCCCATCTTGTCTCCCGCTCCCTTTATTTCGTCTTATGTGTCCGTTTGGTTTTTTTGTCATTAACGTTATGTCTTACACGAGCCTCGATCTTGCATGCAAAAAACCCCCAAATTAAAAGTCTAAAGCAATCATAACATGGCCTCATGATGTCTGCCTTATGTCCTATACCATATCCTCGTCAGTGGTGAAGACCAGATCCGGTGCCAACTCGCTCTTCCGTGAGCCTAGATCTTGTATTAACAAAAACTCCGATTAATATCCATGTACTGAGACCGGTTGGTACAGAGTTTGAACATTTTCCCCTGAGTTGTCTTGCCTGGGTTGGATTCCCGACTCAACGACTCACTGTTGGATTATGTGTAGATCAGTGACAAAATATTTAAATTTAATCCTTTTTGAATTCAGGCTGTAACGCAAGAAAATGTGAAAACGTCAAGGGGTGTGAATACTTTCTGAAGGTACTGTAGATCAAGGTGGATATGAGGGGATTCTAGGGTCCAAGGGGGCAAAATGGCCACTTAGAGGGGTTCCCAGGTAAATAATCCAATCCCATTTATTTGACATCCTCATACACACAAGTTTGAAATGAGGTGAATCAGAGTTTCTGTTGAGCTTTTGGAAATCCCAACAGTCTGAAAACAAAGCTTTAAATGGATGGTTTTCCCTGAAGAAATTATCTTAGCCAAATGTTTCAATCTGGAAACTTCCCATCTGAGAGGTGTGCACACCTCACCAGATTCCACAGGAAGGGAAGAAATCAGAATGACTTTAAAGGTCCCAGACACACACGAAGTGCTTTGGACTAAATGATTTCCAGTTTTGTGCAGTTGGGTTTGGACATATCCCGAAAGGCCTAGCTGGCAGAGTCAAGTTGAGAGTGGACAAGGGTTTATATCGGAGTAGGAGACTTTCTTGATGAGCTCCCCAAGTTGTGCCAGATAGACTCCATATGAGATTAAGGCCTTTTGCACATTTGGCAGCGTTTTTTTTAAATATGGGAGTAATACGTTAGGCCCTTATCAAAGGTGATTCCTAAAAAGGCACAACCAGGGAAGCTTTGACGGAAGTGCCGTTCACTGTTAATGATATGTCCTTGACCTTCCTTTTGCAGGTGAAAATGATGAATTTCGTCGTGATCAGAAATCCACATTTTTGGGTCCCACTGCTCAATACATCAGCCTGCAGCAATGTTGCTAGCAATACCAGCCTAAAGCTTTTTTGCCATAAAATGTTGGTTTCTGTTCCGGGTTGACATCGCACTGTCCTCCGCAAACAGAGATCACCATACAAAATGGAGTGGGACTTCAACAGCTGCCCTGTGGGATACCATTATCCATGTGGAATACAGAGGACAGGGCTTCTCCGTTGCTTTACAAACTAGATGGTATTCTTAGAATACTTACACTGCGCAGTCAACTTGGCCCGAGCCAACTCTTCTGTTTTTGAACATTTTTTTCCTTTGATCCAATATGGCTGCCAGACCACGTGAGCGATTACATCATAAATTTATATTCTCTAATATAATTGTTGCATAGATCATGCTCACTAAATTTCAAACTGATCAGACGAAGCGTTGTCCCTGTCGAATTATGACGTCATAATTATGGCACCAATGACGTCATCATTAACAACACCTATTCCCCACATGGAGTTATTTACAATGAGCCACTTTTGAATTTTTTCCATGCAGCGGTTTTGGAGATATAGAGGTGCAACATTTTCGGTTTTTCCAAGATGGCGCCTGTACCACATGACCTATGACGTCATGATTATCATTAAAATATTGTAAAGGAGGAGGCGCTCCTATGGTGAAATTTCGTGTCCAACAGACAAACAGTTGCTGAATTTTTTTTAATTTAAATGATGAGATGGATGTGTTGTATTTGTTGAATTATGACGTCATAACGAAGGCAACGATGACATCATCATTAACATATCTTATTCCCCATGGGGAGTACTTGACAATGAGCCAGGTCTCAATTTTTTCCATGGAGTGGTTTCAGAGATAGAGGTGCGAAGTTTTTCCAAGATGGCGCCTGTACCACGTGCCCTATGACGTCATACTAATCATTAAAATATTCCACAGGAGGAGGCGCTCCTATGGTGAAAATTTCATGTCAACCTGACCAACGCTTGCCGAGAAAATGCATTTTTAAAATGCAGCCACGTGTGGTACACACACGCACTTGAATGCTTAACCCCGCTTTTCGCTTCGCGAGCGCAGGGTAAGAACGGCAATGACAGCAATCGGTCAATAGGAGGATGGCTTTGAGGGATCTTTTCCGACTTTAGCAATAGGAATGACAATGGAGTGTTTCCAGTCACAGGGAAGATTTCCTAAAGACCAGACCTTGTTGAATAGTTCAAGGAAGACGACAATCACAATCCATGTGTCCATGTGTTTGTACATAGAGTAGGTTAAATGGTCGGGAACAGGTGAACTATTCTTGGCCTTGAGAAAAGCTTGAGAAGTTCCTGAAGTGAGAAGCCCACATTGAGCGTAGAGCTTACGGGATGGGAGTCATGGTGTCTTGTGGATTACTCTTACTCTTTAAAATAGATTTCCTTACTTTTTTAAGAGCAGGCCTCTGTGCCCGGATAGTTTGTTTGTACTCGTCATTTCACCAGGAAAGTTTCATTTTCCGACCAAGTGAGCTTTTACAAATGGAGATTGCGTCTAGGATAATGATGTATACATATATATCTATATTTATTTGTATATATATATATAGTTTGGACCACATTACTAACAAAATTGTCAACGTTTTCATGAGCAAGCTCTTCCCTCACTTCCTCGGAGCAGCGGCTACACAAGCTGTCCCAGTTGGCCTTGGGCCCAAATCGTCTATGTCCCTTCCAAAGTTGAGGTTAGTGATCACGGGGAAGTAGTCACCACCCAAACTTGCGCTGTGAACCTTCCATTCACACCTCACTACTACAGGTGAGGAGACAAAGGAGAGGTCGAGTGGGGAAGACTGTCCCATGCATGGCTTGATAAAGGTCCCATTACCATCGTTTCAGCGCACCAAGTCAAATTAATCAATGATGGTTTTGATTCATTCACCATTTTTATCCTCGCCAGAGAAGAGGGTGTTGCATTTGAGTTCGTTTGTTTGTCTGTTTGTTACTTGCCGGAAATATTCCGGCAAGTATGTTGGTGGGTTGGTTTGTCTGTCTGTTTGTTTGTGCGCAGCACGACGTCTACACCGTTGCACATATAACCGCCATATTTTACACATGTGGCGGACACAAAAGCCCACTGGCGTGGTGACATCATTCCGCGCACCAAGTGGGCGGTGGCCACGCCCGAGGGGTAGGCGTGGCCTCATGATATACACCGGGCGCCCAGCCCGGAGCGGTACAGTGTTACAGTGAGCTCTTACAATAAAGACGTTTATATGTTACCGCTTGTCCGCTTCCTCCTTGCTCGCAAGCAGCGCGCGTAACGCCGCGCTTTACTGGTGACCCTCGACGTTGGATCTGCCGGAGCAATCCTTCCACACGCGACGCCATCGCCATGGCCGACTTCGTCAAACTTCCGGAATTTTGGGAGGCTCAGGCCGAAGTCTGGTTCGTCCAGGCCGAAGCCCAATTTCAGCTTCGGCGCCTCACCGGCGATGACACGCGCTATTGCCACGTCGTCGCCTCCCTCGGGCCCGGCACGGCCACTCGAGTTGTGTCCGTCCTTCGCCACCCACCGGACGGCCACAAGTACGAGGCACTCAAGCGGCTACTCCTAGCCACGTTCGGCCTCACGGACGACGCACGGGCCAACCGCCTCCTGGATCTCCCCGAGCTCAGTGAGACGCGCCCGTCAGTCCGAATGGACCATATGCTGTCACTGTTGGGCGACGAAGCCCCCGGTTCGCTATTCCGGGCGCTTTTCCGGCGCCAACTTCCAGCGCAGGTTCGCCTCGCGTTGGCCGGGACCGGGCTAACGGAACCCCAAGCATTGGCAGCCGAGGCGGACAGGTACTTCGCCGCTTCGGACACGCGGGCGAGAGTCGGCGTGGCCGTCACGGTCCTCGAGGCTGACGATGCTGCTGTTCCACAGCATCAGCTTCTACAGCATACGCGGCATGCTGATACGCACCTCGTGAACGCCGCCACGCCCCGCCCACCGCCGCGGCGAAAACCGCCACCGCAGGGAAACCCGCCAACTACACCGGCCTGGCGGAGCCAGCCGCGCTCCTCCAGCTCCACCACCTGGTGCTGGTTCCACGCCAAGTTCGGCCACGAAGCTCGGCAGTGTCATCCGCCGTGCTCCTTCAACGGGTCGGGAAACGCCCGGGCCGGCGCTCAATAGTGACGATGAGCGCCGGCCGTTCGAGCAGCCTGCTGTTCATAACGGACACCTTCTCCGGGCGCCGTTACCTGTGCGACACGGGAGCGCAGGTGAGTGTCATTCCCGCCGGCACGTCAGACAAGCACGCCGCGGGTGGGGGCCCCGCGCTGCTTGCCACGAACGGGACGCCCATCCGTACGTACGGAAAACGCTGCCTCTCTCTGCGGTTTGGAGGGCAGGTTTTCCGATGGACGTTCGTCACCGCCGACGTGCCCATGGCACTGCTTGGCGCGGACTTCCTGTGCGCTAACGGGCTCCTGGTCGACGTTAAGTGCAGACGTCTTGTCCAGGCCGAGACGTTCAGCTCGCTCGCTTGTGCGTTGCCCAGCTCAACGAGCGGCTTGCCAAGCGGCTTGCCGAACGGTTCGGTTCCGGCCACGTTGGTCTGTACGCTTCCGGCAGCGGACGCATTCACCCGCCTCCTCGCCGGCTTCCCGGCCCTCACGCGGCCCACCTTCTCGGCGGGGGCCGTCAAGCACGGGGTGGCCCATCACATCCCCACCGTCGGGCCACCGGTCTACGCCCGGGCACGCCGCCTCGAGCCGACGAAGCTGGCGGCGGCAAAAGCGGGGTTCGCTACCCTGGAGCGACTCGGCATCGTTCGGCGCTCAGAGAGCGCTTGGGCGTCGCTGCTGCACATCGTGCCGAAGCCCGGCGGGGGATGGCGACCGTGCGGGGACTATCGCCGTCTCAATGACGCCACGACTCCCGACCGCTACCCCGTCCCCCACATTCAGGACTTTTCCGCCCGTTTGGCGGGCAGGTCCTTCTTCTCGAAGGTGGACCTCATACGCGGCTACCATCAGGTCCCCGTCAGGCCGGAGGACGTCCCGAAGACGGCGGTCATCACGCCATTCGGACTCTTCGAGTTCCTGTGCATGCCCTTCGGTCTGAAGAATGCGGCTCAGGCGTTCCAGCGACTGATGGACAGCGTCCTGCGTGACTTGGATTTTGTCTACGTCTACCTGGACGATATCCTCGTCGCCAGCGCGTCCCGCGAAAAGCACCTACGCCACCTCCGCACGCTCTTCGAACGCCTGGGCCAGCATGGCCTGATTGTGAACCCCGCAAAGTGCTGGTTCGGCGCCGCCACAATCGATTTTCTGGGGCACCGTGTCACCAGGCACGGAGCCGTCCCCCTGCCGGCCAAGGTGGAGGTGGGGTTTCCGCGCCCCCGCACGATCAGAGGGCTGCAGGAGTTCCTGGGCATGGTGAACTTTTACCATCGGTTCCTGCCCCGTATCGCCCAGCTCCTGCGCCCCCTGCACGAAGCTCTCCGAGGTAAGCCGGGCAAAGGCGACGTTACCTGGACCGAGCAGATGGACACGGCGTTCACGGGCGCGAAGCTCGCCTTGGCTAACGCCACCATGCTCGCGCACCCGGCGCCCGATGCACCGATCGCCCTCACCACCGATGCCTCGGACTACGCGGTGGGCGCGGTGCACGAGCAATGGGTGCGTGGAGCTTGGCAACCGCTGGCGTTCTTTAGCCGGCAGCTTCGCCCGCCCGAACGCCGTTACAGTACCTTCGACCGCGAGTTGCTCGGACTTCACTTGGCGGTCAGGCACTTCCGCCATCTGCTCGAGGGCCGTGCGTTCACTGCCTTCGTCGACAACAAGCCGCTGATCTTCGCGATGGGCAAGGTCACCGAGCCGTGGTCGGCCCGGCAGCAGCGTCACCTCTCGGCCGTGTCCGAGTACACGACGGACATCCAGCACGTCGCGGGGAAGGACAACCCGGTGGCGGATTGCCTTTCCCGGGCCGTCACCCACGCAGTCCACCTCGGCATCGACTATGCCCGGATGGCAGCGGACCAGGCCGCTGACCCCGACGTCCAGGCCTTGCGGACCGCCGTCACGGGCCTCCGCGTCACCGAGGTGCCGTTCGACGGCGTGGGCGCGGCCCTCTTGTGCGACGTCTCCCTCGGGCGTCCTCGCCCCATCGTGCCCGCGGGCTGGCAGCGCCAGGTGTTTGACGCCATCCACGGCCTGTCCCACCCGGGCGCGAGGGCCTCCCAAAGGCTGATCGCCGACAAGTTCGTCTGGCATGGCCTCCGGAAGGCCGTCCGCGGCTGGGCCAGGACGTGCCTCGCGTGCCAGCGTGCCAAGGTGCACCGGCACACCCAGGCCCCGTTGGCCCCGTACACGGTGCCGGAACGCCAGTTTGACCACGTCCACGTGGACCTGGTGGGACCTCTGCCCCCCTCGCGGGGTTTCACCTACGTCCTCACCATGGTGGACCGCACCACCCGGTGGCCGGAGGCCGTGCCCTTGGCGTCGACAACGGTGGCCGATGTCGCGCAGGCTTTCATCGCCACCTGGGTCGCCCGGTTCGGCACCCCCTCAGACATCTCATCCGACCGCGGCCCCCAGTTCACCTCGGAGCTCTGGGGGGCGGTTGCGCAGGGGCTCGGGGTCCGGCTGCACCGAACCACGGCCTACCACCCCCAGGCTAACGGCCTGTGTAAGCGATTTCACCGCTCATTGAAGGCCGCGCTCCGGGCCACCCTCTGCGACGGCGGCTGGGTCGACAGGCTCCCCTGGGTCCTGCTGGGCCTCCGGACGGCGCCCAAGGAGGACCTGCGCGCATCCGCGGCGGAGTTGGTCTTCGGGCAACCGCTGCGGGTGCCGGGCGAGTTCCTCCCCGACTCCACGGCACCATGGTCCGCGGCACAGCAGCGCTCCGCTCTGCAAGAGACCACCCAGAGGTTCGCCCCGGTGCCAACGGCATGCCACGGGCACCCACCGACGCACGTCGCCCCGGAGCTTCGCACGGCGGAGTACGTCTTCGTCCGCCACGATGCCCATCGGACACCACTGCGGCCCCCGTACGACGGGCCTTTCCGCGTGCTGGAGACCGGGGCGAAGCACTTCACCCTGGACATCGGCGGTACTCCTGACCGCGTTTCGGTAGACCGCCTCAAGCCGGCCCACCTCGATGTGGACCATCCACCGCCAGTGGCCCGACCCCCACGTCGGGGCCGCCCTCCTGCGGGCGGACCCCCGGCACCGCCCAGCCCCACCGCCACGCCGCCCCCCGGTCCTGCACCCATCCCAGGGGCAGCCAGGGGCATCCCACCTGGCATCCCTGCACCCCGGACGCCGCCGATCGCCAGGGGGCGCTTCGGCCGGGTCATTCGTCTGCCCCCGCAAACTGGCCCTCCAGGTGCGCGGGAATTCTGGGGGGGCGCGTGTGGCGGACACAAAAGCCCACTGGCGTGGTGACATCATTCCGCGCACCAAGTGGGCGGTGGCCACGCCCGAGGGGTAGGCGTGGCCTCATGATATACACCGGGCGCCCAGCCCGGAGCGGTACAGTGTTACAGTGAGCTCTTACAATAAAGACGTTTATATGTTACCGCTTGTCCGCTTCCTCCTTGCTCGCAAGCAGCGTGCGTAACGCCGCGCTTTACACACATATTTGTTTTGCCCTGGAAGAGACTGTGCCCAATTTTTAACTCTCTCGGCCCAAGGCCTCCATTATGACGTCATAATTCGATAATTCGACAAGTACAAAACTTCATCCAATCAAGATGCAATTTCTTGAGCGCCATGTCGGCATAAACTGGTGGAGAAAAAAATAAGAATGATGACGTCATCGGTCACGTGGTTCGGCCGCCATCTTGGAAAAACCGAAAAACCTTCAACCTCTATATCTCCGAAAGTGCTGAATAGAAAAAATTGAGACATGGCTCATTGTAAAGAACTCTCCATGGGAAACAACATATGTTAATGCTGACGTCATCGGTCACGTGGTTCGGCCGCCATCTTGGAAAAACTTTGAACCTCTATATCTCTGACAGTGCTGAATAGAAAAAATTGAGACATGGTTCGTTCTAAAGAACTCTCCACGGGGAATAAAATATGTTAATGATGATGTCATCGGTGCCTCCATTATGACGTCATAATTCGACAAGTACAAAACTAAATCCGATCAAGGAAAAATTTCTTGAGCATAATCTAGGAATAAATTAGTTTAGAAAACAAATAATGATGATGTCATCGGTCACGTGGTTCATCCACCATCAAGTATTTTTAATTCCGGCAAGTCCTCGGTCTCTGACCGATTTCTAGTCTGTCTGTCTGTTTGTCTGTCTGTTTGTCTGTCTGTTTGTCGGTCTGTTTGTCTGTCTGTTTGTGCGCAGTACTATGTCTACACCGTTGCACATAGAATCGCCATACTTTACACACATATTTGTCTTGCCCTGGAATAGACTGTGCCCAATTTTTAACTCTCTCGGCCCAAGGCCTATTATGACGTCATAATTCGATAATTCGACAAGTACAAAACTTCATCCAATCAAGATGCAATTTCTTGAGCGCCATGTCGGCATAAACTGATGGCGAAAAAAAATAAATGATGACGTCATCGGTCACGTGGTTCGGCCGCCATCTTGGAAAAACCGAAAAATTTTGCACCTCTATATCTCCGACTATGCTGAATAGAAAAAATTGAGACATGGCCTATTGTAAAGAACTCTCCATGGGGAATAAAATATGTTAACGATGATGCCATAGATGCCTCCATTATGACGTCATAATTGGACAAGTAAAAAACTTCATCTTACAAGATGAAATTTCTTGAGCATAATCTAGTTGCCCTGGAATAGACTGTGCGCAATTTTTAACTCTCTCGGCCGAAGGCCTCCATTATGACGTCATAATTCGATAATTTGACAAGTACAAAACTTCATCCAATCAAGATGCATTTTGTTGAGCGCCATGTCAGCATAAACTGGTGGAGAAAAAAAAATGATGATGACGTCACCAGTCACGTGGTTCGGCCGCCATATTTGTTTTAACACAAAAGCCTTAAAAACCACTGAAAATATATCCTGGCGAGGGTCTGCAATCTCTGATTGCTCTTTTCTTGTTATCAGTAATTTGGAGCCCGATAGAATATTGTGGCTGTTGAAGTTACCACACCAAAGGATCACCCCTTCGCACCTACTTGAGACTCCCTGGAGCATGTTATAGACCAACGTTGGCAGGGATTATATGCATTTTTGATGGTAACAGTTTCCCTTGTGCAAGGGATTTAATAATATTCCATTAAAGTTGAGTGTTATATTTAATTTCCATGAAGGGAACGCCAAGCTTGACAAACACCCCACATCCACCTCCATCACCACTTCCTCTATCCTTATGTATTAAGGGTGTAGCCGGGAATCCTCAACCGGTTGTGACATTTAAATCCGGTCTCTTGTATGAAGATTATATCTGGTTTCGTTAAAAGATCACTGAAAAAAAAGCATAAAGTCAGGCCCATGGACAGCTAAACTTTTTTGCATTCCATTGGATAACGATCATTAATCCATGAAGGAGTCCCGAAACTGTTTAGGATCCATCACACCGATTTTATTACCTAAATTACTGAATATGTTATGAATCTCCATGGAAGAAATGCCCTCCGTACCCAGGTGTTTAGTGCCTGGAGAGGAAATTATGTTTATTCTCTCTGACTTCCTGACAGCCTGGTGTTGGCTTAGCGGTTAGGGTGACGGCTTGGGATCCTAGGATCCTGGGTTTGAATCCTGGTTGATTGCTGAATTAACGCCAGGTGGGTTGACTCAGCGTGTCGTCCTTCTGAGGTCGGCTAATTGAGTACCAGTTCCCTGGTGATTCCCTGTGTGTCGCAAGAGGCGACTAAAGTAACAGGGTTGGTGGCAGGAAGGGCATCCGGCCATAAAACATTGCTTCAAAAAGGGGACCATGGTGCCCGAAAAATGCCAACCCCTGCTCTGCGGGGAAAAATGGCCTCTAAAGGTGGTTCTTCTCTGAATTCCTGCTCGCTTGGGCAGCACAACTTCCTGCTTCCTTGTTAAACCGATGAACCCCATTCGAGTAATCTTCATGATTAATCGGGTAATCACATCGACTACTACCTCCATTTTCATTACCACCACCCCATAAAAAACCTCAAAATAATGATGGCATTAATATTAAAACGCAGAAGGCAGCCTGAATGATAACAAAGAGTGGAGATGCAACCGCTGACCACCGGATGTTAACGCACAGTCGCTCTTACACCACCTCAGGTTGCCGCGAACGGCGTATCGGAAGGCACCAAGCCTGCATCTCCTGTTTTATATCTGCGATTATTATACAATTCAGAATAATGACGAGATTGATATTAAAACTCAGAAACCAGTCCGAATAATAATAATGAGTGGAGATGCAGCCTCGGACCATCTGCTGTGAACAACACCACTGTTCTTACAGGACATCCGGTTGCCGCGAATATTGTGTTTGAATGTGCCATGCCGGCATCTCATGTTGTGCATCTTTGATTATTATTCCAGTAAAAGAATTTGGAATTGGAATGGTGACTCTGCTCTGATCCATCTACCGCATCACCCTGCACCATCACACCGGAATACTGTTATGGTGCAACATTTTGGCGAGCCAGGCAGGAGGAGTTTTTCATCAAGCACAAGAGCCTGAACCAACTCCTCTAGTGAATCGAACCTTTAAAAAAAACAAACAAATGGCTACAAAGCAAAAGCTGTTGTCCAAGATGAATCTCGAACAGCTGCAGGAGAGTGCCAGCACTGTGTTAAATGAATTAGACCAGGACCAGCCTATTGAGGCCTGTAGTTATTTGAAATGTTTTTCAGGGGAAGATGAGGCTTGGAGACAAAAAAACAGGCGCACTTTGATCAGAGCAGCAGAACGTGAGTTAGACGTTGTTGAAGAACAACAGGAATGGGTTTGTGCAGAACTTCCTGGCCTTTGTGGAGACACTCGGAGAAACACACCAGGAACCTGGAGACGCAGTGTCAGCACGCCATCAGTTTGAGCTCCTGAAAGCACAATGTTATGGGTTGCAGAAGTCCCAAGAAGAATCCAGAGAGGCATTGGAGGAAGGTCTTAGATCCCTCAGCCTAAAACTGGAAAGACGGGGCAGTTACCCAACAGAAGTCCTCACACCGACACAAGGTAAACTCCCAGAAGTGACAATTCGACGAGAATTCAAAATTCAGGGACAAATTGGGGAAGGGGCCAAAAGGATAGGCTGTCTTACACAAACCTCATGCACCAGATTGAGGCAGGCCTCTGCAAGAGACATGGGGAATCAGAGATTGTTGATGCAGTAATAAAAGCAGTCAGCCCAGGACTGAGTTTGCGAAATATGTTGGAGATCAAGAATGACTTGCCACTAGGGAAACTGAAGATCATTCTGAAGGGGTACTTCAAAGAGGAAAGCACAACTGATCTTTATCAGCGGATGGTGAACATATCACAGGGGCCCAGAGAGTCTGCACATAATTTCTTGTTTCGGGCCATTGAGCTCAAGGAGAAGTTGTTGCTGGCATCGAAAGAGAACGAAGCTGAAGAACAGTTTAAGCCTGAATTGATTCAAAAGAAATTTCTCAGAACCCTAAGCACAGGGATACTGAACGACAATTTGAAATTCCAGATAAAGCCATACCTAGACGACCTGAACTCGACAGATGAACTACTAATTTAAAAGATGGGTGAAGCAGCTAGCTGGGAACAGGAGAGACAACAGAAACTGAGAAATCACACCAACCTCAAAGCAGTAAAGCTGACAGAAATCCAGACCGAGGTGGATGACAAGACAGATGAAGACCTCCACGGTGCAAAGACTATCCCCAAGGCAGCACATCAGATGGAAAAGCCTCAAGGTGCAACACACAACAAGGAAAAATCTGAGAAGAGGGAAACAGAATTCGGACCAGAAAAAATGCAGGCAATAGTACCTCTTGTGTAATGTGTAATGCTCTTGGACTGCCATCTGTGTCTATCAATATTTAGCCTGTGTTCCATAGATGGAACACAGGCTGCAAATTCCCCCTCAGCAGGTCAGAGCATTTGACCTCTTGAACAGAAATAATGTAGTGCTCAGTCTCCCAACATAGAAAGCTGGCCAAAAGAGCCAAATAAGGCTTTTGGAAAAAGGAGTCTGGGCCTTTATAAGAAAGAGAAAGTTGCGATTGGAGAGAGAGAACTGGGAGAGTGACGAAGAAGCAGTGGACTGGGAGAGTGACTGAAGAGGAGTGAACAACTGAAGACCAGTTGACCTGATCAACCAACTGGAGACTGGTCAACAACTGAACGAGGTTCAACAAAGACCTACAGAAGGAGCTACAGCCATGACCGGCAGAACAACGTCATTAATATCTAATTAGTACATTTAGTAGAATACAGCAAAACTCTCAAAAGTGAATAAAACATTGATTTTGCTAAAACGAGTTTCTTGAAGTTTTAATAGTGAATACAGTAGAAATTATTCTTCTACAGTCCAAAGACCCATCCCTGTTGTGAACACTACAAAACACAGCATCACAGTGGTCAAATGCTCCATGTTAGGACACCTGCAACCAGTGAAAACTGTCTACCCAGCAGCTGTGCGGCCAGTTGAAATGACGGCAAGCTCGCCGACACCAGCCATGACACCTCATATAAATGGTGAGGACATGTCCGGTGTGCTACCAAATGGCCAACAGTTCAGTGGGGACGTGGCATGGGATCCACCAGTCAGCCTTCATGGTCTAACCACCGAGCAAGAGGTGACGGTGAAGAAGATGCTGCGAGAGGAGTGCTGTGCTTTTTCCAGAAATAAGGAAGATTTTGGTTTCATTCCATCACTGAAAATGCACATCACCCTTAAAGATGCAACACCAGTCCAGCGGACATGCCTCTCAGTCACAAAACCACTGCACAAGGAAGTGAAGGAGTACCTGCAGGATATGTTGAATTGCGGGTGGATAAAACCATCAAGGTCTCACTACTCCTCGCCCATTGTTTGTGTACGGAAGAAGGATGGGACCCTGCGTCTCTGCTGTGATTATAGGGAACTCAATCGTAAGTCCATTCCAGATCGCCACCCAATTCCGCGGATTCAAGATATTGTTACGGTACGCGGTTAAGGATGTTATATTTGCCGAGCGGAGGCTCCGCGACCGAACAGTTGTTCCCCGACTAAACCCGATTCACCCAAACGTTGGCCGTATCGCGCCACAGATACTCAATGTGGAAAAGACTAAGACGATGAATGCAAAGAGGAAGACAAAGAAGACGTACAGAAGAGTAACGGGGTTTATTATTATTTACACACACATCAGCAAAAAGAGCAGTCACAGGTATTTACAGCGGTCATGAAAACGCAGGTGACACAGTGAAAATTACTAGCTTATACAGACTTAGTTACTACCCAGGACAGCACGAACAAAACAAACTCACGTACGCAAATGGGGAACTTGCAGGCAGGAATGGCTGGAAAGGATGAGCAGGTGGGATCACAGGGCACAGCGAGCAGGTCCACTCCGGGCGGGAAGCGGGGAGCCGGCGGCTCCTTGTATTCCGCTTTACAGCGCATGCCGGCAGCTCCTGGTATTCGGCTTAACAGCGCACGCCAGCAGGGTCACTCGCTGCCCCGTCAGGGCTTCACGCGGCTGGTTGAAACGGGGCTGGACTCATCTGCCGTATCTCTTTGCAACTCGTTCGTAAAAGTTCCTCTGCTTTCTCTTGGACCCTTTCTTTGTCGTGTACCTCTCCACGCAGCTCAGCTCGTATTCCCTCCCTCTCACTTCTCTCCAGCGCGGGACTGACATGCCCTAAACGCACTTGGACTCATCTGCCGTATCCCTCGTGTAGCTTGTCCCAGCGATCGTCACAACCCTTCTGTCCAAACCTTCAGCGCGGGTCTGACACGCCCTCCTCGCTTTTGGTACCACCCTCCCCCCCGTGCTCTGTTTCGTGACCTTGTATGGTAATCCCACGTACGGGATCTCCCTTCCCCCGCCCGGCAACGCCGGTACTGGAGGGCGTGGGTCACAGGATCGGTGAGTCTCCAAAAACCGCTTCGTGCTCTTGCGAAGATGCAGGACGATGGTCGCGATTGTTGTGCTGGCTCTCCGACCATGAGAAACTGCAACGTCATTGTTAGCTAGGCCCTCCCCTTCCCTCCCCCTTCCCCTCCCCCATCCGTCCTCCCCCTCCCTTCCCCCTCCATCCTCCCCTCCCTCCCCCCGCCACCCTACCCCTTCCCTTCTCCCCTCCCCACCCCTCCCTTTTCCACCTCCCCCCCTCCCCCCTCCCCCTCCCTTTCCCCTCCCCCCTCCCCTCACCCTCCCCCCCTCCCATCCCTCAGCCTCCCCCCTCCCCCTCCCTCCCCCTTCCCCCCTCCCATCCCTCCCACCCCCCTCCTCCTCCCATCCCTCCCACCCCCCTCCTCCCATCCCTCACCCTCCCCCTCCCCATCACCCCTCTCCCCCCTCTCCCCCCTCCCCCCCACCTCTCCCCTCCACCTCTCTCCCCTCCCCCACTCTTCTCCCCTCCCCCCCGTCCCCTCCCCTCCCCTCCCCGCCCGGCAATGCCGGGTACTTCTGCTAGTATATATATATCTATCTATCTATATATATATATCTATCTATCTATCTATCTATCTATCTATCTATTATTCTTCTACAGTCCAAAGACCCATCCCTGTTGTGAATCTATCTATGACCTGGTTGTTCTGAATGGAAACCTGAACCAGTTCAAGTACAGGGTCATTCTGGAAGAAACATTGCTTCCATTTGCTCTTGCAGCCTTTCGAGGAAACTTTGTCTTTCCAAGATGACAATGCATGGCCTCATCGTGCTCGCATGATCCAACACTTTCTTCCTGACCGTGGTGGAGAGCATATGGAGTGGCCTGCCATGTCCCCGGATATGAATCCGATAGAGAACTTGTGGGCAGAATTAACGCGTCAAATCGACAACTTGGACCAGCAGCCTGCCTCTGTGCGTGAATTGCAGCAGACTATTGTCACTGCATGGCAAGCGATTCCTGTCCAAACCTTGGCAAATCTCGTGAACAGCATGCCTCGAGGTGTACGTGCTCTCCTGAATGCTCGTGGGGGTTACACGAAGTACTGAACTGTAATTTTACTGTCCGTAATCCCAGTCATAATTTAGCTTTTGTTTTTGTTGAATTTTTTTTGGCTAATGTGAAAAATAAAGAGATACTTCTGGAAAATGTACAGAAGTTTAACACAGTACTGTCTGTGAATTGAGTTCGATATCAGTTTACCTCACTTTCAAGGATCAATTTATTTGCTTCGAAATGTCAAATGTGGTTTTTGTTTCTTTTGAAGGTCACATTAACAAAATCTAGAATAATTTCAACATAATTCCAATGAACTTTTGGTTCTAAGTCATCTTGAAAAGTAAGTTCACCCCCACAAAAAAAAATTCCATATTAAATGCCAAGTCTGTATATATATATATATATATATATATATATATATATATATATATATATATATTATATATATATATATATATATATATATATATATATATATATATATATATATATATATATATATATATATATATTGTTGCGGAGATGAGGACTGTATTTTTTTGATTGTGTGCTGTATTATTATTATTATTGTTTATTCTGCGCCCCCCTACCTCCGGAGCTGTGTAAAGGTGAAAGGGCATCCCATAATTAGTCCACGAGCATACACATCAGCCAAGTAATAGAATACCCCTGTTGATAGTTATCTCTTATTCTGTGTTTTAGGGTAAGGCTGTGTCTCCCATTAATTGAAGTACTCCATTGCACCAGTGAAAGAGAATAGATCCCCTTTCATTCCCATCCCCAAAATCCCCATTTCCTTCACATCCCCTCTCGTCATTGCTGAGCCCTCGATTCACAATTACCTCCCCTCGAATAACCGCCATTGACCACGAGGCTCGAGTCGGGGAAGAAAGGCGTGTCTCCACCTCGTCATAGAGGGGAAGAGGGGCGTGCCCGCCCGTCGTCATCCAGGGCGGAGCCCGAGGGTCGCGCGACCAACCAGGGCCGAGGTGAGCACCCCGATGGGCGTGTCCAAAACGCCGGCGGCGTAATCGCTGGAGGCGCTATAAAAGGCGCGAACGGAAGTGAGTCGTGAGTTGGTCTGAGTTGGTTGAGGGTCGGTCGTCAAGTGGAGAGTGGTGAAGGGTCAGTCAGTAGAGGTGGTGGTCAAGTGGTTGCATTGGTTGCGGTGAGGAGTCGGTGGTAAAGAGTGAGGGACCAAGAAAGAGTTGAGGGTGTGGACCAACGAGTCAGACAAGTCCTGGGAACGCAGCGGAGGCTGCAGCAGCAAGAACACCCAACAGCCAAAGGGGGCCTGAACGGCGGTTTGGAGCAGGACCGAAAAGGAACGGCGGCTGCTAAATGCGCCGGTTGAGCTGCAGGACCCCCTTGGACCTCCCTCTCCCTCCAGCCATCCACCTCCTGCCTTTCCATCCTTCTTGTATACGTGAGTTTGTTTTGTTTGTTCTGTCCCTGGGTATTTAATTAAGTCTGTAGGTAAGCTAAAATTTGCACTGTGTCACCTGCGTCTTATGTGTTGTAAATAAACCTTGATTGCTCCTTTTTGCTTGTGTAAATAATAAATCCAATTACTCTTCTGTTCGTCTATTCGTTTTATTCCTTTTCCTCTTGCATTTCGTCGTTTCAGTCTTTTCCCAGATTGGGCAGCTGTGGTGCGATACGGCCAAAGTACTGGGTGAATCGGGTGAGTCAGGGATCCTGTTAGGTCGTGGTAATACACCACCGCTCGGTCATCATAACATCTAAACCGCGATCTGTAACAATTGGTTGTCAGGAGTTGGATTCGGACCTGGGACTAAATTTGTTAGGCCCAAATTTTGGAACACCAATTGTGTTATACTGTAACAATTGGTGTCTGGGAGTGAGATTCGAGGCCCGAACCAAATTTTTAAAACGAATAGAGAAAAAAAATTTTTGGTCAAAATTACGAGCTGCCGAAATTTGTTTTTTTTAAAGAAAAACCCGAATTTTGAAATCGCGCCATGGCTGGTCAAGGCGACGGGATGCCGGTGGGTGAGCTAGAGGAGGGGTTAGGAGTAACCCAGGATCAAATGGAGGGGAGCAATGAGGAGGCGGTTGAGGGAGTATCGGGCGCGCAAAATGGCGCCTCGCACATGGCCACGGCGACCGTAGTAGCGCCGCTGGTAGATTTGGACCTTTTTTAAATACAAATGAAGGCCCTTATGGCCCAGAATAGTGAGCAAATGAGGGCTGATAGTGAGCGATTGGGTGAGCGATTGGAGGGCCAAATGGGGGTAATGAGGGACGAAGCGAGGGCTCAGAGTGAGCAATTGGGGGTAATGAGGGACGAAGCGAGGGGTACCGGTGAGGGATTAGACAAGAAATTTGAGGGGTTAGACAATGGGATAAAAGAGGTGAAAAATGGGTTAATGGGGTTAGAAAATAGGATGGAAGGCAAATTGCGGGAGATAGGGGAGCAATCCGCCCGAGAAATTAAACAAATGGGAGAGCAGATAGAGGAGGTAAAAATCGGGGTAGAAACCAAACTGGATGCTCAGAGGGATGAATTGGGACAGATGAGGGCGGCATCTACAAAAGAAAGGGAGGAGATGAAGGAGGAAATACGACGAGGTGTGGGTGAGGAGGTCTCGGGGCTACGCGAGGAGGTAAAGCGAGGTGAGAAGCGTATGGAGAAAGAGGTGAGAAATAATACGGCAAAGTTACAAGGGGGAATAGAAGATCTGACGGAGGAGGTGGAGCAGCTGACGGAGGGACAAAAAGAACTAGTGGAGCAGGTTCAAAAGAACACTGCGGTACTAGGAGGGTTAAAGGCGACACAAAAAGAAATTAAAGACGAATTAATAGCGACGCAGAGGCAATGTCAGATGGTACGTGAGGAACTGACAATGAGGGTGGACGAGGTGACAGAGATAATGGAGACGAAGGACCGGGAGGTAAGGATGCACATAGAGACGGTCACGGTAGCCTTAGAGGACGAACTTGAGGAGACGCACCAAGAAATAAAAGAGGTTAAACAAAAATTAGAGGAAGTGGAAGAAGAGGTGAGTGAAATTAAGAAGAGACGGACAGAAACTAAAAGAGAAATCCAGGAGGAGGTGATGGAATATGTGCAAGGTCGGTGCTCAACTCATGATGTGATGCTCACTAACCAAATAAAGAGTTTGCAGATGGCAAAGGAGGTGCGACGACGAGGTACGGAGGTGAGTGGCAATGTATATGATGTGAGGAAAGCTTCAGTCGGCTTGGGGATTGGTTTGGATCCGGGTGTTCGTGAGAGGCCGTTGGTGAAGTGTGCGACAGGTATGGTGTGCGAAAAAAGAGGTGTGCGAGAATGTCCGACCATGGGGTGTGTGAGGAAAAAGTGCACGCCGAGGAGTGAGTGTGCCGTCAAGAGTGAGTTGGTCGAAGCGCGTGTGCGAGGGGGTACATGGAAGCGCGGTGTGGTAAGTGTTATGGAGGAAGTAACGAAAGAGTGTGTGCAAAAGGATGCACGAGAAAGGTGTGTAACGGACGGGTGCATGAGGAAAGAGTGTGCTGTCGAGAGTAAGGGTGAGTGCGCGACCGAGAGTGGAGGTGAGAGTAGTGAGAGTGACACGGAGCGTGAGTTGGTTGTGACAGGTGAGTGAGGATGTACACCTGGAATGGAAGGATGCACACCTGGAATGGTAGAGCGTGAGTGGGAATGCACGCTGGAATTGGTAGTGAGGCACGTGGTTGGGTGTGCGGGTGAGAGCACACCTGTGATTGTCACAAAGGAGGTGACCGAGAAAGGGGCGCGAAGAGGTGTGTTGGTGAGGTGTGCGAGCGACGAATGTGTGCCAAGGTGTTCGGTGGTCAGGTGTGTGACCAAGTCGGTGAGCGGAATGAGTGTACCGAGGTGTGTAAGAAGAGGTACGACGAGGAGCATGGAAACGGCTACATGTATGAGCAAGAAAGGGGTAGCGTATGCTTGTAAGCATCCAGGTGAAGCATCGACGGTAACCGGGTTAGAGGTTAAAACGACTTATAGCCGAATCGGGCCCTCGGTGCGCGTCGGGCAGCTTCGCGTGCCGCGAGAACCAGCGGGGATCCGAACCACGGCGGTTTCGAAAGAACCGCCGTACGCGATCCACGCTGTGCCTCGCTTGGAACGGCCGCGTCCGGGCTCCACTAGGCGGAGCGGGCAGCCCGATAGGAAGGGTCGTCATGGCGACCACTTTCTATTGAGACGTGCCGGCAGGTCGAGATCGGGACATTGGATGGCTCCACGCCGAGGTGGTGCGTGGGATCTCGGCCCGGGTAAACCCCCGTCCCTGCCCCGAATGCGGGACGCATCCAGCCACCGGCACAAAAGAACCCGCGTTCATTGCTCGGCTGTACGAAGCCGGGCTGTAGACGTGAATTGGCGCACCGAGAGGATGTAATAAGTAGACGGGTGATGAGGATAGTGTTTTGGCCCCGAAATTAGAAAAAAGCAAAATTTGATGATGGTAGAGTGATTGGCAAAATTTTTGATTTGTTGAATTTGGACGAACAAAATTTATAGTGAGAGACCCCCGATGTGGTGGGATGGCAAATCCACCATCCCTCACAGAGTGGGGCAAATGCGCTATAGTTTATGTGGTTGATGGCAGTGAAAACTAGCCCGGGTGGGTTAGGATATATCGTGTGTAGGGATCTAGAAGATGACATTATGTGACGTTAAGGTTAGATAGTGACGGATACCTGTAGTGGGGACGCAGGTAGTTTAGTGTGGATGATAATGACGTGGGAGCGCAATAGTTTAAAGGGACGACTGGGAAGCGCAAGTTTCAGAAGGGAGTAGTTAGCTGAGATGATGCCGTGTGTGTGAAGATTGAACAGGTGAGAATTGAACAGGTGTGATTGCACAGGTGTGCAACTGAACAGGTGTGTGGAGCAGTGTATGAGGGAGTAGTGGTGATGTGTGTTGTGTTGACCAACTGGTCCAGGAAGAGGAGGAGGGTGCAGGTGGCACCAGGTGTGATTGCACAGGTGTGCAACAACAGGTGAATGGAGAATGGTTGTGTGAAATAAATGGTTGTATGGAATAAATGGTATGGAGTATTGGAATGGATGGTCGTGGAGTGAGTATGGTGGAAATTGTGGAGTGGAGTGGATGGTGCGAAGGTGTGAATGGGGGAAGAGTGGACCCCCATCACGGATACCCGGGGCGGGTAGTGTAAGTGTTAGGTAGAGGGTACAGGTAAATTGTGGTTGGATATTGGCATCTGTGGTGCGGGTGAAAGAATGGTCTTTGGATGGGTGCATTAGTGTTGTGGAAATGGCTGGGCGTGTAGCCTGTTAGTGTGTGTAGTTGGTTTGGGCACTCCACCACTGTGAGGATGTCGGCCAGGTGAGGCCGCAGGTGGGCTCTGGCAGCCGGTAGTTGTGGATGGGGCCCGAGGATCCGGAGGACGGACCCGGGTAGCCCAGTGCCAGAGGGCACCATGGGGTGACAGAGCCAGGAGGGGCTGTCCCCAGTTAGTTAGGTTAGGGTGAGGAGCTAGGTAAGCTCGGGTGGCAACTACAGTGGTGGAGGTGTGCAGGTGGGTAGACCTGCTGGGAGAGCTACACGTCGCAGCCCAGAAATTGTGCGAGAGCACCGGGAGATGAATCGGGGGAGTGAGACCCCAAATTGAGAAGCACCACAGTTTGGTCAATGGGAATTGGTTTTTAGAACCCATAGTGTAAGTTGGCCAATGGATTGGCAGGGAGAGACCCCGGGTAGTGTAAAGTGTGTTAATGTCATTTAGAAAGTAGTTAGGATGAAGTCTCCTCGCACCATCTGCATCCACTCACCTGAGGTGACAGGTACTACGCACCATGCCATGTTTAATTATTTTTACTGTGCAAATGTTTGGATTGTGAGACGCATCATGACGTGGGTGTGACATTGTGCTTTGATGTTCCATCTCTGCCTCCTTATGAGGATTGATGATGAATTTGGTGATGGCAAATTTTGAAGTAGAGGGATTGTGGAGACGAATTTGGTATAGGGGAAGTATGGGGAAGACGGGACAGTAGTGACGAATTTGTAAATGTGTCGATTTTTTGTACATATGGGGTAAGGGCGAGGGTAGGGTAGGTGACAGGGGGGGTGACGTACGGTAGGGACGAGCTTTCTCACTTCGCCCTCCGTACGCATTTCGCCTTGCATTGCCTTATTGATGTGTACCCTTGTGACCTTACCCCTCGCTCAATTGTCTTTCCCCTTTTGTCTCCCACATGACCTGTGCGCCACTGGGTGCCGAGGGGAGCGTGCGTGGGTCGGCCATTGTGCGCCCGGCACTCTCAGAACCAGCTGTCTGCATCGATGCACCACATTATGGACCACATGTCTGTGGCCGAGCACCACCTATGGACCCCATGGGTTGGGGCATGGCCCCTCTGCTGGAACCGGCCATGAGGGCCCGAAATCTTGCTGGCGGACCTTGGCCACAGGGCACCGATGCCCCACAGGTGAACCACACATAGTCGGCCCCTGTGGGCCATAAATAAAATAAAAACGGACACGTTAGGTGCATTCTTTTATTGCAAATAGGCCGCCAGCAAGGGAAGATGACAACCGCAGGAAAATAATAATAACCAGCAGAGGGAGCTGAAGAGCAAGAGATCACCTGCAGGGTTAGGGGTTGTTTGGTTATTTTTATTCATGAACAGTGATGACTGTGCACCGATTGGTGCTTGGGTGCGTTTTTGGGTGCTTTCATGGTGCGTCGATGCAGAGCAGACTGTCTCCCCCCCCAGAAAGAACAATTACAGGTCCTGGGTTAGTTTTGTAAATAAAAATAGCGTCATTGTAAATAATGCTTCCCACCGTCAGTGTATAGTTTGAAGACCATTCCGCAATTCGGTTAACTGTGGGCGTAAGTCTGTTAGGCAGGGTGCAATGGAGCAGCGGGACACATTTATTTATGTCGCACTCAGGGTCAGGTTAAAAGTAGAGGGAACTACACCTACGTGTCACACTAAAAGTAAAAGTTGTAGGCCCGGGACGTGCCTAAGAGGAGGAGGGTGCAGTGTTGCGGAGATGAGGACTGTATTTTTTTGATTGTGTGCTGTATTATTATTATTATTGTTTATTCTGCGCCCCCCTAC
The DNA here is from genome assembly GCF_964187855.1 of Myxine glutinosa. Lineage (NCBI taxonomy): Eukaryota > Metazoa > Chordata > Myxini > Myxiniformes > Myxinidae > Myxine > Myxine glutinosa. The sequence continues at coordinate 54,094,369 of NC_136270.1, forward strand.
CTCCGGAGCTGTGTAAAGGTGAAAGGGCATCCCATAATTAGTCCACGAGCATACACATCAGCCAAGTAATAGAATACCCCTGTTGATAGTTATCTCTTATTCTGTGTTTTAGGGTAAGGCTGTGTCTCCCATTAATTGAAGTACTCCATTGCACCAGTGAAAGAGAATAGATCCCCTTTCATTCCCATCCCCAAAATCCCCATTTCCTTCACATCCCCTCTCGTCATTGCTGAGCCCTCGATTCCCAATTACCTCCCCTCGAATAACCGCCATTGACCACGAGGCTCGAGTCGGGGAAGAAAGGCGTGTCTCCACCTCGTCATAGAGGGGAAGAGGGGCGTGCCCGCCCGTCGTCATCCAGGGCGGAGCCCGAGGGTCGCGCGACCAACCAGGGCCGAGGTGAGCACCCCGATGGGCGTGTCCAAAACGCCGGCGGCGTAATCGCTGGAGGCGCTATAAAAGGCGCGAACGGAAGTGAGTCGTGAGTTGGTCTGAGTTGGTTGAGAGTCGGTCGTCAAGTGGAGAGTGGTGAAGAGTCAGTCAGTAGAGGTGGTGGTCAAGTGGTTGCGTTGGTTGCGGTGAGGAGTCGGTGGTAAAGAGTGAGGGACCAAGAAAGAGTTGAGGGTGTGGACCAACGAGTCAGACAAGTCCTGGGAACGCAGCGGAGGCTGCAGCAGCAAGAACACCCAACAGCCAAAGGGGGCCTGAACGGCGGTTTGGAGCAGGACCGAAAAGGAACGGCGGCTGCTAAACGCGCCGGTTGAGCTGCAGGACCCCCTTGGACCTCCCTCTCCCTCCAACCATCCACCTCCTGCCTTTCCATCCTTCTTGTATACGTGAGTTTGTTTTGTTTGTTCTGTCCCTGGGTATTTAATTAAGTCTGTAGGTAAGCTAAAATTTGCACTGTGTCACCTGTGTCTTATGTGTTGTAAATAAACCTTGATTGCTCCTTTTTGCTTGTGTAAATAATAAATCCAATTACTCTTCTGTTCGTCTATTCGTTTTATTCCTTTTCCTCTTGCATTTCGTCGTTTCAGTCTTTTCCCAGATTGGGCAGCTGTGGTGCGATACGGCCAAAGTTCTGGGTGAATCGGGTGAGTCAGGGATCCTGTTAGGTCGCGGTAATACACCACCGCTCGGTCATCATAACATCTAAACCGCGATCTGTAACAATATATATATATATATATATATATATATATATATATATATATATATATATATATATATACAGTGTGTGTGTGTGTGTGTGTGTGTGTTTGTGTGTGTGTGTGTGTGTTTGTGTGTATGTGTATATACGTGTGTAGGTGTAGGTGTATATGTGTATATGTGTGTGTGTGTGTGTGTGTGTGTGTGTGTGTGTGTGTGTGTGTGTGTGTGTGTGTGTGTATGTGTGTGTGTGTGTGTGTGTAAATATATATATATCATATGCAACTAAATCTGTTTGTTTAATACAAGCTGGTGCTGATAACGTGACCTGGGTGGGGGAGGAGATGGAGCATTGCAAGGAAATGATATTTAAAACATTGAAATCTTCATACAACCTTACTGGCATGCAAGACGACCTTGGAGAGAACAGTGAAAGGTACAGGATACATCATGTATGAGCACTTAAAAGGACGGATTTCATCAAGTCATTTTTATTTGAATTTTAACTCCAGATTGTGTACAAAGTTAGTTTGTATTTAAACGTGGTGTTAATTATTTTTTTTATAAAAACAAAGCAAATATGTAAATTTAGTTACATTGTACAAACTATTAACAATAACCTTTATGTAAAGATCATTTCGTTATCAAAATCATTCACTCGTTGATTACAAGAGATGGATTTATCATCGTTACCTCCACCACCGTAAGTGGATGGACGTTATGCTTTCACCACTCTTTGTGAACAAGTCATCTCAAAAGGTTATAGACAGATTCGGACGGAACTTGTTGGACAAGTTGGGTGTGTGACAAGGACGACATGATTGGATTTTCGTGGATGAAGATCCGGAAACGAGATTTCTTTTTTAAGTTTCCAAGTGATTCTTCCATAATTGAGTGATCGGGTCAAAAACGATATACCGTACACTCCGGGGCGGAAAAAAACGAGCCAAGCTGCTTTTTTCACATTTGGAGCCACAGGTGTGCAGTACATATTCCAGTTTACATTGATTACTCAGGTTACAGCAGCTAAAAACCCTCCATGTAGTTTACAACAATTTTTATGAAACAATTCGTGGTTTAAGAAGTTTTGTTCTCAAAAAAACGAAAATTTTGAAATATCTATATTTTTGCCTTTCATCTTCAAAAGCAAATATCCCAGGTAAGACAAAATAGATCAAATACATTTTATACATAAAAAGGAAGATGAGAAAGGCTTTTCTTTGAGTTGTTCTGTGTTTTGATTTAAAGTTTTGAGTTGTTCTGTGTTTTGATTTAAAGTTTTGAGTTGTTCCGTGTCACAAAAAAACATTCTAATAAATATTTTACTGGAAGAAGAATACTTTTAAAGTTGTGCAATGCATTTTCAGGGTGAATGAACTCCTCTGACAGTTTCCGCAGGCTTTTCTTTCTGTCCTGGAGAACTAAGAATGTCAGTCACCTGTCATCTTTACCTGTAATGGCTCAAGGCCTGCCAGATCCCTTCTTCATTGCAGTAAAACCAGTTTCCTGGAACTGTACATCTATTCTGTTTATGGTATGCAGATAAATAGGGATGTTCTTCTTCTTCAGGAGCTTGTTGATTTCAGAATAAGTCTCGCCCGCTTGACGAAGCCGAGCAATTCGATTTTTAATAACTCCAGTTTTTGTCATGTTGTTGTGTTGTCATGTTTTTTGACTGCTTAGTGCACATGTGATGCCTACATTGCTCTAATTTATGACTTGTACAGGTGGTGTAGGTCATGTTTTTGTGTTTCAATTTAGAAATGCTTCCAAAGAAAGAGAAGTTCCTTGCTGGAGTTATTAAAAATCGAATTGCTCGGCTTCGTCAAGCGGGCGATAAACATACCATAAAGATGTACAGTTACATACCTTCGATAAACATACCTTCGTCAAGCTGCATACCATAAACAGAATAGATGTACAGTTCCAGGAAACTGGTTTTACTGCAATGAAGAAGGGATCTGGCAGGCCTTGAGCCATTACAGGTAAAGATGACAGGTGACTGACATTTTTAGTTCTCCAGGACAGAAAGAAAAGCCTGCGGAAACTGTCAGAGGAGTTCAAAACTGCTGAATACAAGCCTGCTTCCAGAAGGACCATCACAGGAAAGTTGACTGATGCTGATTTTGCCTCAAGAAGATGTGTTAAGAAAACTCTATTATCCAAGAAAAACATTCAGGACAGATTGCATTTTTTGGCCGAATATAGGAACTGTGACTCAGACTGGTTCAAGTATTGGAACAGATTAAATTATAGTAAATTAAAGTAGTATAATAGTTAGTATTTAGTTCCATATCCCTCGCATGTGATAACTGCATCGATCATGTGACCCATTGACATCACCAAACTCTTGGGATCTCCCTTTGAGATGCTTTGCCAAACCTTTACTGCAGCCATTTTCAGTTGATATTTGTTTTGGGGGTTTCTGACTTCAGTCTCATCTTCAGGAAGTGAAATGCTCCATTGGATTTAAATCAGGAGATTGACCTGACCAGTCTAAAACCTTCCACTTATTCCCCGGATGAACTCCTTGGTTGTGCTGTCAGTGTGTTTTGGGGTCATGGTCTTCCTGTATGGTGAAACGCCACGCAATGAGTTTGGAGGTATTTTCATGTACATCTGCAGACAAAATGTTTCTATACATTTCCAAATTCATTCTGCTGCTGCCATCACTAGTTATATCATCAATAAAGATGAGTGAGACAGTTCCAGAGGCAGTCATGCTCTACAGAGTACCATTCTATTTATGAGCCTGTTTTTAGTCCACTGCAGGACAAAGGCCTCACTCAACTCAGGTTAGGGTATGTGGTTAGCCGTGTGTTCTTTAGCCGTGCTTGCCAAAATAAGGCTTGATGAGAGAGAGAGAGAGAGAGAGAGAGAGAGAGAGAGAGAGAGAGAGAGAGAGAGAGAGAGAGAGAGAGAGAAAGGAAGGAAGGAAGAAAGAAAGAAAGATTGTAATTGTAATATTCTGAGGGTGCCGGAGAAAACCCACCGACTATTGGTGAGTGTAAGACACCGTGGAATATTTCCACAAATGACCAGCACCAATGGACAGGTCCTCCAACATTTTTCCGAATGACGACGCACACATTGACGGCGCACACATTGACGACGCACACATTGACGATGCACACACTGACGACGCACACACGGACGACGCACACACTGACGGCGCACACATTGACGGCGCACACATTGACGGCGCACACATTGACAGCGCACATATTGACGACTCAAATTGACGACTCACAAGTTGACGGCGCACACATTGACAGCGCACACGTTGATGGCACACACGTTGACGGCACACATGTTGACGGCACACACGTTGACGGCTCACACATTGACGACGCACAAATTGACGATACATACGTTGACGATGCACACGTTGACTACTTGTACGTTGATGGCGCACACATTGACGGCGCATGCATTGATGACACACACATTGACGGCGGACACGTTGACGGCGCACACGTTGACGGCGCACATGTTGATGGCACACACGTTGATGGCGCACACGTTGATGGCGCACAAATTAATGGCTCACAAATTGACGGCAAACACGCTGATGGCGCACACGTTGACAGCACACACGTTGATGGCGCACAAGTTGACAGCACACACGTTGACGGCGCACACGTTGATGGCGCACACGTTGACGGCGCACACGTTGACGGCGCACAAATTGACGGCGCACACATTGAAGACGCACAAATTGACGAATTGACGGCGCAAAAATTGACGGCGCAAAAATTGACGGCGCAAAAATTGACGGCGCACACATTGACGGCGCACAAATTGACGACACACACATTGACGACTCACACATTGACGACGCACACACTGTCGACGCACACACTGACGACGCACACACTGACGGCGCACACATTGACGGCGCACACATTGACGGCGCACACATTGACGGCGCACACATTGACGACGCACAAATTGACAATTCACAGATTGATGACTCACACATTGACGGCGCACACATTGACAGCGCACATATTGACGACTCAAATTGACGACTCACAAGTTGACGACTCACAAGTTGACGGCGCACATGTTGATGGCGCACACGTTGACGGCGCACACGTTGACGGCGCACACGTTGACGGTGCACACGTTGACGGCACACACGTTGACGGCACACACATTGACGGCACACACGTTGACGGCACACACGTTGACGCCACACATGTTGATGGCTCACACATTGATGGCTCACACATTGACGACGCATACGTTGACGATGCACACGTTGACTACTCGTACGTTGATGGCGCACACATTGACGGCGCATGCATTGATGACACACACATTGACAGTGGACACGTTGACGGCGCACACATTGACGGCGCACATGTTGACGGCGCACATGTTGATGGCGCACAAATTGACGGCAAACACGCTGATGGCGCACACGTTGACGGCACACACGTTGATGGCGCACAAGTTGACAGCACACACGTTGATGGTGCACACGTTGACGGCGCACACGTTAACGGAGCACAAGTTGATGGTGCACACGTTGACGGCGCACACATTGACGATGCACAAATTGACGGCGCACAAATTGACGGCGCACACATTGACGGCGCACACATTGACGGCGCACACATTGACGACTCACACATTGACGACTCACACAATGACGGTGCACACATTGACGACGCACACATTGACGGCGCACAAATGGACGGCGCACAAATGGACGGCGCACACATTGACGGCGCACACATTGACGGCGCAAAAATTGACGAGGCACACATTGACGACTCACGCATTGACGGCGCACACATTGACGATGCACAAATTGACGGCGCACACGTTGATGGCGCATACGTTGACGGCGCACACGTTGATGACGCACACGTTGACGGCGCACACGTTGACGGCGCACACGTTGACGGCACACACGTTGACGGCGCCCACGTTGACGGCGTACACGTTGACGACGGACACGTTGACAGCGCACACACTGACGACGTGCACATTTATGCCTCGTCCTGCATGCAAAAAGCCAGGATGACAGTTTACAACTGGTTCGAGATTCCAACTCAGGTTAGATAGCTCAGAGAATAGTGTGCCTATGTCCAGACTATCCTGCCAGCAAGTGATGGATTCGACATATCTTGGTAGAATTCAGTGTCCACAATATTTCTGTAAAGACTTCAGCGATGCTGGTTATTCTGAAGTTCCATACTCTGTTACAGAGCATCTGAGCTGCCAAAGCAGTTTCTTGGCAAGGGTTATACTGGGTGGTTTGCCATTGCCTTCCCAGCAGTTAATGAGCAGGAATTTTTAATTTGTTCAGGGTGCCAGAGATAACTCGCCCACTCTTCACGAAGGACACCGTGGGACCTATAAAGTCCACCAACGAATGGCGGGAGACTGTGAAACACCGGGATGACAGTTTATAGCTGGGTCCACCCAGAGAACCACGCAGACTATACAGCGGAGAGGAGAGTATCATGATACCGGATTCAAAGCTCGTATCCTATGTGTAATAGTGAATGTACAAGAACACTAATGACCTTGTAGTTCAAGTAAAAGTGCCCTGATGACCTCTGCTCCATGAAATACATTCAAACTCCTCAATCAGTCTTTTACAAACTTTGTTTAAAAAATAAAAACAAGTCAATTTATCAAAGGTTGTGTGAGTGTGTTTGCAGGATAGTGTTGGTGTCTTCCAGAACCATCTTGTCAACTTCACCACATCTCCAACATGGTAAAATTACTGTGCTGACACAACTTGTTATTTTTCGGCAAAGTAGTATAAACACATGCTTAACTGGAGAGTTCATGGAACATGATACCACTGTTCAAGTATATACTTCAATTTTAATAAAAGTTATTTTCATGGGACCCAATAAGTGTTAAAGAATTCGGAAGTTTAGTGTGACAAGTAGAACGCACGGTTTACCAGAATTGTATATAGCGATAGCAGCGGCCTCTTCTTCACCCTGTCACATGCTACACCCTACATAATAATATTGTCGTGTCGCTTGTCTCAGTTAAGACCGAGAGGAAGCCACGGATGGAAACGAGCATTAATGAAGGGGTTGTTCAATTGATGGCGGATCATACGCGATGATGAAGAAGAATACCGACTTACCTGGATGGCCTTGATGACGTCTTCAACCTTCGAAAAGAAACTCAAACCGAGGCGGAACTTAGGTAGAAAAATAAACACGGCTTTATTGCCGGAACCTGATACAAAGAACGTGATGATAAATACTACAATATAATTTGGGATCCCACACACCAGATTGCAACAACAGACAAAGGAATATATATATCATAAAATAAAGGGGTCGTCGTGCGTGTGTGGTGCGGGCATATCTCTGTCTAGCTGCAGTGTCAGGGATCGTCAGGCCCGTTGGTGGGAAGAAGGCCAACCGGTCTTTGGCGCGAACCAGGCTGGGTTTTTATTAAATTTTCAAAAACAAAAATAAGTTTTATTTATACACGGTACTCAACATTACATGAGCAATAATAATCACAAGCTGGGTTTTTATTAATTTTTCAAAATCAACATCACATGAGCATGAGCAATTTTTCAAAATCTGTAATTACAAAAGTATTTTCACCCCATAAACGTTGAGCATGCACTGGTTTAACAAGGAAGTGTTCAACTTCAATGTCGGTCACACCCATAAGCACAGTCAGCGCAATGGATCTACATTCTCATGTGATCTGTCGCATTCTTTGGTAAAAGGGCAAATGCTGCTAAACCAGCTCATACTCACGTATGTGAGTGCAAGCAACAAAGTGCAAGCAGCACTTCAATACCCATCCAAAGCTGCACTGCCATGTCAGAGCAGGTAAAGTAAACCAGGAAGTGTGAACTGTAACCACCTCCACAGGTAGCAGGATTAGACTTGCCCCAAAGGTGTTTAGTGAGCCAGTTGGGTGACTGACAATCCAACTCCTTAATAGTTGAATCTGCACTCACAAACAATCGGATGGCAGTCCAATGTTCTTCCTCCAATTCCACTATCTAGTACATGGGCTTATGTTGGGAAACAAAAGTTTGTGGACCGTTTTGCTAGATTCTTGGCAACTAGGCTTAAATCACTCTAAATAGCATATAAAAAAAAAAAAATTGCTGTTGCCAAATTTTCACGACATCTTCATGGCGGCCATCTTGGATTTCAAGATGGCCACCATTTCGGACCTATTTTGCCTTATATCTCACTTATTAATCAAGGCATCAGCACAAGAATAGTGTCCTTACCCACATTTTCGGGGTCAAGGAAGACAATGGTGATAATCAAATTTCAGCTGGATGGCCAACATCTTTATAATTTCAAGATGGCCGCCATTTTTAATCAAAGTATGAGCAAACATAGCCTAGTGTCTTAGTCTGAGACAATTGATGAAGACTAGTTGTGGTGGCTAGCAACCATCATAGACTTAAGCCTTTTCTGAAAGCAATGCTACAGTTTGTTAATCAGTTTGTTTCATCAAACAACTCCTATCAAAAATCCAAACGACGGGCTCTCTACTGATCAAACACAATGTCATTCCCAATAGGCTGGGCATCAGTGTTGCAGCATTTCTCCAAATCAGCATCACAGTTACACAATTCGGTACAGACTACATTCCTAGCTTTGCATGAACACCTGCGTGAACACAATTTGCTAGGACTCTTTGCAGCTCGTCCACAGCCACAGCGAACAAGTTGGAGAATTGAGGCTGGAGCAATTGCAACCTGCGTCAGGACTGGTCTCAATTCGCCTCCAACAGTTTCCCATCCCAAGGTGTTTGGGTCGATCACAGTTGGATTTAGAGTTAGATCTTGTGCCCACGTGTGTGCTTGCAAATGAGCACGCTGGACATGCTCTTTCCAGGCACCAGCAGTTGGTGTTAGTTTCTCGACTCCCTGATCAGCCTTCAGCTGGCGGAATAGGTGCCATCGTAGTTCAGCAGCACTTCTTATTGTGACACCTTTCGGACAGAAGAGGCGACAGAAATACTCCACATCCTTCTAGGACAGCATCAGATGGTTTATCACCCTCTCCAAGCTGAGCAATTGCTGACACTACTGTTTGACTATAGTGGGGCAACTTGGCATAACAATTGTGCATTTTGTGAGGAAAGCACCAAATTTGGCACACTAGTAGACTATCATATTATGAAAAGATCTGGATATTGGGCCATCTCAGATTCAGAGATTTGATTTTTGCAAGATTTCGATTCGATTGGGATCGAAGAGAACACCTTCTTCGTCTTCTGTACAGTGACGTTGCCAGCCCTGAATTCTCTGGCTCCATCTAGGTGCTTCATTGGGAGTGCAACCGTGTCCCTCAGGTGAACAGGGACCCACCTGGCATAGTGTGTGTGGTCTAAGGCATGGAACCATGGGACCAGTTCCGTCAGGGCATCAAGGTACATCGTGAATGAAGCCTGCCGCAGAGAACGCACGTAGACCAGTACCAACATCTCTAGTTCCAGCACAGTTGCCCAGTACTGAAAGTTGGGAATGTCTTCTCCTCTCTGGTGACATCAGTCTTCGAACTCAGGCAGGTCTTCTGCATCATCAGCATATGTCATACAGTGGCGTTCATACGCTCGGTGTTGCAGGATGTGCAGTGCCGCTGCAGTGATTTGATGAGCTCTTCTTGTGCGGGTGACGTGGGCAGCTCGCAGGAAGGAGTCGGCCGTCCCTGGCGTTGCAATCTCAGCTTGCAAATCTGCAAAATTTGCAAATCTTGCAAAAATCAAATCTCTGAATCTGAGATGGCCCAATATCCAGATCTTTTCATAATATGATAGTCGACGAGTGTGCGAAATTTGGTGCTTTCCTCACAAAATGCACAATTGTTATGCTATATTTAGCTTAGCTGCCGGACTACTACTTTCAGTGAATGCCTTGAAGCAAGTTGTTTTACTCTTGCCCTGAATGTGGCCAGTGGTGTCACAGCCGGTGAGAGCATGCCAATTAACAAGTGATTTTGCCCTCTGAGCACCAAGCTGTTCATAGATTGGCCTTAGTAAGATTTTCCGATGGTTTTTTCCAGTGCCCATGATAACTGCAGCATCACTTCCTAGGTCATCACTTCGACGTAGAGCAAGTAACAACACATCTGTGTCTGGGGAATAGAAACTCACAATGAATCCTGTTTTCACAAGTTGCACTGCATGCAAAATCATGAGTGTGTCAGCTTCCTCCTGGCTACTGACCTCTTTAGCAATTTCACATTCAAAATTGCTCTGGACACTTCTCCTTGTCACCGTTACAATCTGCATGGAGGATCTACTGTTGATCAATCTATTTGCCAGGAAGAGTGTCAGTGAATCCTTTGTGACATTAATAGCAAGGAATGACTTGGTGTCCTTGATTTTGGTTTGCTCATCAACAATATAGTTTTTCACTGCCTTGGTCTTGCCTCTACGCAAGCTAACCCCCGCTCTAGCAGGGAAAATGGCCTTTAAAATGCATGTTGTTGTTGTTGTTGTTGGTCTTGCCTCTACGCAAGCTAACCCCCGCTCTAGCAGGGAAAATGGCCTTTAAAATGCATGTTGTTGTTGTTGTTGTTGGTCTTGCCTCTACGACGTTCCCTTGTTCCTTCCTTCAATGATGCATCAACTGTGTAATTGTCAAACACAACCCGAAGCTGCTCATAAGCACGTCCTCTGCATTCGGCTAGCTGTACATACGCTGTACCTAGCTCCTTGCAGTTCTGAAATTTCTTGACACATTAATTCTTGCAATAGCGCCATTCCATCAACAATTAAGCATGTCCTGGGTCTTTCTTGCACATTCTCAGGGTGTTCTGCAAGTTCTTCAGCATGGTCACTTGAGTTTGTGTCATCACTGGATTTCACAAGACCCTCCAGGAGTGATATGATCTTGCTCTTGTCGGTGGTGGGGTGGACCATTCCATTTGGCTGGAGAAGAGTTCTATTGGTATTGGACAGTTCATGTGCCCCTACCACTTACTCTAGATCCACTGTATATGTGTCAATATGCTGTATATGTGTCAGCATACCGTAACAGCTCCGATGACATAATGCTTTTCTTGACATCAGATCACCAGCGGATAAGCCTTGCAGTCTTTGATTTATGGCCACATATGTCGTATTCCTGTAAGTATCTCTGTAGTGAAATTATGTTTGCTCGGAATCCAAGGTGAACCCAGGGTGCTCGCTACGGAAGGGGCCGTCTATAAGAGCGGGACAACCGGGGCGTGCGGTCACTTCAGCGGGACTCACTGTGACATTATCCAGTAGTTGAATGGTATGTACGCCCCTCCCCAAATGCCGCGCTGCGCTAACCATGGTTAAATGGAAACTATCTTTGCTGCTCATGAATGCTCTGATTTGATACCTGTATGTATGTATGTATTTTCACAGGACGTATTACCGATCTAAAATGATATTAAACCTACCCAGAGGTCAAGTCGTGTCTGAGCTTGATTTCCACGACACTTAATATCATTTTATTTCGCCGAATGGCTGCCCACCGGATGATCGTGGTGCTGATTCTCGGAGCCGACCCACACGCTGAAGGATCTGCTACGGCGTTTGCTCATTGGCGTTTACACCGCAACCGCTCAGCCGAGCTGAAGCGCCCCTACATGCTTTTTGCGGGACCGCGTCGTCAAAACGCGACCTGCTCTCATGAGACCCGAACGCCAGAGCAGGCGTGGCGGACTCCGGCTCGATGCCTGGAGCACGACGCTACTGGGCAACGTCCTGCGGCTGATACCCCGTCGGAACGACGGACCCGCTTGGAGCCGCCAGCCGACCCGTCCGATCACAGCTCGGAAGCGCTAACGGCTCCGTCCGAGGGATTCATCCTAGATATGCGTGCCTCGGCCCGAGTTGAGATTCCCACGTGAGTGATCACGTCTCCCATGTCGGCCATGCCTCCATCACGACCGGCTCACTCCGACCACTCGCTACTCGGTGGCCCATCTCCTCTGCGCGAACGCGCGCTGCTCGTCGGAATCACGCCGTGCCTCTCACGACCGGCTCCACTCCGACCACTCGCTACTCTGTGGCCCATCTCCTCCGCGCGAACGCGCGCTGCTCGTCGGAATCACGCCGTGCCTCTCACGACCGGCTCCACTCCGACCACTCGCTACTCTGTGGCCCATCTCCTCCGCGCGAACGCGCGCTGCTCGTCGGAAGCACGCCGTGCCTCTCACGACCGGCTCACCCCGACCACTCGATACTCGGTGGAACCACCCCTCCACGCGAATCGACGTGCACTGCTCCCATCGCGTGCTACTATTCTGGGAGGCCCGCGATCCCATCCTGATTCCGATCACCTCCTACACGTGGCACCCTTCGCGTGGCACCGCACCGTCGCTGGAAGGAATCACTACAAATGCACGACGCGCCAGTTGCGCGCGCCGCCTCTTCACTGGATGGACCCCTTTGCATGCGGTTCCTCTCGCGGGCGCTCTGTGAGGCCGGCGATTCTGATCGCGGCCCTCTCTGCGTTGCCGGCGATTCCTCGCTGCTCGTCGGATCCCCTCTTACACACGCATCACGCGCCGCACCGTCGCTGGATGGAATCCCTACTATGCACGACGCGCCCGTTGCGCGCGCCGCATCTTCGCTGGATTCCTCTCGCCGGCCCCACTGAGTAGGGGATCGCCCGGAAACGCCTCAATGGAGGCTCGCTTGGGCCCTGGCGAGGACTCGTCGCAGCACGGACGAGTTTCTATGGACGTCGAGCGGGACCTTCATAGCCTTTCACGACACACGGGCATATGCTTCTAATGGTTGATCGTATACCTGACTACCATGTGTATTCTATAAGTGATCGTTCTTCTTCGTCCTTTGTTTTACTTGATCAAACGGCGTATGCGTTAACCACCTGCGACCATTGTAAAAATGCTGTGCATGGAATGTATGTGGACCGAATGCTTTCATTCTTTTTTTATATACACCCCGCGTTTCACCCAATTATTTACTTCGATAAGCTGTTGGATTGCGTTATATTGCGTTTATGTAGTGTTGGTGTAGAGCAGGCTTGACGGACTGAAAGGCCTCCTCTTCATCCTTCATGCTCGATGCACCTCATATGCGATGCTACTTCAGGGCGTCGTATGTGATCGCTCCTTAGACCCGACAGCCAGGCAGGCGGGGCGCTGCTTCGGGTCGTGCGGTCTGTCGCTGCCGGGCGTGCTCGCCATCTCGACTCGGCGTGCTCGCCCCTCGGCTCGGCGGGCTCGCCCGCTCTGGATCACCGGGCCGAGACGCGGCTTTCGGTTTCCCTCGTACGCGGTGCGCCCTAGATGATGCTTTCGCCGTCGGCCGGGTTCGTGTGCTGTGTGCCGATCTCGGGCTCGCTCGGGTGCTGCTGCGCGCGAGACGTTGGATTTCGGTGTGCTGCTTTGCTCCGTCTGGGGATGCCGTTCGGCTGGAGCTCGCCGTCAAACCCGCCCGACCTACTTGATGACGTCATCAACTGTATCACGCGTACGCTTTACAGCATCTTAGACGCGTTCGCTTCGCGGCGTCATTTCGCCCGCATTTCGTCATGACGCCCGACCTACTTGATGACGTCATCGACTATATCACGCGTTTGCTTTACAGCGTCGTACTTGCGTGCGTACATTAGCGTCGTACATTAACGTACTTGCGTGCATCCCGCGATCTCATCGGGGATTCGTTTACATTACCCTGTTCCTTGGTAACCTACGTACCATTTGTCCTTTACGTAAACGACGTAGACAACGTAACGCGGCGCTACCTCAGGGTCGCGCGCCAGCGCCATTTAGGGAGTACACGGTGACCTCGTGAAATGGTGACATACATTGAGCGTCGCGCCAGACTCCCTTGCCACCTGCGCGCGCATGTAACGGGGGCACCGTACTGCCTGCTCGCCCTTGACGCTGGGCTCGCTGTTTATCGGCCAGAGCTCTTGGCTCGTACATTTCGAGACTGCGTGACGCCTCGTCTGATTCCTTTTTCCCTCAGCCTGACCCAGACTGTGAAGGTCGTCTGTCTTCGGTATGCCGCGCGCTGCTACTTCCTCGGGGGGTGGGGTCGGGTGCCTTACGGGTGCCTTACCAGATGTTTCGGCTACCTCGATAATCTTACGGTTTGTGGATATGTCCATATGACCATGATTCCTAATCTGCAGCGCTTCCTTGGGGTCGCGCTGGTATCACTCATGTGCTCGAGGTTACGTGCGACTACTCCCTACGCACAATGGATAGATCTTCTGGGGTACACCGTGACCCATGGAGCGTCTGCGTCTGCGACCTTTTCTCGACATGGCCCCTCCCTGTGATTGGGCCACCTCGCCCCTTTGTGGGGGCCCGGGTGGGTATTGTTGCTCGCCCGGGTGCCGTCCGGTCTACCGACTCCCACCTCGCCCTTGTGGATGGCGTCCATGGATGCTTTTGTGTCTTTGTGTCTTTGTGCGTGACTTTGAGTCCATGGATGGTCGATCCGAGCCATTCCATGAAGGTGTTGCATGGATGGTTTGGTCGATCCGAGCCATTCCATGAAGGTGTTGCATGGATGGTTTGGTCGGCCATCCGTGGATGGACAGTCCATCTGGGGAGATGGCTGTCTTTGGGTCTCTGTGCCACTGCGTCCGTGGATGGTCGATCCATCCGCGGTCCGGCTGGATCCGTGCTGGATCCGTGCCATGCAATGATGGCGTTGAATGGATGGATCGGTTGGACATCCGGGGATGGCCAATCCATCCGGGACATCTGACATGACAATCATCTCGACATCTAGACCATCCACCCGGGACAACGCTGGGACAAACATGGTTTGTCCAGCCGAGGCTCTCTCGGTCTGCCGATCTTATCCGATCCTCCGCGCGCGCTGTGCCGCTGGACAGGATTGCCTTATGCGTTCTGGACAGGATTGCCTTATGCATCCCAGGGATTCTGCACGCTTCGCTGGCTTCGGTCGTTTTAGCCATGCCGGTCGTCCAGACAGCCTTCAGAGGCTGCTCGTGTCTCGTGCGATCGCTGCCAACGGTAGATTTGCGTGTGAGTTTGCGTTTTGTAATGCGTAAGGACTTTTGGGAGCCAGGGCAGGTACAGACTTACTGTAGTGCTTACTGTAATGACCCACTGTAGCGCCCTCCTGTCAAGTACTCTTACTTACTGTTAAGGGGGCTACTGCTTTATACATCTTCCACGTTTACACATCTTCCACATTGACACACCTTCCTGACATGTTGCCTTGCGACGAATGGACAGTCGCTCTTCGTCAAGGCGCACCTTATGCCATGTGTTGCGTAACGCTAAGGTATACCTTATCCATCTAGCTGCTATGCCGACTACCCCACGGGAAGACTCCTGCTACCCACGGGCTCATCGTCTTCTCCCTGGGATGACCACTGCTTGCTCGGTTCGATATCTTCTTGACTGGGATATCCTCCTCAATCCTGCTATTTCTGGGGATTGATGCTATCCCGGCTTACAGGTTGCAGTAACCCTGCCATCGACATGGATTGACGTGACCATTCGTTTATTGCTGATGCTTGGGCAACCTGCCGAGCGGCAGTATAGTTTTAACGGCGGGGAGAATGTAGTGAAATTATGTTTGCTCGGAATCCAAGGTGAACCCAGGGTGCTCGCTACGGAAGGGGCCGTCTATAAGAGCGGGACAACCGGGGCGTGCGGTCACTTCAGCGGGACTCACTGTGACATTATCCAGTAGTTGAATGGTATGTACGCCCCTCCCCAAATGCCGCGCTGCGCTAACCATGGTTAAATGGAAACTATCTTTGCTGCTCATGAATGCTCTGATTTGATACCTGTATGTATGTATGTATTTTCACAGGACGTATTACCGATCTAAAATGATATTAAACCTACCCAGAGGTCAAGTCGTGTCTGAGCTTGATTTCCACGACAATCTCGTTTGGTGAGATTTCGCAAAAATGTCTCATATGTATCTGCCTGTGGTGTGCTTAAAGGCTCAAGCACTTTCCTTTTTATGTATTTCTTCCCTTGGCATAGCAAACAAAGACTGAAGTCAATGGGCTTCTTTTTAGCAGCAGGTTCCTCTGGCGTATTCATGATGCCGGCAGTCGTTCTTCCTCCACAGTTATCCAAGAATGCAACTTCTCAAGGTCGTCTGCTGCACATCTGAAAAGAATAAAGATTGTTAAAAAGTCATCCAACACAGTTTCAGGAATAATATTTGACTAAAACTAGATGTACGGTAGCTTGATTCTTTCGATAATATTTGGGTGTGGATCTGGCAGAAGAACTCCCCTGTCCCCTCACCTCCTATCCACCCCCACCCAATCCAATCCTAACCATTATCTAAAAATGTAAGTACCTGTGAGTAAAAGTAAATAGATTCAATACCAGGACATTTATATTTAAACCTGATATACATGAAAACCTTTTAAAGTATGGCTTTGACCTGGAGTTTGGGCAAAACTAGATAAAAAATGGTGGCCATCTTGAAATTATAAAGATGTTGACCATCCAGCTGAAATTTGATTATCACCATTGTCTTCCTTGACCCCGAAAATGTGGGTAAGGACACTATTCTTGTGCTGATACCTTGATTAATAAGTGAGATATAAGGCAAAATAGGTCCGAAATGTTGGCCATCTTGAAATCCAAGATGGCCGCCATGAAGATGTCGTGAAAATTTGGCAACAGCAATTTTTTTATTTTATATGCTATTTAGAGTGATTTAAGCCTAGTTGCCAAGAATCTAGCAAAACGGTCCACAAACTTTTGTTTCCCAACATAAGCCCATGTACTAGATAGTGGAATTGTAAGAAGAACATTGGACTGCCATCCGATTGTTTGTGAGTGCAGATTCAACTATTAAGGAGTTGGATTGTCAGTCACCCACTGGCTCACTAAACACCTTTGGGGCAAGTCTAATCCTGCTACCTGTGGAGGTGGTTACAGTTCACACTTCCTGGTTTACTTTACCTGCTCTGACATGGCAGTGCAGCTTTGGATGGGTATTGAAGTGCTGCTTGCACTTTGTTGCTTGCACTCACATACGTGAGTATGAGCTGGTTTAGCAGCATTTGCCCTTTTACCAAAGAATGCGACAGATCACATGAGAATGTAGATCCATTGCGCTGACTGTGCTTATGGGTGTGACCGACATTGAAGTTGAACACTTCCTTGTTAAACCAGTATATGCTCAACGTTTATGGGGTAATTACTATGATTATGGGGAGTATACTTTTGTAATTACAGATTTTGACAAATTGCTCATGCTCATGTGATGTTGATTTTGAAAAATTAATAAAAACCCAGCTTGTGATTATTATTGCTCATGTAATGTTGAGTACCGTGTATAAATAAAACTGTTTTTTTTTTTTTTGTATACAATTTCGAGGCTCGTGAAAGAGCGAACATTAATCACACAGAAAGACAAACAGACACATAAAAACAAATAACATCGGGAGCGGTAGACAAGATGGGGAGAGAGGGGGAAGGACACAAACACAACATTTGAGAGCAGGGACCGAGAGACATGGAGACATCGAGAGAACTGTGGGAGAGAGAGGGCTTTGGGGGGGAGGCATGGGAAGGGGGCGGTGGGAGAGGTATAAAACATATGGACACTGCCAGGACTTCCAGGAAAGAAGTTGGAATTTCAAACAAGGTGGATCTGGGGTGAATTAGTGGGGGTAGAAAAGATCAAGGTTTTGGATGGGGGAAGATAAGAGATGGTGGTGAACAGCTGTTTTAAAGACCTGGAGGGAGGAGTGTGATTGAAGTGAGTGTGGGAGTTTGTTCCAGAGGCGGGAGAAAAGAGGAATGAAAGAGTGAAGGTGAGCAGAGAGCCGAGATTTCGGCAGTTTAACCATCAGAGGGTGGCTGGCAGATCTTGTGCGACCTGTAGGAATATTTGGGGGACAGAGCACAGAGAGAGCTGGGGGAGCAAGGCCGGAGAGGAGTCGGTAGAAGACAGAAAGACCACCTACCTGCCTGCGGTGAGTGAGTGAAAGGCCCTCAGAGATAGCTTCATCGCGGGAGATTCCAATGATTCTGAAAGCTTTGGATTCAACAGCGTGAAGCCGAGCCAGGTGTGAGGCAGGAGCACCAGCCCATAGGGGAGAACAGTATTCCATTGAGCTGCGGATGAAAGCCTTGTATGTGGTGAGGAGCTCAGGTGTGCCTAGGAAGGACTTCGCACGACGGAGGATGCCCAGTCGGCGACTGGCTTTGGAGGCCAGCTTGGAAATGTGGTTTTCCCAAGAAAGATCATGGCAGATGGTGAGACCCAAAAGCTTGAGCGACAGAACTTCTTGGAGAGGATTGTTGAGAAAGTAGATGGGAGGGTTGTCCAGTCGATCTTTTCGGAGAGACATAGTAAGAGTGTGAGATTTGTCAGGATTGAAAGACATGTTCCACATGTTTGACCAGTCTGTGATTTTGTCCAGGTCTTCAGAGAGTGAGGAGGCTGCAGACTGCCGATCTGAGGGAAGAGGAATGGAGCGGCAGAGAGTGGAGTCATCAGCAAAGAGATACAGAGGATTTTCCAGAGAGTCGGAGAGATCATTGATAAAGACCAGAAAAAGCACAGGGCCCAGCACACTGCCTTGGGGAACTCCAGCCTGAACGGGAAGGGGAGATGAGAGAAATCCATTCAGGGCCACACGTTGACTACGACCAGAGAGGAAGTCCGCAAGCCATGCATGGAGATTTCCATGGATACCATAGGAGGAGAGTTTGGTGAGCAGAGCTGGGTGCCAGACCGTATCGAAGGCACGTGATATGTCAAGGGAGACGGCTCTGATTTCCTGTTTGGCATTGAGGACCTCCATCCATTGTTGAGACAGCAGAAGCAGCATGTCCAGAGTAGAGTGACCTGGTCTGAAACCAAATTGATGATCAGAGATCAAGCCATTGGAGAAGTGGAAAGATTTCATATCCGAAGCAATGATGGATTCCATGACTTTGCTGATAATTGGGAGCAGGCTGATTGGTCTGTAGTTGCAAGGATCTGTTTTTGCACCTTTTTTGTGTAAAGCGGTAATGTTTGCTGATTTCCAGGATGCTGGCAGATGACCTTGAGCAAAGGATAGGGTGAAAAGAACAGAGAGAGGGTGAGATAGAGCGGCAGAGCAGGATTTTAGGACCCGTGGGCTGATGCCATCTGGTCCAGTTGCAGAATCAGAGTCGAGGTTTGACAAAAACTCCTCCACCTTGTCAGGAGAGAAGGTCACAGAGTCCAGGAGCAGTTTGGTTCGACTGGGAAAGGTGGGAACAGAGAGAGATGGGTTTGGGACTAAGGATTTTGAGGCAAACACAGAGTTGAGGCATTCGGCTTTGTCACGTGCGATGTCAACTGTGTGGCCATTTGAGGTAAGGGAGGGGATGGAGGGGGAACAAACACCAGAAACGGATTTGACCAGACGCCACCAGGATTTGGAGGAAGGAGACAGGTTTGAGAGTTCATTCTTGAGTGAGGAGAGATAGTGCTTCCTGGCACTCCTGAGGGTAGACACACACTTGTTCCGAGCTTGGTGGAAGGAACTGAGATTTCCTTCAGTTGGATTAGCCTTCCAAGAGGCAAAGGCAAGTTGTTTCAGGGCAACTGCCTCACCACAAGATTCAGTGTACCATGGACGGGAGGAAGGGTAAGACAACTGAAGGCGAGATGGGATAAATCTGTGCATGAGAGAGATCAGTTTGCTTTGGAAGAATTCCCAGGAAGTATTGATGTCAGAGGCAGTGGAGATGGGAGACCAATCCAGACGATTGATGGCTGCTTGAAGACCGTCCCAGTCTGCCTGAGTGAAATGCCAGACTCGTCGACGCTGAGGAGTCGAGAGATCTATAGAGAGATCCTATGGTTTGCTACGTGTTGTACATGGACTAACTAACGTGCAATTATTTCATTTAACAGCCAATTAGGGGGAAATGTACACAGGGGTTATTTATAAGGGAATTTACTACTAAATTTACATGTGAAGGTTCTAAAAACCACAATATATATATATATATATATATATATATATATATATATATATATATATATATATATATATATATATATATATATATATATGTTGGATCGAGACTTAGAACTTGGGACCCAGAAGACTCAGAGAAAGGAGCAACGGATATATTTATTAGAACTCGATTACACAAGCTTGAGGACAGCAAGAAGTTGCACTGAAACTCACAAGAAATGACCAACAGTACAACAAGATGCTCTGAAATAATTCAATTAAACCTTGCTTTATATAAGGAAGATCAGGGGTGGGGTTAGCTCACAAGATACAGAGACAGAATGGGCTCATTGGTCCTCCCACCATAGTCCCATCCTGTTGTTCAGTTAGTTAGAGGAAGCTCATCAAGGCCACTCATAGGTTAACTCAGATAAGGAGATGGTCAGCCATATGTGGCAACATGTTTACAACTTTCTGTATAGAAACCTTGGTTGGAAAAGTACAAAGGGAGGGGATACTCATAAAACTGTCAACTTACAGGATATTGGCAAAGTCTAGAGGGAGGCAAAGAGATAACAGCTGCAACCAAGGCCAGGGAAGGGGAACTAAAGATTGTGCCCACACAGGCCAGGAGCTCACAAGCACAGAACTCCTTATTAGGATATTACACATCCTCAATGCACAAGAAAGAACTAAGTATTATAAAAGAGTACAGCAAACAGCCAAAACAAAACATATAATTGGTTATACTTGGTAATTGGTAAAGCAGCAAGGATATGAAAGGGGGAGGGGCATTACAGCTCCCTACATACCGCCCTTTTGGATCTAAGATACAAAGTTATCTACGAGCCAATCAAAGGCCTTTATTTCAAACAAAGCAGAAACAAAACCAATCAGGAAAGTCATTCAACATATCACGCGAAGGCAGCCCAGTAAGCATGTCCCGTACCAAAGCACCACACAGTACTCAGGAGGATGATTCGCGTCTGTATGTGAGTATGCGATGTAAGTTCGTAAAAGCGGAGTGAACAAATGGCATAAAAATCCTCAAAGAGAGGTAAGACAGACAGTGTAAAAGGTTCACTAAACGTAACGTACCACGCGAATGCAGCCCAGTGAGCATGTCCCGTACCCAGTACCGCACATCGCACTCAGCAGGATGATCCGTGGGCGTGTGGGTGTAAGTGGGTGTTTGTGAATGTGTGATGTAAGTCAGGTGTAGATGGGTGTATGAGGTGAGACCGTAGAGGCATGAAGATCGAATAGCGCGTCAAATCCACAACGAAGACCTCTGGATCCACCGGGGTCCACACCCAGGAAGATCTCCCGACCCACCCTTGGAGCACAGAGGTGCGGCCGGGACTCCTCCCCAACTGGAGCTCGCCCAGGCTTTCCCAGGTGAAATCCTTGTAGATCTTCAGCGCTCAATCGATATTCATGTTCATGAGGTCTCTTACGTGCTGGTGATCTGGGGAAGACACAACATCGTCAGTATCAGGTGGCTCAAACCTATGGCCATAAAACAAAGCATAACGGTCCAAAGGTGGGAGAGAAACTTCCTTTGGGTCAAAGTCGAGATCGTCCGAGGCGATGCTGCTTGCATCGCTGTTATCCCTGGACGAATTCGTAAAACA
>NC_136270.1:54116231-54387231 GCF_964187855.1 Myxine glutinosa
AACTCACGACGAACTCACCAAAACACAGAGCAGTTGCTCACAGCCGCCATGACGCTACACCCAACGCACCAACGGCCGATAGGTGGCGACAGAGAGAGGAGAGAGAGAGAGAGAAGAGAGAGAGAAGAGAGACAGAGAGGAGAGAGAGAGGAGAGAGAGAGGAGAGAGAAAGAGAGAGAGAAAGAGAGAGAGAAAGAGAGAGAGAAAGAGAAAGAGGAAAGAGAAAGAGAAAGAGAAAGAGAAAGAGAAAGAGAAAGAGAAAGAGAAAGAGAAAGAGAAAGAGAAAGAGAAAGAGAGAGAGATTTTTGTTCCTCTTTATTGAAAGGTATCATTTAATGTGATTCCAGACAATTATTTCCAAACAAAAGGGTTATGGCTTACTTCAAAGAAAAATACATGCAACACATGCAGAGGAAGAGCATGGTGGATGGGGTAACATAGAAGCAAAGATTGCAGATTATAAATTAATTACTAGAACACCATTGACCAAGCTACATAAAGATTGTTTGGCACACCATCGTTTTTCAAAGACAGCAAAATCATGGGTTTCAAACTCAAAATGGACACGAGATGTAACCGACGCTTTAAAAATCCTTAAAAGGTCATCAGCTAAAATATCAATGTTCTGCAATTTCCGTTTTCTTGAAAGATAAATGGCAAGCTTTGCTTCAGAGCACAAGAAGTTCCCTAAAAAACATTCATTTTTACTTAAATGAGAAATATTAAAACCATATATAAAAACACAATGTGTGAAAATCAAACCGAGCCCCTGAGTCACACGTAATAAAATATTAAAAAGGGAGGACAGTCTCGAACACTCAATGAAGGCATGAAAAATGGTTTCAGGGGCATCGCAGAAGGGGCACAATTCTGAATTTTCAGAACATATGCGATGGGACAGAACATTGCAAGGCAAGATGTAGTGCGCCAGCCGCCATTGTAAATCCCCAGAGCGCTTGACGATTGGCTCCTTATACATCACGTGCCATTTGATTGTTGCGGAATGGCCAGCTTGAAGCAATGCTTTCCAATGAGCTCGTGGCTCTGCAGGTCTGTCAGGAATGAGAGTGTTAACACTTAGACTATACACCGAGGATTTCTCCATCGAGTTAAAGGAGATAAAACCCCGAAATGAAATTAAAAGACGAGGAAAAGGACATTGGGACAGAGGGAGGGCAGCCTCAATCTCTGGATCCCACTTTAGCCCGGTTAGTTTAAAAGCTCGTGAAATCACAGAGAAAATCCTTCCAATAACTCTGATGGATCTCACACCAGTTGCCACGGCAACATTAGCAGCTGGCTTCCATCTATATGTAAAGGGATTCCTAAGGTGCTTGACCCTGGTAAAGTTGACATCAATGAACTTTTGCACAAAGGAATGGTCACTACAGACCCCTTTAAAAAAGGGATTAAAGAAAATTGGTTCATTTAAAAACATTTGGAGAGTATAGGCACTGGTGTCGTGGCAAAATGCGACTGTCCGCCATGCTTCCAGCATACTTCTGTAAAACAAGGGGATCGATGATATGTCCACCCTCGCTGCGTCAAGAAGAAAGATTTCGTCACCGAAGCCAAGTCTCCCTGCTTGCCTGAGCAAGCAGTGAGCAAAGGCTTTCCATGGTACATCGGAATACAGCAGCCTTCGTAATGCAAGGAGGCGAAAAGCCATCACTTTACTTGTTACGTCTATCAATCCCTGTCCACCTTCAGCAATGGGCAGACTTATTATGCCGGGCCGGAGCCAGTGCTTCCCATCCCAAAAGAAATTGATAAAAATACTTTGGAGCTTTTTAAGAATAGAACCTGGGGCCTGTAGTGCCATAAACCTATGCCACAGCATCGATGCCGCAAGATTATTGATGACCAGAGTATGACCCCGATAGGAAAGCTGTCTCAATAGTCCCCTCCATTTTTGCAGCCGCTGCTCAGTCTTGGTAATCAGCGATTCCCAGTTTTTAGAAAAGAAATCCTGAGTGCCGAGAAAGACCCCGAGGTAGCATATCCCATCATGTGCCCACTCAAGCTGCATTGGCAGGGTCGGAGGGGGGATACCATTCTGGGGACCTAAGTAAAGAGCTTTGGACTTCTGCCAGTTGACCTTTACGGAGCTAGCCAAGGTAAACTCATTGGTGGACTCGACCAGGGCACAAATATCTTCATCCGAATTAACAAACGCGCATAGGTCATCCGCATAAGCGACGGTCTTTACTGGGTTGGCCAATGGCAGAGGACAGAAACCACGAAGCCGTGTGCGCAATCGATTCAGAAGAGGCTCAACGGAGAGGGAATAAAGAAGGCCGGACAAAGGGCACCCTTGGCGAATACCCCGAGTCACAGAAAAAGGCTGACTTAAAATATTATTCACCTTAAGCAGGCTAAAAATATTATTATACAATAATTTGACGTGACCGATGAAAGTTTCACCAAAACCAAACCCCCGTAAAACAGCAAAGAGATAAAAATGATCGATGGCATCAAAAGCCTTTTCTTGATCTAAAAACACTAGACCAACATTTCTTTGTTCCACGGTACAAATATCAATCGCGTCACGCACAATAAAAATACAATCATGTATTGTTCTTTTTGGGATACAATATGATTGATCGGGGTGTACAATATCCCCGATGACAGGCTTGAGGCGGTTTGCGAGAGTTTTTGAAATAATTTTATAGTCAGTGCAGAGGAGGGAAATTGGACACCAATTCCGAAGTTGTTGTAGGTCTCCCTTCTTGGGTATAAGGGCAAGTACAGCCCTACGGCAACTGAGTGGTAATAAGCCTGAATGCAGGCCCTCAATTAAGAGGCCGAGCAGTTCGGGTCCCAGTTGGTCCCAGAAGGCCTTATAGAGCTCCGCAGGGATTCCATCCAGCCCCGAAGCCTTGCCGGTGGGCAAAGTTTGCAAAGCGGCAAAGAGTTCCCCTAGGGTAACTTCTTCGTCCAGTTGCTGCCGTGCAGACTCAGACAGGGTTGGCAGAGAAGCAGTCATTGAAAGAATCACATTCTTCTTTGTGTTCCTAGCACAATACAAATCTGAAAAATATTCTTTGGCCAAATTTCTGATCTCGTTTTGGTCCTGAGTCGTTCGACCTCCTTGCGTGCACAGTGAAGTTATTTGCTGGTTTCTCTTCGCTCGCAGTTCCAAACCGAAGAAGAATTTCGAAGAGGTATCAATGAAACGCAGGTTCTCCATTCGTAATCATATTAGAGCCCCTCGAGCCTGCTTTGCGCAGAGCTTAGCAAGGAGGGCTTTCTTCTTCACAAACAAAGAACAAGTCCTTTCAGCGCTCTGGGCCGGAAGGTTTGATTGCAGACACAAGATCTCTTTGGCGATGAGAGTTTGCATCGCTGTTTCATTCTTCGTACAAAAGGAGTTATATTGTTGGCAAAATGACCTAATCTGGGCCTTTGCGTTATCCCACCATTGCCCAAGGCAAGAGAAGGAAGGCTTTCGCAACTTTATAACTTCCCAAAAGGCCCGGAAAGCATCAAGAAACGCTTCATTTTGCAAGAGGCTGACGTTGAAAGTCCAGTAAGCAGCACCGCGATTCCGGGCCGGAGAAAGGACATGAAGAATGGCCATATGGTGGTCCGAAAAACCGCTCGGGGCTACAACAGCGTGGCCCACAACATTTAAGGAGTCACTGTTGACATATATTCTGTCCAGCCTCGCAAGAGACAGCCGGCCATTTGCACAGCGGCACCATGTATATTGACATGCGGATGGATTCTGGAGCCTCCACACATCCACAAAGGAAAACTTGGACAATGCTCCCCTTAGAGGCACCAAGCTTGCTGGATGGGGCTCTGCTCCATTGCGATCAAGAGTGGGGTCCATTGTGCAGTTGAAATCCCCACTCAGACAAACAATACCATCAAAGTCAAGGTGCGTGAGAGTAAAATCCAACTGTGTAAAAAAATTAAATCTTTCTGTGCTATTACTCGGTGAATATACATTTAGGATCGTGTGCTTATAACCATTAAAAAAGAAATTCACTGAGACTAAATGCCCTTTAATAATTTCTTTAAAAGCGACACCCTGTGCACAGAAAGAACGATGCAAATAGACAGCAACTCCAGCACGAGAGCAGGCCAAGCTGCTAAAGAACCACTGTCCTTTCATCATTCTGTTCCATTCACTAACGCAAGAAGGGCTACACCTCGTCTCTTGCAAAAGAACAATATCAAAGCATTTATGCTGGACAAGCGACTTTACCTGGGCCTTACGCAGGGGGGAGCACCCCCCATTAATATTTAAGGTTACAATAGAAAAGGTCATCTTGTAAATTTAAAGATGAATAATTAAGTGGGGAAGAAGTCAGACTGTGCCTGCAACTCCTTCCTGGCTTTGACCACACATTTCCTAAGGCGAAACACTTGTGACTCTGTCACACCAAGCTGTTCTGCCTTGAGGAGGAGATGTTTGGAGGAAGTTATGAAAGCAGACAAATCTGGGAAAAAATTATTGATTTTGATTTGTTTCTTTCGAAACGTGTCTTGAAGAAACTTTAAGACCTTGGTGGGTGACACTTCAGCGCCTCCCTCGGAACCTTGAGCCAAACCTGGATCATTCCAGGCTTCAATACTAGCACCGGAGGCAAGCGACGAGGCACCGTCTGAGTCATCATCAGAGTAGTTTCTATTAACATTAACACACTCTGATGTGAGTGTTTCCACAGCGGAAAATTCGCCCTTTTCCAGAGGCAGGACCGGTGTTTCCGTAATGGGGGTTTTAAAATCCAGGTGAGAAACTGAGGTTTCTGCAACGGAGGCTTCGCACTCTACCGGAGAAGAGGTCGTTACATTTTCCGCCTCCATGGTTTCCGACATTTCACACTCAACAGGGAGTGGGGTTGCATCAGGCACCTCATTAGAGGTCACCTTGCCAGTAGTCATGGAGGTGTTTACGATCGGTTCTGGGGCCGTTGTGCGCGGCTCGCAACAATCAGGTGCGGAAACGTCTTCTTCTTCTTCTACTTCTTCGCCTAAAACACTGAATCTGTTTTGCAAAGCAAAACCAGCCGTGGACGAATCCGTTTCTGAAACAGGAACGTTAAGCTCCTTTGCCGACGCCATTTTTTTCGGACGGCTCGATTGCACGTCCTCACCAACCCCGCCACGTTTTTGCCTCTTCTTGGAGGTCACAGTGATGAAAACCCCGTCTTCCGTCGGGGGTTCCTCAGTTTCAAGCCTCGGAAGTGAAGGCTGATCCAGCGTCCTGGATGTGCCACATGAGGCAGCGTTTGGCTCGGTCCGTGTCGATGTGCCACTTGAGGCAGCGTTTGGCTCCGTCCGTGTCGATGTGCCACCGGACATGGACGTCGGACAAGCACCTTTCAAATGTCCGTGCTCCCCGCAGGTGAAACACGTCATCGTCTCCATTGCGATGTACATCATGTAGTTTCGCTTATCAGCAACCAGCGTTGCCGACGCATTGAGCGACTGGGCGTTGTTCTTTAGCACGATGTAGCAATGCCGTCGGAACGACATTATGTGACGAACCGTTGAATCGGATCGCAAACGAAGAGGAATCATGGAGACTCGTGACACCACGGTCCCAAACTGTTTTAAAACGGACACAAAATCTCCGCTTTTCACGCACGGTGGAATATTCGACAAAATCACTTTCACCGCCGGCGTGTCCATCGGACTCACATTAACAAAAATGTCCGGCGGTACCGACAAACCCGTTTCAACCGCCTGGGCTACGTAGCGCTCCTCTGAAAGAAAAACCACAACTCGTTGGTTCATCTTCGAAGCCGCTAAAACGTTCTCGATCCCAACGAGCTCTCCCAAGCCCAACACAATGTCCTCGACCCGAACTCCGTCGGGCGGACTCACGATGACTCCATTCTTTCGAGTCAGCGACTCATAAATACTATTCTGCAAACGACCGCTTGCCATAGCGATAAATGAACCAAAACGAAGGAAATATTTGAAAAAACAAAACAAAATAGAACCTATCGCAAGCAAAGCCTGCAGGCGAAGGTAAAATGAAAAGAAATAGAATAAGGGAGCCGATAAACGACGATAATGAAGAACACGGCAAGCAGAGCACAGGCCCGAAGAACACAAGGTTCTTTAGGACTCGCACCAAACTCACCATGCGCGCTCTCTTTCTCTCTCTTGTCTCAACAAAGAAGGAAAAACACGGGGAAAACTTCACAAACACGTACAAGGACACAGAGGGAGTGAAAAGGGGGATGGGAAAGGCAACAACACAACACAGTACTCACAGCTCCTCACACACAGCAGCCATGATTGCCACACCCACGCATGACTCACCAACGACCAGCAGGGGGTGAGAGAGAGAGAGAAAGAGAAAGAGAAAGAGAAAGAGAAAGAGAAAGAGAGAGAGAGAGAGAGAGAGAGAGAGAGCGAGAGAGAGAGAGAAAGAGAAAGAGACAGAGAGAGAGAGAGAGACTTTTTGACTTTTGACGTCCTTTTATTCCAAAAATTATAAAGTGCATGGATGTACAGTGTATAAAATCAACAAAGCCAAAAACAAGAGAAAACGATGAAGCGAGGAAACAATACAGATATATGCGTTGATCAGTTCAACTTTTACCGAAAACAAGTGCAATCTTCTGCAGCACTATTATGAATTGTAGAAATTATGAACAATCATGAGAAAAATAATACCAACTCGTTTTGGCGGACTTCACAGACACTTTTCAAACACAATTTTTCCACAAATCCATCAATTTCGCCCATGCTCTTGGAAAACTCAAACTCATGTTTTAGCCTTGCAGCACACAGTGCGTTGAAAAACGTCATGACCTTGCACTGATGAATGGGCTTACCATCCCGCTTCTCCTTTCTGGACAGGTAAGTGGCAAGCTTTGCTGTAGCTACAAAAAAGCACAACAGTTCATAGTCCTTGTTGTGTTGCCGTCTCTTTTTGAGCCCAAAAATAAAGGATCGAAAAGTAAATCTGAAATTCATTTTGAACGACACAAAGTCTAACCATTCAAATAAAGGAAAAAGTCTTTCACAGCCAATGAAAAAATGAAAAACATCCTCATTTACAGAACAAAAGGGGCAACATGCAGATATTGGGGCAAAATTCCATACATATGTATTACATGGGATGATCCCGTGGGCAAGGCGCCACTGAAGATCACCTGTTCTTTTGTTGATCAGCTTGCTATACATTGATTCCCATACAGGTTCATTGGGGGGCCCGGCAGGGAGTAGCCTCTTCCATCGTGCTACTCCATTTAGCGGAGGAATACCAAGAACTTGAGATAACCACCACCTATACAGGCTCTTGCTGCTCTCAGCATGCAATACACTTGTCCCTGTGCTTACAGGTGGAAGTTCGTTGGGAAAGCAGGCAAAAATCAGTTTCGGAAACGGGGACTCGTTG
Organism: Myxine glutinosa; assembly: GCF_964187855.1. Lineage (NCBI taxonomy): Eukaryota > Metazoa > Chordata > Myxini > Myxiniformes > Myxinidae > Myxine > Myxine glutinosa. The sequence continues at coordinate 54,123,598 of NC_136270.1, forward strand.
GGGTGTCCAAAAGTATTCCAAGTCCAAAGTTTCTGTAGCTGATGACGTTTTTGAACAACTTTCCTCAAAATCGTTCCAATTGTCCTCTTGGACCGAATCGCCGTCAAGGTTGAAATTTCCTCCACATTCCTCCACCTGACACCGGAGTTTGGCCGAAGGTGCCATACTTTGTTTATGCCTGCCTCAATAAAGCGTTGGCACAAATGACGACTCTTGAGAACATCAGGGAAGAGAGGATTGAAGAACAGGGGTTCAACCTCGAACATCCCTGGGGAGTAGGTGTCTGCTTTACGGCTCACGGAAAGTCTTTCCCAGGCACTGAGAAGGCTCTGGTAAAATATGGGGAGCGTTGATGTATTCACGTACTTGAGGTGAGTCAGGAATACTTCGAGACCATAGCCGAGTCTACCCGCCTACTGTAAAATATGGCAAGCCAAGGCATGGTTTGGCAGGTTTTCACCAAATAGGAGGCGTTGAATGGAGCACAGGCGAAAAGCCATGAGACGGGATCTCACGTGAACAAGGCTCTGACCACCTTCCGATGAAGTAAGGCATATTACACTTGGCCGCAGCCAATGATGGCCTCCCCAAAAAAAGTCCACAAGTTTGGCCTGTATCCTGTCCAGCAACACTTCTGGTGGTTGCAGGCAAATAAAGCGATGCCACAACGTTGCAGCAACCAAGTTGTTTGCCACTAAGACTCGGCCCTTAAATGAGAGGTGCGGTAGGGCTCTTTTCCACAGGTTCAGCCTCCTGTCTATTTCTCCGGCCACACCTTCCCAATTCCTTTTCTCAAATAGTGTAGAGCCCAGGGACACACCAAGGTAATCAACACCATCTGTTTTCCACTCCAAGTTTTCTGGAAGAGCAGGCAGATGTGTTGAGACAGGTAGGCAGCTATTAAGGTATGGCACCCAAAGAGCTTTGCTTTTCGTCCAATTAACCTTCAGAGATGAAGCCATGAAAAAGGTTCTTAAGGACTTTACAAGAGCAACAATGTCTTGGTGGTTTTTTATAATGACGCAAACATCGTCTGCATAGGCCGATATAGTCATTGGTGGGCTTCCAGGAAAACAGGTCAGGCCAGAGATATTCTTTCTCAGTGTGCAAAGAAATGGCTCCATTGCTAGCGCAAAAAGCAAACCTGAGACTGGGCAACCCTGCCGTACCCCCCTCTGAACCTTTATGGGGGGAACCAGTTCATTGTTCACCTTAATTACACTGGAGATGTCAGTGTACAATAAAGTTATAAAGTTCCTGAAAATTACCCCAAACCCACATGCTTCAAGAACATGGCACAAGAAAACATGGTCAATGCTGTCAAAGGCTTTTTCAAAGTCTAGAAAACATATTCCAAAATCATTTTGGTCATGGCGAGCATACATTAAATCCCGCACGAAAAAAATGTTGTCGTAAATCGAACGACTGGGGATGCAGAATGTCTGATCAGGTAAAACCAGATCACCAATGACTTTTTTTAAGCGATTTGCCATTGCTTTCGAAAACAGTTTATAGTCGGTACACATTATTGAAACCCGTCTCCAATTCTCCATCCGCCGGAGGTCTCCTGACTTTGGGAGAAGACTCACCACTGCTCTCCTTAGGCTTAGTGGCATTACACCTTTTCGCAAGGATTCTTGGATTACAATCAATAGTTCTGGGCCCAAGATGTCCCAAAATTCCATGTAAAGCTCAGCTGGCAGGCCATCAATTCCAGGAGCCTTTCCAGATTCCATTCCAACCAGGGCACGCTGTAATTCATCAAGGCTTAAGGGCACATCCAGCTCCAGGCGTTGAGTCTCAGTTAGGGTTGGGAGATGGGAGGTAAAACATTTTATTTTATCCTCATTTATATCTTTTTTAGCAAATAGTTCAGAATAATACTTTCTAATAGTGATTTTTACCCCATCAGAACTTGTAATTTCATTCCCACTGGGGTCCTTAACTGATGAAATAAGCTGGGGAGGCTTCGTTTCAGCTTCTAAGTGAAAGAAGGCTTTGCTAGGACTATCTGATACTTTAATGCTTTTTACTCTCAGTCTAACTAGTAGTCCTGCAGCCTTCTCCTGTAATAGTTCCCGGAGTTGGGTCCTTTTTTCAAGGAGCAATTTATAATTTGCCTCATTTTCCTGCTCTGCCATTTTGTTTTGCAGTTTTAGAATTTCGGTTTCCAACCGTGCCAATGTGATATGATTTTCATGGGTGATGTGGGAATTAAACTGTTGACAAAACAGTCGTATATGAGTTTTCATATTATCCCACCAAAGGTTAGTGGAAGCAAAGAGGGGCTTTTTTCCAACTATTGCTATCCATAGGATGCGAAAGGCTTCCTTAAACAGGGTATCATCCAAAAGGCTTGTATTGAATTTCCAATAGGCGCTCCTCCGTTTGAATTGTGGGAAAGATAGGCCCATCGTGACCATGTGGTGGTCAGAGAAGATGGAAGGGGTAATAGTTGAGGAGGTTGCAATATTCCTTAATCGTGGGGTGATGTACCAGCGGTCAAGCCTCGCTAAGGATACTTGGCCATTGGAGCATCGACACCATGTAAACTGCCGGTCATTTGGGTGCATCAATCGCCATACATCCAAAAAAACCCCACCTGAAAGGAACTGGGAGAGGTCACCGTGGGACTCAGGATGTGGTTCCGGTGAATTTCTGTCTATTTTGGGCTCTAGCGTACAATTGAAATCTCCCCCCATGCATATGCACTGATTTGGGTCAAACAAATTTAAATGGTTTATCACTTCAGTAAAGAAGGCTTTACGGTCAGTACTCTCGCTTGGTGCATATACCTTAAAAATAATAAGCTTCAGGCTATTGATCACCAATTCTAGGGAGGCAAAACGTCCCCGAATCACCTCCTGAAAGAGGCAAGATTCAGGTACAAGTCCTGGTTTTAGCAAAAACCCCACTCCAGCAGATACAGATGACATATTACTGAAGAAACATTTACCTTTGAACATGCTGCTCCAGTCATGTTCAACCTTCTCAGTAATATGAGTTTCTTGCAGTAATATTACATCGACTTGTTTCCTTTTGAATAAACTATTCACTTGGATCTGGCGGATGTGACTGGCCCCACCGCCATTTATATTGAGTGTTGCAAGATTAAGCGTCTTCATCACTCATTAGTAAATTTTGTCTGACACTGTGAGTACTCACTCTTTGCCTTTGTTATGATTTTCTTTAGTCGATGAAACTGCGATTTTGTTAGGTTTAGTTCCTCAGATTTTTTTATGACTAGTTTTGCAGCCTGAATAAAGGGAACCAAATCAGGGAAATGATCCCCAATGATGACATTTCGCTGTCTATATGTTTCATTGAGGAATGAGAGAACAATATGGGGAGGGGTTGGGGGTTGATCTGGCATTACTTGTGATAATGCTGTTACCTCCACCTCCTCTTCCGATTCTGATAAATCAGAAAGTGGTCCAATGGGGTCTGGGTCAATACCGTTTTCTTCTCCTGCTATGCAACCTAGCCTTCCTTTGTCTGGGGGGTCCACGCAGTGCTGTGTTTGGGAAACATCAGCACATTGATTACTGATTTCCTCAATTGGCATGAAATTATTATTCCCACATTCCTGTGGATTTATGTTTCCGCCCTTTTCTGCTATATTGGCAGATTTATTATGGATGTCAGCCTGTTCGGCGACATTCGCTTGGATCAATGATGCGCCATTCACGGTATCATGGCCTGAATTATTTACATCATTAACGTCGTCTGTGTGAGTAATGGAAGCGCGTTGTTTTAGCGGCTGAACCCTGATGCTCTTTTCTGGGTTTTCCTCTTTATTTATTTGGTCCGCGCTTTGCAGAGAGATTCCAGGTGCATCCTGAAGAGTTTTTTCACTAACAGCCTGAAAATCGAGCACGACCTTTTTACCTGCTCCAGATGAGTCACTATCATCCGGAGCCCTTCGTTTACTCGTCCCCACCTTGCTATCAGTGTCCATTTCAACATTTTGCTGAGGAAGAATAAATACGTTCACGCTTGGAACACTGGATTCACCCTCATTAGGAATTTTAGGCGGTGGCAATGCGATAGCCTCCCCCCCACTGGGAATCTCAATTAGTGGAGCAACGTTAACCTCCCTCCCACTGGGAGTATTCATTAGTGGAGCAGCGTTTACCTCCCTCCCCCTGGGCGTATTCATTAGCAGAGCAACCTCCTCCTTACAAACTATGGCAGTGTGACCCGTCTTGCCACACCTGACACACGAGGCTTTGGGACAAGAACGTTTTAAATGTCCATACGCTCCACACTGAAAGCATGTTAAGGTGGTGGACGATGCGTATAGCTGGAAATTTGCCTCTTCAAAATTAATTTTGAAAGTGATATTGAGGCCTGTGTCGTCCCCACGGTCTGGAAGGACCATATATACCTGTCTGCGGAAGCTCATTACGTGCTTAACACGTTCATTCCGACACCCAAGAGGGATTGTTGAAATCCTCGATACCATTTTACCGTACCGTGATAGCACGGTCATTAACTTGTCATTTGGGATAAATGGAGGTACGTTGGAAATAACCACTCTCGTCGCGGGAGTTAATAGCGGCGATGCCATCATAAAGTGACCGCTTTCCGTGGTTATTCCCGCGCTTACCACGTCATGGACGAGTTCCTCGTCCGAAACGAACACCACCACTTTCTGGTTCATACGCGAAGCTGCACGTATATTTTCATCTCCAACAATGCTCCCCACACCGAGGATGATGTCCTCGACAGGGACTCCATCCGGAGGCACGCACACAAACGCGTGCTTCCTGGTTAAGCCTTCAAAGTCATCGCGACGAGAGCGTGCATTCGCCATTCCGGCGAAAATACCCCCCCCCCCTCTCCCCGCTTGTCCGAGCCGGACAAGAGGGTATCAAACCTAAAAAAACGAACTAAAGTAAAAAATAAACGTGCATTATAAGCACAGAAATGGCTTACAACGCGCCGTCAATGCCAGTAGGCCGCGCCCAGAATGGGCCCGCTCTCAATCCTCTCTCTCTCGAAGGAAAAGGTGTAGAACAGATGAGAACAAATGCCAAAGCACACAGGGTGGAAAAGGAGAGGGAGGGGGGGGGGGCAGAGGAGGGCAGGAGAGGGGGGAAAACTCACGACGAACTCACCAAAACACAGAGCAGTTGCTCACAGCGCCATGACGCTACACCCAACGCACCGACGGCCGATAGGTGGCGACAAAGAGAGAGAGAGAGAGAGAGAGAGAGTGTGTGTGTTACGGATTCGTCACTTCCGTTGTTGTGGTTTTCAACCACTGGACATGTTTCTGATATTATGTATTATTATTATTCTCAAAAGGTTTATTATTCAGGAACAGCTATCTAAAGTTTAAAAGGTTAACGTAAAATGATACAGGAAACTGAACCGGAAGAAAAAGGAGGAAGAGGAGGAGGCGGCGCGAGCAAAGTTGGAGAAGACGCGTGACGTCAAGGCTCCATAGCGAGGCTGGTCTACCGACAGTCGCGAGGGAATTTTGAGTTCCTTGAAGGGACATCCGGCGATAGGAATTATCGCTGGAGTGGAAAATCTGCGTAGTCAGATTTGGGGCGCTGAGATTTCGACGAATCCTCGCCTAGTCGCATCGGCAAGAGTCGTCGGCCATTTTGAACCCCGCACTTCGGACACCTACAAAGGTTTTGCCTCACGTCATCTTCACACCAACATCCTACCGTTTGTCGGGGATGTGTGTGTGCGACCGCTTCGTCCCCAATCACGTTGCAGTTTGCTGAGTGAGCGGTGAAGGTGCCCCTCTGAAGGGCCGTTGTACAGTTTCGGCAGGGCGATCCCCATTGTCAACTGTACGCGATTCGAATATTGACTGGAGAGCGAGATTCGGGCTTCGACTGGATATCGTTCCAGCGACCGCTGAGGCGAATCACATTCGCCTTGGAAAAGGTTATAGAGACATTGAGGAGTGTCCTTTTCACTCGCTGGGAGCAGTGAGTAAACTGACTTTATTGATGGTATACAGAGTGCACTCTTAATTGCCATTTGTTGTACCGTTAGTCCTGTGTGATATTCAATATATTATTTGTTCTTTTATAAATCCGTGGTGTGGTTTCACTCTTGATTTCTAACACAGAGAATAACATATTTTTCTGCCGGGGCTCCTCTCGGGGTTCAGAGGTTTACCGAGACCAGGAGATCAGTGAGGAACCCGTAACAAGAGAGAGAGTTGACGTCAGAGGCGATTGACAAAACGACGGGTGAGCCGACATTTTCCTTCTTCTCGTTTTGGCATCCTTCCTGCCTGGACCTCCCTTCTGCTCTTTGCCTTTGTCTCCCATTTGGACCTTTTCCCTTGCGATCCGCAAATTGCCTGCATTACGACGGACGTTGGGGAAACGTTGGAGCGCCATCGATTCTCCTCCCTGGCGTTCACGTGCGAGCGGGGCTTGCCGCTGAGCGGGTGAGACCGGCGTGAGCGAGATGCTCGGTGATGCCGGACAGAGCACGAACGAGGGCGCATCGAGGCCTGGTGAACGGGGGCGCGGGGAGGCCTGCTTCGCCCCAACACCAAACCCATGTCGGACGGAGCCTGACCGACCTGACTACAGACAGAGATAAGACGCACCACACACAAACACGACGATTTCTTTTATTCATATTTCCATTGTGTTGTATTTGGAATCTGTGAGTGGGATCCCAACCTAGGTTTTAGTTTTTATCATCACATTTCTTTGTGTCGATATTTATTGTGAATAAATCCTTTTATTATTTTTCCCTTTCATTCTAAAACTGTTCCTGTGTGAGAATAAATAATTTCCACAGGGTGAAGACGCTGACGTGCACGGACCGTGAGGTAAATCTCGCCGCTTCTTCTTCCTCTTTCATTCCTCCCCCGCGCATATGTATAGCGAAATCCGCCATTGATCGTCGCCTCATTAAGCTCGTTTCCATCCGTGATAGCCCGGTCTTCACCGAGGGCAATCGCACGATAATACTAATTATAATAATTGTATCATTTGTCAAGAATAATAACGAACGTTTAATCCTCGCCCTGGCCCCAGGACATCTGGGCTTGGTGAAAGCCAAGGTGATGCTCAAGCAGCACTGCAGGCAGGTGTGCTACAAGGCCGTGAAGACCGATGAAAATTTGGTCAAATGGACCAATGGGCCTAGTATATAAAACGAGCACACGCACACACAAAGGTTTTCTCTTGATAATGAAATATTTTTCATCGTTTGCCCATGGCTAAACAAAATTAATAAATGAAAAGAATCAACAATATAAACAATGTGAAATAATGCTCTTACAGTAACAAAATATCCAGCAGTTTTGAAATAGTGAAACAACTCAAGGGAAAAGTCAAAGGTGATCAGTGTCATGAAATTGTGTCTAAGTTCAAAGCCCAGGTGTCATGCTACTTTCGGCCGCTGCGCGTTCGTTATAAAGACCCGGACATTAAGCGCAGCGACCACTCCTGTGACATATATTGTGTGCATGTCTAGATTTTTTTTTTTTTTTTTTTTTTTGTATACAATATCGAGGCTCGTGAAAGAGCGAACATTAATCACATGAACACACAGAAAGACAAACCGACACATAAAACATATAACATAGGGAGCGGTAGACAAGATGGGGAGAGAGGGGGAAGGACACAAACACAACATTTGAGAGCAGGGACCGAGAGACATGGAGACATCGAGAGATCTGAGAGAGGGCGAGGGCTTTGGGGGGGGGGGGGGCGTGGGAAGGGGGCAGTGGGAGAGGTATAAAACATATGGACACTGCCAGGACTTCCAGGAAAGAAGTTGGAATTTCAAACAAGGTGGATCTGGGGTGAATTAGCGGGGGTAGAAAAGATCAAGGTTTTGGATGGGGGAAGATAAGAGATGGTGGTGAACAGCTGTTTTAAAGACCTGGAGGGAGGAGTGGGATTGAAGGGAGTGAGGGAGTTTGTTCCAGAGGCGGGAGAAAAGAGGAATGAAAGAGTGAAGGTGAGCGGAGAGCCGAGATTTCGGCAGTTTAACCATCAGAGGGTTGCTGGCAGATCTTGTGCGACCTGTAGGAATATTTGGGGGACAGAGCACAGAGAGAGCTGGGGGTGCAAGGCCGGAGAGGAGTCGGTAGAAGACAGAAAGACCACCTACCTGCCTGCGGTGAGTGAGTGAAAGGCCCTCAGAGATAGCTTCATCGCGGGAGATTCCAATAATTCTGAAAGCTTTGGTTTCAACAGCGTGAAGCCGAGCTAGGTGTGAGGCAGGAGCACCGGCCCATAGGGGAGAACAGTATTCCATTGAGCTGCGGATGAAAGCCTTGTATGTGGTGAGGAGCTCAGGTGTGCCGAGGAAGGACTTCGCACGACGGAGGATGCCCAGTCGGCGACTGGCTTTGGAGGCCAGCTTGGAAATGTGGTTTTCCCAAGAAAGATCATGGCAGATAGTGAGACCCAAAATCTTGAGCGACAGAACTTCTTGGAGAGGATTGTTGAGAAAGTAGATGGGAGGGTTGTCCAGTCGATCTTTTCGGAGAGACATAGTAAGAGTGTGAGATTTGTCAGGATTGAAAGACATGTTCCACTTGTTTGACCAGTCTGTGATTTTGTCCAGGTCTTCAGAGAGTGAGGAGGCAGCAGACTGCCGATCTGAGGGAAGAGGAATGGAGCGGCAGAGAGTGGAGTCATCAGCAAAGAGATAGAGAGGATTTTCGAGAGAGTCAGAGAGATCATTGATGAAGACCAGAAAAAGCACGGGGCCCAGAACACTGCCTTGGGGAACTCCAGCCTGAACAGGAAGAGGAGATGAGAGAAACCCATTCAGGGCCACACGTTGACGACGACTAGAGAGGAAGTCCGCCAGCCATGCGTGGAGATTTCCATGGATACCAAAGGAGGAGAGTTTGGTGAGCAGAGCGGGGTGCCAGACCGTGTCGAAGGCACGTGATATGTCGAGGGAGACAGCTCTAATTTCCTGTTTGGCATTGAGGACCTCCATCCATTGTTGAGACAGCAGAAGCAGCATGTCCAGAGTAGAGTGACCTGGTCTGAAACCAAATTGATGATCAGAGATCAAGCCATTGGAGAAGAGGAAAGATTTCATATCAGAAGCAATGATGGATTCCATGACTTTGCTGATAATTGGGAGAAGGCTGATTGGTCTGTAGTTGCTAGGATCTGTTTTTGCACCTTTTTTGTGCAAAGCGGTGATGTTGGCTGATTTCCAAGCAGATGGCAGTTGACCTTGAGCAAAAGAGAGGGTGAAGAGAACAGAGAGAGGGTGAGATAGAGCGGCAGAGCAGGATTTTAGGACCCGTGGGCTGATGCCGTCGGGTCCAGTTGCAGAATCAGAGTCGAGGGTTGACAGAAACTTTTCCACCTTGTCAGGAGGAAAGGACACGGAGTCCAGGAGCAGCAGGGTACGACTGGGTATGGTGGGTACAGAGAGGGATGGGTTTGGGACACAAGATTTAGAGGCAAACACAGAGTTGAGGCATTCAGCTTTTTCACGTGCGGAGTCAGCTGTGGAGCCGTTTGAGGTAAGGGAGGGGATGGAGGGGGAACAAACACCAGAAACGGATTTGACCAGACGCCACCAGGATTTGGAAGAGGGAGACAGATAAGAGAGTTCGGTCTTGAGAACGGAGAGATATTGTTTCCTGGCTCTCCTGAGGGTGGACACACACTTGTTTCGGGCTTTGTGAAAGGAAATGAGATTTCCTTCCGTTGGATTTGCTTTCCAGGAGACGAAGGCAAGTTGTTTCTGGGCAACAGCCTCACCACAAGATTCCGTGTACCATGGACGGGAGGAAGGGTATGACAACTGAAGACGAGATGGGATAAATCTGTGCATGAGAGAGAGCAATTTACTTTGGAAGAATTCCCAGGATGAGTTGATGTCAGAGGTGGTAGAGATGGGAGACCAGTCCAGATGATTGATGGCTGCTTGAAGACCGTGCCAGTTGGCCTGAGTGAAATGCCAGACTCGTCGACGCTGAGCAGGCTCCCTGAGGATGGTCAGAGAGATGTCCACTTTAACAAGGACATGATCAGATGATCCGATCGGAGCAGAAGAAGAGCAGCAGACATTTTCAGGGAAGTTAGTCATAACCAAGTCCAGAAGAGAAGATGTTCCGTTGACTGAGATCCGGGTCGGGAAATTGACAGATTGTGTCAGTCCCAGTGAGTCGCAGAAGTCCTTTGCTGAGGAGCCATGGCTGGTGAGAGAGGTACCCACACCCAGCCAACTGGCATGATGACAGTTGAAATCACCACATATGAGGAAGAGAGAGTTGGGATGAGTAGATAGAAGTTGGTCCATATCATCAGACAGCGAGATGTAGATGGAGTCATCACTGTTTGGTGGACGGTACAACACACATATGAACAAGAGGTGGGAGCGAAGGGGAAGCCGTAGCCAGAGGTATTCCTGGGGGTGAGGTGGAGAGAGTGCAGTGCAGGGCGAGTGAGGAAGAGAGTTTTTGATAAAGATAGCAACCCCGCCTCCAGGACGAGGCTCAGGTCTATCATACCGGAGGAGGGAGTAGCCCGGGAGAGATACTATGGAATCAGAGACATCATAAAGGAGGAAAGTTTCTGTTAAGCAGATCACGTCTGGTTTGACAGAAGCAACCTGTATGGAGAGATCAGTTAAGTTTGAACGAAGGCCCCGGATGTTTGAGGTCCATACCGTTAATGAAGAGGAAGGGGGAGCATCAGATACAGAACAGGGGGGAGGAGGGGTAGGGTAAGATGTGGAAGAGGTGGAAGAGGTAGGGAGAGCTGTTGAACGTGTGTCAGAGATTTCAGAATAGCTCGGAGAAAGGGAAGGATGGGGCGGACAAAAGGTTTGATGGTGATTGGGTGAGCCACAATGAGGTGTTATTTGAGGAGGGGGAAGAGCGAGGCAGAAGGTTGGGGGAGATGGAGGTGAGAGTTTGAAGGGGGAAGAAGCGGGGAGGACGCTTTGAGGAGGGGGAGTGAGCGGGGGGAAATTGAGAAGCAATGAGGGTGGGGAGATTTGAAGGGGAGGGGTGAGGGGGGAGTTTGGGAGGGAAGGGACAAGGGGAGGGATTTGAAAGGGATGGGATATGGGGGAGATTTGGAGGGGAGGGGTGAGGCAGGAGTCTAGGAGGGGAGGGGCGAGGGGGCGTCTTGGCGGGGAGGGGTGAGGGAGTAGTTTAGGAGGGAGGGGGCAAGGGGGGAGATTTGAAAGGGATGGGTGATGGGGAAGATTTGGAGGGGAGGGGTGATGGGGAAGATTTGGAGGGGAGGGGTTATGGGGAAGATTTGGAGGGGAGGGGTGAGATTGGATTTTTGAAAGTGTACGATTTATGGGAAACGAACATTTATTGCAAAATGAGTTTCTTGTGACCTTCGAGTTAAAAATACGTTTAAGGACGCTGGATGGAGGATGGAGTGCAGGAGAGTTTAGGGAATGTAGAACAAAGGCACTATAGGAGATGGATATATATATATTTTTTTTTGGGATGAATTGATTTGGTGAGCAAGTCGAAAGCAGCCTTTTAAAGAAGAAGAAGAAAAAGGTGTTATAAAATATGACGGAATACATAACTTGAGGGGAAAGTGTAAACATTGAAGGTTAATGAGTGAAAACTATCTGGGGAAATGGGGGAGAAACACGTGGTCGAAGAACGAACGAACGAATAAGAATGAATAAACGAATGAGAACAGAGAAGGAAATGTTTTTTTTTTTTTTTTTTTTTTTTTTTTGAGTTGAGATTTACACAAGGAAGTAGGCTATGGGTGAAAAGACTGGGAATACAGAGAACGAAAGTTATTGGATCACAAACGACGGACCACTGAGAGAAAAACAAAGCCTCAAGGTTGTACAGTGCACACTGTACAAGGCCTTGCTCGCGACACGGCAAACAGACGATCAATTTATGAAAGATAAACACCGAGAAACAACCAAAGTTGCACACAATAACTTCACACACCGAAAGATAAATACAGTTTCGACAAAATACAATTGTGAACAGACTTAACTTCGAAAAACGTGGAGACCGTGTGGAGCTTCGAAAATCCCTGCCGCCGTCTCCAAGATCTCGCGAGATCTCCTGGTACATAGAATCTCCCACCTCCTGGTACATAGATTGGTACATAGAATCGCTTTGCTCAGCGCTTGCTTGTGATTGGATGTTACACCCTTTATTGATTCAGATGCATGCTGAGTACTGATGTTATACTTGTTGATTTCTTCCACAGGTATTGCTAGGGATTGTTTTCGATTGAACTCATGATCTGAGACATTGTTGTATCTTTAATTTCTACAACACTTAATCGAAATCATCTCTTGTCTGATCGAGATCACCATGGCTCACAAGATGTTACAACTACCGACCTTCGGAGGAGACCCTCAGGCGACGGACTCGTCTGGCCAGCTCAAACACTGGTTGCGTCTGCTGACAAGCTACCTGCAATCTCATGCAGATCTCACGAAAGAGATCAGGCTAGCGCTTCTTCATTCTCATGTGACCCACACCGTTTATGAGTATATTTCTCATTGTGATACCTATGACACCGCCGTAGCCGAGCTACGTCGAATCTACATTAAGACCCGGGGTGTGGTGTACACTAGATACTAGCTCGCTTCCCAACGACAGGACCCATTGGAATCCATCGACCACTTCGTTCAGGAACTTCGTCGCTTAGCCAAAGACTGTACTACTGCAGTTCGAACGCCCGAGCAGGTGAGCGACGATCTCATGTGTGATTCTTTTGTCTCGGGGATCTACTTGCCCATAATACGACAAAGATTGCTGGAGACGCCGGATCGAACACTGCAGACGGCCCATGATTTGGCACTCGTACTTCACAAGGCACAGACCCAATCTGAGGTGTACGGTCGGCCGTACATCACGGCAGCCGTAACCATGGAGAGACGTCCGGAGAGTGATGCTACTGTGGAGTGCATGGTTGCCGATCCTCCGCTGATGTCGGAGATAGCAGAAGCTCCCGAAGCTTCAAGCACGAGCTTGACAGCTGCAGCTACCGCGGCCCCTTCTGCCGGGAGTAACGCTAAGTGCTTTTTCTGCAGCAATAGGAATCATTTGAGGTCAGTTTGCCTGGCGCGGGAAGTGACCTGTCTTTTGTGTGCTCAGAAAGGCCATTTTGCAAAGGTATGCCATCCGTCACGAGACTGGCGTACTCGCTCGACACTGTCCATGATCCTCTCATCACCCAGGGCACAATCGGCTCCATGCGCGGCATTGACTGGGATCATCTCCCTGCGCGGGCCTTGATCGGCTCCACGCGTGGCGTTGATGAGGATCATCTCACTGCGCGGGCCTCGATTGGCTCCATGCGTGACGCTGGCTGGCATTGGGCCCACGCGAGTGGCTCGATCGCCCCCACTACATGTCTCGACGTCCTCCGGGCCGCCGGGACTGTCCAGCGCTGTTGTTCCGGTGCTGATTGAAGGGCAGATGGCAAACGCCTTGATCGACACGGGCTCGACGGAAAGCTATGTCGACATGAGACTCGTCCAGCAGCACGGCTGGCCGATTCTCGGGACATCGCGCCGTATTTTCATGGCTTCCCAAGCACTTTGGATGAGTACTAAAGGCGAATGCCGGGTGAAGTTAGTGATTAACGGCCAAATGTATCCGGAAATTCCTTTAATAGTCTTACCAATGCTATGTGCAGAAGTATTGCTGGGACACGATTTCCTTCATCGTCGTGGTCGGTTATAAATGCCAGTTGGCGGGGATAATACTCTTTCTGTGTGTGCTCTGGCCGGGATGGAAATAGAACCACTGTCATTGTTTCCCAATCTGACTCCTGACTGTACCCCGGTAGCCATTAAATCACGACGATACTCCCGGGCTGATACGCAATTTATTGCTGAGGAGACTAGTCACCTTCTAAAAGAGGGTATAATTGAACCTAGTCGGTCGCCCTGGAGAGCTCAAGTTTTGATTGTCCAGACCGAAAATCATCGCAAACGCTTGGTAATTGACTACTCGCAGATGATTAATCGGTTTACGGAATTGGACGCCTACCCGCTCCCGGGATTGGATTCCCTGGTCCAACAGGTGGCACAGTACCAGGTGTACAGTACGTTAGATCTTCGTAGTGCGTATCATCAAATTCTGAATGCTGCCGCCGATCGCATTTACACTGGCTTTGAATCTGGTCAGTGGTTGTACCAGTTCACACGCTTGCCTTTCAGAGTCACAAATGGGGTCGCATATTTCCAGAGGGCCATAGATGACATAATTGCTAAGGAACACTTAACAGATGTCTTTGTTTACTTGGTCAACCTAACGGTTTGTGGGTACGATCAAGCTCATCATGATGCTAATCTGCAGCGCTTCCTCAAGGTTGCGCGCGAGTACCGTCTGACACTGAACGAGGCTAAATGTTGCTATTCGGCGTGGACAATAGACCTCCTGGGGTACACCGTGACCCAGAGCACCATCACCCCAGACAAAGAGCAGCTGCGACCCTTGCTCGACATGGCCCCTCCACATGATCGTGCTTTTTGAAGCGTGGCCTCGGGCTGTTTGCACATTATTCAAAGTGGGTCCAAAATTTCTCCGAAAAGCTTTGTCCCCTTGTGGATTGTAAAGTGTTCCCCATGTGTCACGCCGCCAAGGTCGCCTTCCATGGCCTGAAGTCGGACATAGCTGGCGCCACTGTGTCGTCTATAGATGAAAATATTCCCTTTGTTTGGGAAAGCGACGCGTCGGACCACGTGATAGCTGCCATGCTCTCTCAAGGAGGGCAACCTGTGGCCTTCTTTTCAAGGACTCTCTCCCCCGCGGAGAGACGTCACTCGTCGGTCGAAAAAGGGAAGTCTGCCATTGTTGAGTCTATTAAGCGTTGGAGACCGTACTTGCTTGGCAAGCGATTTGAGGTCATCACTGATCAGCAAAGTGTCGCTTTCATGTACGATACTCGCCATGCCCAGCGCATTAAGAACGAGAAAATCACTCATTGGCGCATAGAATTAGCAGATTATTGCTTTCGCATCAAGTATTGCCCGGGGCGGGATAACCTCGCAGCGGGTGCACTATCACGACCAGCGGTGTGCGTGAGTCTCACCTCCTTTGAGGATCTGCGTGTTCTTCATGAAACATTGTGCCATCCCGGTGTGACTCGTCTAGCTCATTATGTGCGCTGTCACAATTTGCCCTACTCTGTTGAGGACATTCGTTGTCTATGTCGCACTTGTCCCGTTTGCGCTGAATTAAAACCACGTTTCCATAAGCCACAGATGGGTACACTGATCCAGACTACTAGGCCGTGGGAGAAATTGTATATGGACTTCAAAGGGCCCCTACCGGCTTCGAGTCTACCTGCTTCTGCTAGTCTACAGGCTTCAGGTAGCTCTCGCTACCTTCTCACGATAGTGGACAAATTCAGCAGATTCCCTTTTGCTTTTCCGTGCAATGACATGACCGCTGGGACGGTCATCCAGTGCCTGCAGATTTTGTTTTCCATGTTCGGGAATCCAGGCTATGTACATACCGATCGAGGTGCTGTGTTTTTGTCCCAAGATGTGCGAACCTTTTTGCTCCAGTGAAATATCGCTTCTAGTTATACCACTCCGTACAGGCCCCAGGCGAACGGTCAGGTGGAAAGATGTAATGGCTGTATATGGAAAGCCATCACTCTCGGCCTTAAGACCCACGGACTAGGACTAGACCGATGGGCTTGGATGGTACACTGGGCGTTAAACTCGATTTGGACTTTATTGTGTACCGCTACAAATCAAACTCCTCACGATCGTCTGTTTCGTTACTCGTGCAATACAGGTGCCATTCGGCCTTTGCCTGGCTGGCTTGCCGAGCCCGGACCGGCTTTTCTCAAATGCACGGTTCGCCCGAGTAAGTATGACCCGCTTGTTGACGGTTGTACCAGGTTCATATTCTCCAAGCCAATCCCGACCATGCTCGAGTGCTGCTGCCCGACGGACGCGAGTCTACTGTCTCGGTGCGTCATCTCGCTCCGTGTGGGGATCCCGCAAGGCCGGAGCTCAGTCCGGGGAATCCGATGATGGGGTATTCACCGTTAACCCCGCCCCCTCATGTGCCCGATCCAATCGACATTGAGGTTCCGCTGCCATCACCCGAGATAGGCGGTTATTCCGGCGAGGGTGAATTCGGACACGCGGTTGAAGCCCCTGACCTGTATCGAACACGCATCGGGAGAGAAATCCTCCGTCCCGATCGCTTCGGCTGGGATTAACATGGCTCGCTGCTTTACGTAATCATCTGCTCTCTAAAGTATTTTCCACACTGCTATATAGCTTGCTAGCTTGATTCTAACCTCTGGGAGAAGTGTAGTGTTACCGCTGGGGAGAATGTCGTGAAATTGTGTCTAAGTTCAAAGCCCAGGTGTCATGCTACTTTCGGCCGCTGCGCTTTCGTTATAAAGACCTTGGACATTAAGCGCAGGGACCACTCCTGTGACATATATTGTGTGCATGTCTAGATTGGTACATAGATTCGCTTTGCTCAGCGCTTGCTTGTGATTGGATGTTATAGCTGGCGAAGCCTGTGTTGTCAATAAACGCGTATGTATTATGTCGAAAACCAGATTATGCTGTATCCCTTGGCTTGAGAATTCCGAAGCGCAATGGATGCCGCCATCTTGCGGATGCGGAAGTATGCATAACAAATTGAAAATCGTTCAATAGGAGTTTCTTTCACCCGTCTTTGTTTGATTCACAATCTTATGCACCTCTAATTTGTAATTAAAATACTTTAAGACCAACCTCGTTATCTTCAACGAAAATTGTCACCAAACACCGGAACCAATGAGATTCGAGCATTTGAAAAAATATTTCAAAAACCAAATCACTCAATGGAGGCCGCCATCTTCCGGATGCGGAAGTATGCATAAAAAAATTGCGAAAAGGTTCAATAGGAGTTTGTTTCACCCGTCTTTGTTTGATTCACAATCTTATGCACCTCTAATTTGTAATTAAAATACTTTAAGACCAACCTCATTATCTTCAACGAAAATCGTCACCAAACACCAATGAGATTCGAGCATTTGAAAAAATATTTTTAAAAGCTTATTACGCGTTTCGGGGGGTGAAAACGGCGTCAAATATTCTAAAATTGACGAAGAATTATTTTTTAGAAATCTCGCGGCCGTCGGGGATAGTTTTTCACGGCCGGAAATATCCGAAGTTGAGACGGAATTCACCGAATTAATCAAGAAGTAAATTTTATCAATTTTAATCTCATCCAGAATGCAAATGGTACCTACGACACCTACTACACCTACTACACCTACTACACCGACGGTACCTACTACACCTACCTACTACCAACTACCTAACCTACTGATGCCATAGTGATGGGTAAAATAGTGGCAAGAGGCTTTGGCTTCGCCGGCTCATTGCGGCTTTGTAGTAGGGTACTAGTACCCTTTATTGATTCCGATGCACGCTGAGCACTGATGTTAATACTTGTTGATTTCTTCCACAGGTATTGCTCGGGATTGATTTCGATTGAACTCATGATCTGAGACATTGTTGTATCTTTGATTTCTACAACAATCAGGACGTGAAACAATATATTGTACTTTATTTTGTCTATAATAAATTAATTTTTATTGAAGTGAAGTGCAGTATATTACCTGTGAGATTCAGCTATAAGATATTGTGCTCTGCAATAAAACAACTTGCAGTATCAAACTAAACTTTTAATAAATCCCTTGAGGTTGTAGTTCAGACCTCTGCTGACCTTGTGAAACCAGGATCCTCATTTTTGCCGCTGTACCAAGACCTGATTTGACGAGGATGAGGCATTGCCATGTTAAATGTCTCTCTCACATCGTTATATATATATATATATATATATATATATATATATATATATATATATATATATATATATATATATATATATATTATATTGTAACGGATTTCGGAAACCGTGCACTTTGTGTAATTTATTGTAAATATACCCCCTTGTAAATAATTAAATGATTCTTTGTAAATACCTCCATTCATGTAAAGATCAAAGGTCGTCCTTTAGTTAGTCCACCGCACCACGTAGCAAATCATAGGACCTTCTCAATAGTTATGTCGTTATTTTGTGTTTCAGTTAAGGCTGTGTCTCCACTAGTTGATCTTGCGTTGCACCAAAATCAAATAAGATAGATCCCCTTTCGATGGCCCCAGAACCTCCATTACCAACTGCATTTACCTCCATTACCAACTGCATTACCTCCATTACCAACTGCATTCTCTGCCATTGCCATGTGCTCCAACTCGGAGAAGAAGGGCGTGGCCCGCCCATCGTCATCAAGAGGAGGAGTCAGCCAGCCCCAATCGACCAACCAAGAATGAGTGGGTTTGGCTTGAGAGGGCGGAGAGAGAACGATCAAGCAGTTTCACAAACGTTCCTGGGTGTGGCGCTATATAACCCGTTGCGCGGAGCCCCCACCAGAGTTCTGTGGAGAGGTGAGCAGAGTTCTGTGGAGAGGTGAGCAGAGTTCTGTGGAGAGGTGAGCAGAGTTCTGAGGGAGGTGTGCTGAACCAAAGTGAGAGAGTTCTGAGGAGTCCTTCTGTGGAAAGAGGTGGGCAGGCAAAGCAGTGGAGAGAGAACGCATGAGGCGGAGGACGTACGAGACGTGAGGGAGACGCCGCTTGGAACAGCCCCCCTGCGCACGAAGCTCTGACGCGCTGCTGCGCAAGAACCAGATTGCGGAGGAGTCGGCGGCCGTTCGCCTCCAGCCTGCCATCCTGAACGGACTCTTCTCTCCCTTCCAGCCATCCATCCCTGCCATACTATCCATTCGTGTACGTGAGTTTGTCTTGTTTGTTCTGTCCTGCGGTATAAGTTAAGCCTGTGTAAGTATAAGCTGCCCTGTGTCTCCTATCTTTCACTGTAAATTACCTTCGTTTCTTTCTTTTCTTTGGTTGTGTAAATAGTAATTAATAAATACCTGTTCTTCCTACCTTTGGCTTCTTCATTCTCGTCCGATCATCTTTGTCTTTTACCAATTGATATACGTGGCATGATTCGGCCAACGCTCAGGATCGGGTTTAGTTCCCTGTTAATGGCTCGAACTTCGGACTGCTAACCCGCTTGGCAAATACCATCTTGTCCGTGGTTTCGAGCGGAGTTACCCACCTGCCTTGTGGAGGGATTGGCGGAGGTGTACGGGAATCCCTTGACCAATCACCTCGGCCAATCTGACCCCACAGGGGAACGGGGTAGCTTCAGGATCGGAGACGGCCAGTGCAAAATAGAAGGGGGATTAACCCCCCCCCCCCCCTTGCTAAGGGGAGCGCCGTCCCCGTTTCCGTAACAATATATATGTACCTTTGTCGAGTAGAACTGCAGTGTCATGGCAAATTATTTCAGTCCTTGAGGATATGCACTCGAATGTTTCTTGCTGCACCAGAGTGTTGCTTACTGCACCAGTGTTTCTTGATGCACCAGAGTGTTTATTACTGCACCAGAGTGTTTATTGATGCACAAGTGTTTCTTGCTGCACATGAGTATTTCTTGCTGCCACAGAGTGTTTCTTGCTGCACAGGAGTATTTCTTGCTGCACAAGAGTATTTCTTGCTGCCCTGGAGTTTCTTGCTGCACAGGAGTGTTTTTGCTGCACCGGACTGTTTCTTGCTGCACCAGAGTATTTCTTGCTGCATATGACCTTGCTGCACCAGAGTATTTCTAGCTGCACCTGAGTATTTATTGCTGCACCTGAGTGTTTATTGCTGCACTGGAGTGTTTCTTTCTGCAGCATAGTGTTTCTTGCTGCACATGAGTATTTCTTGCTGCACCGGAGTGTTTATTGCTGCACCAGAGTGTTTCTTGCTGCACATGAGTATTTCTTTCTGCCCAGGAGGGTTTATTGCTGCACCAGAGTGTTTCTTGCTGCACTGGAGTATTTCTTTCTGCCCCGGAGTGTTTCTTGCTGCACCGGAATGTTTCTTGCTGTTGCATTTTTGAATTATCTTCAGGGTATTGCATTTGAGTCCATTTGTTTGTTTGTTTGTTTGTCTGCTTGTCCACACAGAATAAATATTATTTTCTCTGAAACCGTTGGTCCGATTGACAGGAAATTTTCACCATAGGTGCAACTCTGCCTGTACAATTTTTTTATTATAATTATGACGTCATACGTCACGTGGTACGGGCGCCATCTTGGGAAAACAGAAAAATTTTGCACCTCTATATCTCCGAAAGCGTTGCATACAAAAAATTGAGACGTGGCTCATTGGAAAGAACTATCCATGGGGAATACAATATGTTAATGATGATGTCATAGGTGCCTCCATTATGACGTCATAATTCGACAAGTACAAAACTTCATCCGATCAAGATGAAATTTCTTGAGCATCATCATGGTATAAATTGGTGGAGAAAAAATAATAATGATGTCATCGGTCACGTGGTTCGACCGCCGTATTTGTTTTAACACAAGAACCTTAAAAACCCCTGAAAACACATCCTGGCGAGGGTTTGCAATCTCTGATTGGTCTTTCTTGTTGTATATGGAACACAAATCAACGTCAACCACAATCACGAGCTGAAGTAATACATGGAAAACATGGAAAAACCGCACTGTACCTGGAGATATACCTTGCCGTTCACATTGGGGATTCGACACACGGATGTTGAAATCGGCTCGGAAGACACGTTGGTAAAAACAAAGGCGAAACTGTTTCTTCATTTAATTTGCCTTTCAACGTTCTATTATTTTATAATCGTTTAGATATAAAATATCTTTTTAATAGAATACTTACTTAAAACCATTTTATATGACTTACTTTTTTCTTTTTTTTTTTTTGTATACAGAGTCGAGGCTCGTGAAAGAGCTAACATTTATCAAACAAACAAATCAAACAAACAAGCAAACAAAGTATATAAAAAGGGGAGCGGTCGACAAGATGGGGAGAGAAGGGGAGGAAGCACACAAACACAACATTTGAGAGCAGGGACATCGGGAGATGTGTGGGAGGGAGAGGGCCTGGGGGGAGGCAGGATAGGTATAAAACGCAAGGACACCAAGGACTTCCAGGAAAGAAGACAAAAGTCACCTCAAAAAAGTGGATTTGGGGTGAAATTAGCGGGGGTAGAAAAGATCAAGGTTTTGGATTGGGGAAGATAAGAGATGGTGGTGAACAGCCGTTTTATATGACGTTCATATCTTATGAACGTTCCTCATAAGAACGTTCTTATGAACGTTTATATGACGTTCTTTATATGACGTTCATATGCGTCATATATATTTATATGACGAACAGCCGTTTACTTAAAACCATTTTATATGACTTACTTAAAACCATTTTATATGATGTACTTAAAACCATTTTATATGACTTACTTAAAACCATTTTATATGATGTACTTAAAACCATTTTATATGACTTACTTGAAACCATTTTATATGACTTACTTAAAACCATTTTATATGACTTACTTGAAACCATTTTATATGACTTACTTAAAACCATTTTATATGACTTACTTAAAACCATTTTATGACTTATTTAAAACCATTTTGTATGACTTATTTAAAACCATTTTATATGACTTACTTAAAACCATTTTATATGACTTACTTAAAACCATTTTATATGACTTATTTAAAACCATTTTATATGACTTACTTAAAACCATTTTATATGACTTACTTAAAACCATTTTATATGACTTACTTAAAACCATTTTATATGACTTACTTAAAACCATTTTATATGACTTACTTAAAACCATTTTATATGACTTACTTAAAACCATTTTATATGACTTACTTAAAACCATTTTATATGACTTCCTTAAAACCATTTTATATGACTTACTTGAAACCATTTTATATGACTTACTTAAAACCATTTTATATGACTTAAAACCATTTTATATGACTTATTTAAAACCATTTTATATGACTTATTCAAAACCATTTGGTGACACTTAAAACCATTTTATATGACTTACTTAAAACCATTTTATATGACTTACTTAAAACCATTTTATATGACTTACTTAAAACCATTTTATATGACTTACTTAAAACCATTTTATGACTTACTTAAAACCATTTTATATGTCTTACTTAAAACCATTTTATATGACTTACTTGAAACCATTTTATATGACTTACTTAAAACCATTTTATATGACTTACTTAAAACCATTTTATGACTTACTTGAAACCATTTTATATGACTTACTTAAAACCATTTTATATGACTTACTTAAAACCATTTTATATGACTTACTTAAAACCATTTTATATGACTTACTTAAAACCATTTTATGACTTACTTGAAACCATTTTATATGACTTACTTAAAACCATTTTATATGACTTACTTAAAACCATTTTATATGACTTACTTAAAACCATTTTATATGACTTACTTGAAACCATTTTATATGACTTACTTAAAACCATTTTATATGACTTACTTAAAACCATTTTATGACTTACTTGAAACCATTTTATATGACTTACTTAAAACCATTTTATATGACTTACTTAAAACCATTTTATATGACTTACTTAAAACCATTTTATATGACTTACTTAAAACCATTTTATGACTTACTTGAAACCATTTTATATGACTTACTTAAAACCATTTTATATGACTTACTTAAAACCATTTTATGACTTACTTGAAACCATTTTATATCACTTCCTTAAAACCTTTTATATGACTTACTTAAAACCATTTTATATGACTTACTTAAAACCATTTTATATGACTTACTTAAAACCATTTTATGACTTACTTAAAACCATTTTATATGACTTACTTGAAACCATTTTATATGACTTACTTAAAACCATTTTATGACTTACTTGAAACCATTTTATATGACTTACTTAAAACCATTTTATATGACTTACTTAAAACCATTTTATATGACTTACTTAAAACCATTTTATGACTTACTTGAAACCATTTTATATGACTTCCTTAAAACCATTTTATATGACTACATTCGTGACAAAAAGCAAGTTGAAATGAAAAGGTAAGAGGGAGAAATTACACATGCAGCTCAGATGATGACAAATTAATGACCGAATGTGACGAATACCAA
This sequence comes from Myxine glutinosa, assembly GCF_964187855.1. Classification (NCBI taxonomy): domain Eukaryota; kingdom Metazoa; phylum Chordata; class Myxini; order Myxiniformes; family Myxinidae; genus Myxine; species Myxine glutinosa. Next base: position 54,146,600 of record NC_136270.1, read on the forward strand.
GAGGAAAAGGTGGCACTGATATGCGCGATCGATCGATGCCTGCGCTATCTACCGATGACTGCCTGAACGATGGATCCATTGATAGCGCAGCGCGATCACATTCACACGTTCAGTTCGTGTTTTGGGGGAACCAATATGGCCGCCAGCACACTTCCGGTGGCGTCAAGGTAGATTGGCGATTTAACATTGAATCTCCTATCCGGTTAGTACAGAGATCGGTGGCTGTGACGCGTTCGACGCACCTGCTGAAGCTAAAATCCACAGGTTATTAGTTACAATCGAAACCAAACTCGATGTGTGACTCCATTTTCGAATTTCTCTATACCCCATTATTTATTTATTTTGTATGTGTATCAGCTGTTACACCTGTCATTTTCAATACATGTGTTGTCGTTTACGTTTTGGTTGAAAACGGCGCGATTTGTTGTTGTTGTTGTTGTTGTTTTATTTCTTTCCTTACTTCAGGGAGACCGTAAGTGAGTCGGCAGGTTCGAAGGATTGTTAAAGTACAAATCTGACGGGCGCCAGGTATGGCGAGCGTGCCTGAAGGTGTGTTCCAGGCCTGGTTAAGGTCGCAGGGTCTGAGTCCGCGCGTCGCCCGCGCTGTGGTTCTACAGTTGGGGATCGAGAGCTATGAGGAGCTCGCTGCGTGCGCCGAACCTCCGAGCATGCGATGCGAGCTCTTCTCCGCGGCCAGAGAGCGTCTTCCGTTCGGATGCTATGCGGCGCTGCGCCGTCTCGTACACATGAGTTTTCCTGGGGACGCCGGCCCAGGCTCCGGCTCGGATACCCTGGTGGAAACGCTGATGGCCTTGCTGCACGGCGTGGCCCAAGAGCTCGGGGTGTGCGCCCGCAGGCTGGACACCATGGTGCAGAGTGGAGGTCCGAGAAAAGCGCGGATTTTCCTTTGCTTTCACACGGGGATGAGTATTCGTGAGGTTGTGGTGGTGGTGGTGGTGGTTGTAGTAGTGGTGGTGGTGGTGCTGGAGGTTGTGGTTCTGGTGGTGGAGGTGGTTGTGCTGGTGGTGGTGGTGGTGGTGGAGGTGGTTGTGCTGGTGCTGGTGGTGGAGGTGGTTGTGCTGGTGGTGCTGGTGGTGGAGGTGGTTTTGCTGGTGGTGGAGGTGGTTTTGCTGGTGGTGGAGGTGGTTTTGCAGGTGGTGGTGGTGCTGGTGGTGGACGTTGTGGTGGAGGTTGCGGTGCTGGTGGTGGAGGTTGCGGTGCTGGTGGTGGAGGTTGCGGTGCTGGTGGTGGAGGTTGCGGTGCTGGTGGTGGAGGTTGCGATGCTGGTGGTGGAGGTTGCGATGCTGTTGGTGGAGGTTGCGATGCTGTTGGTGGAGGTTGCGATGCTGTTGGTGGAGGTTGCGATGCTGGTGGTGGAGGTTGCGATGCTGGTGGTGGAGGTTGCGATGCTGGTGGTGGAGGTTGCGATGCTGGTGGTGGAGGTTGCGATGCTGGTGGTGGAGGTTGCGATGCTGGTGGTGGAGGTTGCGATGCTGGTGGTGGAGGTTGCGATGCTGGTGGTGGAGGTTGCGATGCTGGTGGTGGAGGTTGCGGTTCTGGTGGTGGAGGTGGTTGTGGTGGAGGTGGTTGTGCTGGTGGTGGAGGTGGTTGTGCTGGTGGTGGAGGTGGTTGTGCTGGTGCTGGTGGTGGAGGTGGTTGTGCTGGTGGTGGAGGTCGCGATGCTGGTGGTGGAGGTCGCGATGCTGGTGGTGGAGGTAGCGATGCTGGTGGTGGAGGTCGCGATGCTGGTGGTGGAGGTCGCGATGCTGGTGGTGGAGGTCGCGATGCTGGTGGTGGAGGTCGCGATGCTGGTGGTGGAGGTCGCGATGCTGGTGGTGGAGGTCGCGATGCTGGTGGTGGAGGTCGCGATGCTGGTGGTGGAGGTCGCGATGCTGGTGGTGGAGGTCGCGATGCTGGTGGTGGAGGTCGTGATGCTGGTGGTGGAGGTCGCGATGCTGGTGGTGGAGGTCGCGATGCTGGTGGTGGAGGTTGCGATGCTGGTGGTGGAGGTTGCGATGCTGGACGTTGTGATGTTGGTCGGGAGGTTGTGGTGGAGGTTGCGATGATAGACGTTGTGATGTTGGTCGGGAGGTTGTGGTGCTGGGAGTGGAGGTTGTGGTGCTGAATGGGAGGTTGCGATGCTGGACGTTGTGATGCTGAGAGGGGTATAAGAGGGGTAAAGGAGGGTTTGGATGGGGAAACTCTGCATCAAGTTTCACATTTTTCTTTGGTTTCTTTGGTTAATTAATGGAAAACTAACGTCAAATTAAAAAAAAAAAACTGGATTTCTATTTCGTTTGTGACTTTGTATCGTCACATTAAGGCTGACAGGTACGCACACTCACCTCCACACTGTTGAGCCTAGTTTTGAATCCCGACACAGGTGTAATCTCATGTTTCACAATCGGAGTGATTCATCAATGTGTGCATCATCTCTCGGATGGGCGTTAAACTGGGCATACCATCTTCCGGCATTCGGTGGTGTACTTGAAAGATCCCACGGTATCTTTTGTGTAGAGTAGGTGAGCTATCACCAGCACCATGCACAAATTCCAAATTCCTGCCCTAACTACTGCTGGGAGGGCAATGCCAAATCTAGTATAACCCAGTATCACCTTTGACAAAAAACTGCTTTGGCACTCCGATGTTCTATGGTGCATCAGACTAATCATGAATGAAAAAATGCACAAAGTTTCCCACCATTTACAAAGCACAAAATATCTTTACTTTGGAAGTAAAAGTTGATTTTTATGTAAAATGGAAATTCTATCTGAAAACATTCCTTTTGTTTTTTCCAGATATGCCCAGACCATCGCAGTTGATGAAATCTCCCCATGGAATGTTGGAAACATCACTTGACGATAATGTTCCAATGCATGGACATCAAATGGAAGACGACCTTTCTCAACAAACAGGTTGGAGAGCAAATACACGGATCTCACAATTCGATCCTCGGTATATTGTTTTGATATGAACGTCCGGTGTGTACCCCGTTTTAGAATAGGTACACCGTATCCCTGCATGTCGTAAGAGGCGACTAAAAGGGTTTGTGTCAGGAAAGGCATCCGGCCATAAAAGATTGCCTCAAAAAGGGAACCATGACAATCACAATTACATATGGGCAGGGTACAGCCTGAAGTACCCATGGGGGACCTCACCCCCTCGTTAAAAATCAAGTTGGGGAACCCGATCGAAGCAAGGGTGGAAATCACTCCATTTATGACGACGAAACATCTGATGCCCGAAGTGGAGATCGGTTTCTGAGGTTTGGGACATGGAATGTAGGGACAATGATGGGGAGATCAGGAGAAGTGGTGGAAGTATTGGTCAGAAGAAGAGTGGACATATGTTGTGTGCAAGAGACGAGATGGAAGGGAAGTGGTGTGAGAATGGTGAAGGGTAGGCAGGGACAGAAATACAAGTTTGTGTGGCAAGGGTGCCTGGAGGGCGTGAATGGTGTTGGTGTCCTGTTTTCTGAGGAGTTTGTAGACAGTGTGGTGAGTGTGACTAGAGTGAGTGAAAGGTTGATGATGGTGAAAATGATGATTGAAAGCTCTTGGTCAACGTCATCTCGGGATATGCTCCGCAGGTCGGTCGGAGCGATGAAGAGAAGGACAAGTTCTGGTGTGCAACAGAGAAGCTGATGGAAAACATGAAAGATGAGGAAGTTGTTGTGGTAGGAGGAGAAATAAATGGACATGTGGGAAGGAGTATGGACGGTTTTGAGGGAGTTCATGGGGGTTACGGATATGGTGTGAGAAATGGAGAAGGTGGAAGGATTTTGGAGTTTGCTGATGGAGCTGGTCTGTTGATTTGTAATACTCGGTTCCCGAAAGAGGATAATAAGTTTGTTATATACATGTCGACTCAGGTGGGTCGACGACAACCGTTGACTACCTGATGGTGCATAGGCAAGATAGGGGGTAACTCCGGGACACAAAGGTGATCCCGAGGGAGGAGGCTGTTTCACAGCACCACTTGGTTGTCTGCGACATAAGGGTGAAAGGTGCGAGGAGAGCTCAGCGGGTGAAGTACCAACCGAGAATGAAGGTGTGGAGGTTGAAAGAGGTGACAGTGAGGGAGGCATTAAAAGAGAGGCTGAGTCGGGTAGAGGATGATGTGGTTGAGCTTGAAGGTGGTTGGATGTCAATGAAAGATAGTCTGTTGAGAGCCGTTGGTGAGGTATGTGGATGGACAAAAGGACCACCGAGGCACTCGGAAACATGGTGGTGGGATGATGAAGTTGGAAAGAGGATTGACGAGAAGCGGAAGAAGTTCAAGGAGTGGCAGACGGCAAAGGGTAAGGAGGCAGAAAAGGCAGAGCATGAAAGTTATAAGGCAGCCAAGAAGGCTGCAAAGAAATAGGTAGAAAAGGCGCAGGAGGCATGCAGGGAAACGCTTGGATTCGGAAGAGGGTCAGAGAGTGGTATTCAGGATTGCAAAGCAGATAGCGAAAGAGAGGTGTGATGTGATGGGGGTGAGTTGCTTGAAGGATGAAGTGCGACAAATAGTTGTGGACGCAGATGGAATTAAAGGAAGATGGAAGAGATATATGGAAATGCAGAGAATGAATGGGATGGCAACATGGAGAGTGACCCAGTTTTAGGACCGGCAGAGAAGATAACTGAGAAGGAAGTTGAGGAAGCGATAAAAGCAATGAAGAGTAGAAAAGCGGGAGGGCCGACGGGAGTTGTGGGAGATATGTTGAAGGCAGCAGGAAGTTGGGGTGTGAAGAGAATGACAGAGATCTGTAATCTGGTGGTGAAAGAAGGCCGCATTCCAGTGGATTGGGAACCGAGTACCCTCGTCCCTCTATACAAGGGGAAAGGTGACCCTCTGGACTGTGGCTCGTATCGAGCGATAAAGTTATTGGAGCATGGAATAAAGGTATTGGAAAGGGTGCTGGAGAGGAGGATAAGGAAGAAGGTGAAGATCGACGAAATGCAGTTTGGATTTATGCCAGGAAGAGGAACGACAGACGCGCTCTTTATTGTGAGGCAGTTGCAGGAGAAGTACATGGAGAAGAGGAAGAAGTTGTTTCTTGGGTTTGTTGATCTGGAGAAAGCATTCAATAGGGTTCCACGTGAAGTCGTGGCATGGGCATTGAGGAAGTTAGAAGTGGAGGAATGGTTGATCAGATTAGTGATGGCAATGTACGAGAGCGTGCACATCTGTAAGGACGAAGGACGGGAACAGTGGTGAGTTTGAGGTGAAGGTGGGAGTGCATCAGGGTCGGTACTTAGTCCACTACTATTTGTAGCTGTGATGGAGGTGCTGACCCGGAATGTAAAGGAGGGTTTACCGTGGGAGTTGTTGAATGCAGATGATCTGGTGTTGATTGCAGAAAGTATGGATGGACTGAAAGAGAAGATGAACAAGTGGAAGGAATGTTTGGAGACAAAATGTCTGAAGGTGAATATCGGAAAAAAACGAAGGTGGTGGTAAGTGGTAAAGCATGTGGTGAGGTGGAAAGAACTGCGAAGTGGCCCTGTGCTGTGTGCAGGAAGGGTGTCGGAGTGAACTCCATTCAATGTACAATGTGCGCTGAGTGGGTTCATCAAAAATGTAGTGGTCTGAGAGGGTCATTAACCAGTGTGGCAGCTACATTCAAGTGTAAGGTGTGCACAGAGGGAGCTGCAGATGGAGGAAATGTTGAGTTGGATCTTGGAGACAGCATGAAGCTGGAAGGTGTGAAAACTTTTTGCTACCTAGGAGACATGCTGAATGGAGAAGGTGGATCAGACTCGGCGACGGTTGCTCGAGTGAGATGTGCATGGAAGAAGTTTTGGGAACTGAGTGGAGTGCTGACGAGGAGGGGAGTGTCGTTGAAGCTGAAGGGAAATGTGTATGCTGCATGTGTGAGAAGTGTTATGATTTATGGGAGCGAGACATGGGTAATGAACGTAGAGCAGCAACGAAGGCTGGAAAGGGTGGAAATGTGAATGGTTCGGTGGATGTGCGGAATATCGTTGAGAGAGAGGAAGACAAATGATGAATTGCGAAAGATGATGGGAATAGAGCCTGTGATGGATGCTGTGAAGAGAAACAGGTTGAGATGGTTTGGTCATGTGTTGAAGGATGAAAGTGACTGGTTGAGAAGAGTGATGGAAATTGATGTCGAAGGAAGTAGAGGACGGGGAAGACCGAGAAAGACTTGGCTAAAGATGGTCGAAGAAGAAATGCGGGCAAGGAGGTTAACAAGGGGAGATGCAGAAAATGGGGCAAAATGGAGAAGATTGTCATGGGGACCGCAAGGCTAACCCCCGCTCTAGCAGGGAAAATGGCCTTAAAATGCCTTGTTGTTGTTGTTGTTGTTGTTGTTGTTGTTGTTTGGACTTCACGGATCGCATTGTTCGAGCCTCGGGTATATTGTTTGGATGTGAACTTCACGGAACGCACGGTTCGAGCCTCGGGTATATTGTTTGGATATGAACATTTTGCTACCTCGGAGACATGCTGAATGGAGAAGGTGGATCAGACTCGGCAACGGTTGCTCGAGTGAGATGTGCATGGAAGAAGTTTCGGGAATTGAGTGGCGTGCTGATGATGAGGGGAGTGTCGTTGAAGCTGAAGGGAAAGGTGTATGCTGCATGTGTGAGAAGTGTTATGATTTATGGGAGCGAGACATGGGTAATGAACGTAGAGCAGCAACGAAGGTTGGAAAGGGTGGAAATGCGAATGGTTCGACGGATGTGCGGAGTATCGTTGAGAGAGAGGAAGACAAATGATGAATTGTGAAAGATGATGGGAATAGAGCCTGTGATTGATGCTGTGAAGAGGAACAGGTTGAGATGGTTTGGTCATGTGTTGAGGAAGGATGAAAGTGACTGGTTGAGAAGAGTGATGGAAATGAATGTAGAAGGAAGTAGAAGACTGGGAAGACCGAGAAAGACTTGGCTAAAGATGGTGGAAGAAGAAATGCGGGCAAGGGGGTTAACAAGGAGAGATGCAGAAAATAGGGCAAAATGGAGAAGATTGTCATGGGGACCGCAAGGCTAACCCCCGCTCTAGCAGGGAAAATGGCCTTTAAAATGCATGTTGTTGTTGTTGTATGAACGCCACGGATCACATGATTTGAGCTTCGGGTATATTGTTGGGATATTAACTTCAGTTTGTAAAGTGATCATTTATTGCCTCTGTATTGTGTCTCCTTAGTTTGCAGTCAGTCTTCAGTGAAAGATTCTGGAATCCAATGTGCCGTCCAACCTGAAATAGAAGTCAAAGTTGAATATGAACATTCACTTGAAGGTAAATATAATGTACCACGGAACTATGCTGAGGTGGTAAAAACAAAGAACACCTGTGGGTGTACTAGTCCACCTGTGGAACATCGTAATATAACATGCATCCAGCCTCTGTTTTTACCACCTTTTCAGGTCGAGCTCCCTCATCCCTCCAACCTCTCCCCAGCAACTTGATGATGCACACGCTCTTCCAATAACTCTTTCCTGCCTAAACTCCCAAAATCCAGGCTTTCCATCCACTTCCACTCTTTTCTCGTGATTGTGGAACTGTCTGCCTGAGGCTGTTTATCCGCAATTGCTATCTGCAATCTTCTCCTACATCATCAACCCTAACTCAACCCTCTTACTTTGAGGTTGCTGTGTTTCTCCTCCCTCACCTCCCCCCCCCCCCCACCCCCACCCCCTTCCTCTCTCTCTTCCTGTTCATTATTTTATGTCCGGGTATTTCTCCACTGTTAGTTTGTTACTTTCTATTTTTTTAAACGGTCACCATAACTTTAATGTTGCTGCAAAATATTGCAATTGGTCTCAAACCAGAAATTGGGGGGAGATCTTCTGAAGAGGATTTTCATAATTATTTTGCTTGTTTGTCTGTGGGTTGACATTTTCTTTTCCCTGTTGACAGGCAAAAGATGTGAAGATGGTCATTATAACCATCACCATTTGGAGCAGCCCATCATTGGAAGTCATCAAATGGAGGATAACCCATACAATGCAGCCAACGCACTCGGAGATGAGCAAGAGATGGAGACGTGTGGTGTGAAAAAAGGCAGCCGCTCGCTCGGTTGTGAGAACGTGCACAGATGTGAAGACTGTGGCAAAGTCTTCACAAAGAAAAGCAACCTGAACTGTCATAGGCGAACACACACCGGAGAAAAACCTTTTAAATGTCAGGATTGTGGGAAAGGGTTCACTGTGCTGTGTAATTTGGTAAGTCATCGACGTACACATACTGGGGAGAAACCCTACTCCTGCAAAGAATGTGGAAGGACCTTTGGTTACATATCGACCATGATTCGGCACTATCGCACACATACTGGAGAGAAGCCGTACGTCTGCCATGCTTGTGGCCGGAGATTTGCTCGCCCAGCCCATCTGCAGAAACACAGCTGTTCTCTCTTACAGGAATCGGAAAATGCAATGTTCAAGCTGGTCGGGAGTGCCGTCTGTGGGCAGTAGAGCAGGACGCTAAGTGTATGGCCAATTCATGCTGTTCAGGTTTATCTAAAGATTGTGGCTCCTGAGAAAGACCAATTTAGTTATGACATGTCCATATGCAGACTTCACTTAGAAGTTATTGAAAACATAACATAATACATTGCAACAAATATGATGGAGTTATGTTGAGGCTCTCATTTAGCTGTGATTTGATGTTACAGGCTTCAAACCTGGAGTTGTGCTTTTCTCACCAGACAGGTTTAGTGAATTGAAAGCCGAACTTCCTGATGAGCAATGGTGAAGTTATTTTCTTGGCATGCCACAGATCGCCTGCCATCCAATAGGACAAAGTGCAAAAATCATCTGTTCACAAAACTTTCCATGTACTGATTTTTTTTTTCTTTTTTGGGTTTCTGTAATAGGATCAACAACAATATTTATAACAAGGAGTAAGAAGATTGAGAACTTGGCAGGAGCATGTACTTGTATTTGTGGTTTATGGATGAGTAAATAGTACAGAAAGGTAATGTGTGAAGGTACGTGCCATCTGATTAATTTATATATTGATAAATAAAGGTTATCAAGTTATCCAAGATCAATCTGAGTCCAAGTTAAATGAGAAGTTCTCCTCTAAATATGGTTTCTGGGTAATGATTCGCCGATTGGGAAGACAATTAAACTAGAACGGCACTCTTCGTCACGACATCGACTGATATGCCTCCGCCCACGTTATTACATCATTATTCATACTGTACCAAGTTTGATTTACATCCATTCAGCTGTTCTCAATTATCACATTTTTACCGGACATGACCTCTGACCTCACCAAAATCACCTCACTCCTCACCTTTGATGCCAAAATATAATCGGTTCATCTTGCATCATATATACTTATACAAAGTTTGTTCAAAATCCCATCACTGGTTCACAAGTTTGTGCAGCAACATATTTTTTACTTAACATGACCTTTGATCTTGACCCCAAAATCTAATCAGTTGATGTTTACATCATTATACATAATTGTACCAAGTTTGATTTAAATCCCTTCAGCCGTTTTCAAGTTATCACATTTTACATGACCTCTGACCTTTGATCTGTTGATGCCAAAATCCAATAAGTTAATCTTTGCATCATATATACTTGTACCAGGTTTGTTCAAAAGCCCATCATTGGTTCATGACTTTGGCACAGCAACATAATTTTTCCTTACCATGACCTTTGACCTCTTGACCCCAAAATCTCATCTTCGCATATTTGCATCACAGACCATACAACATCTGCATTGTCCATTGCTAGAGGAACCCTGCACTGTTGCAGATCTTGCCAAATTCAACAAGGCACAAAAATGTGTCCAGTTTTGGCTGGGCCATGTATAGACTGTCCGTGGACACTTTAAGAAGAAGAAGATCTTTGCATTAAAACATACTTGTAGCAAGTTTGACTTAGATCCTTTCAGCAGTTCTCAAGTTATAAACCTATTACAGACTTTGACCTTTGACCTCTTGGCCCTAAAATCAAATTAGTTCATCTTTCCATCCTAATGAATTAACGCCAGGGGGGTTGACTCAGCCTGTCATCCTTCCGAGGTCGGCAAATTGAGTACCAGCATGCTGGGATGAATGATCACGGTGTGTACCCCGATTTAGAATAGGTACACGGTATCCCTGTGCATCGTAAGAGCGTGACCAAGGGTTGGCGTCAGGAAGGGCATCCGGCCATAAAAAAAACATTGCCTCAAAAAGGGAACCATGATTGTCATGGGGCCCGCAAGGCTAACCCCCGCTCTAGCGGGGAAAAATGGCCTTAAAACGATCATTCATTTCATTCATTTTCCATCCTAATACATACTTGGACCAACTTTGGTCAGAATCCCATCACTGGTTCACAAGTTATCGCGGTAACAGGATTTTTACGTCACATGATCTTTGACCTCATGACCCCAAAATCAAATCAGTTCATCTTTACCTCATTTTACATACCTGCACCAAGTTTGACTAACATCCCTTGAGCTGTTCTCAAGTTATCGCCTCAAGAGATGGCCATCAGCCCACTTGGGGCTATTTTTATTGCATAGATTGACAACTTGCCAAAAATTGGACAAACATTTCAATGTATTTTACATTTTATTTGGTGAGGGGAGCAAATGATTGATGTGCAAATTGTTTTAAACATATACTGTCTTTATGACAGATTTTTAGATAAATGACAAACCCACAAAGAGACGGGCTATATTTGTTTGCCATGGTGATATATTTGTTTGCCATTTGCGGAGAGTTAATCACATGAATTGTATAATATGCTCATATTATGGTGTGGAAATGGTGAGTAGCACAAGTCGATCGGAACACCTGAAGAACACCGACTGCCTGCCATGTGTTAGTGTGACAAAATTCCATGTTCCAGGGGATCTTCCTGATTTTTAAATGTGAGAATGCTTTCCAAGATTAATGTAATGACTGCTAAATACAATACATATCACAATACGGCTTATGGATGTATCAGGATTGTTAGATTTGATTTGTGAAACTTCAATTCGGCTACTTTTGAAGCACCAGTGTTAACATCGTTCCTGTGGACAGTCCAAAGTTTTTAGGTGTTTATGCCTCATTTGCATGACAGTTGTAACACACACTTGTAATACGTTTTGAGAAGCTTCAGCGTGGGCGACGATGCGAATCTGTCTCATCATGGTGTTGAAACACCTTCAATTACAAAGTTATGTATCAATCGATGCTGAGGACGTGACATCCCCTTTCAAATGTATTTTTTTAAATCATCAGTGGAGTAAAAACATCCCTTGAGTTTTATACCTCAACATCAGCGTTTATCAACATAAACCTGAACATCTAATATATAATGCTCTTTCTAACCACCAAGTGACTGATATTAATGTTCGGTACCTTCCAGATGTCATAGAAAGCTGAAATTCGGTGTGCCGACAGACATCAAAGCTGTTGCACCGGAAAGCGTTCATCAGTGAAAATTTCCATTAAAAAAACAAAAAACGAACGCATTCTTTAAAAAAAACAGCCTCAATCGATATCTAGCATTTGAAAATTGTAATTTCTATAAATGTAAACTGTAACAAAAACATCAATCTATATCTTGCATTTGAAAATTGTAATTTCTAACTGTAAACTGTAATAAAAACATCAATCTATATCTTGCATTTGAAAATTGTAATTTCTAACTGTAAACTGTAATAAAAACATCAATCTATATCTTGCATTTGAAAATTGTAATTTCTAGAAATGTAAACTAATAAAAACATCAATCGATATCTAGCATTTGAAAATTGTAATTTCTATAACTATAAACTGTGAAATAAAAATCTCAATGAAAATTTACGTAAAACCATAAAAATACATCCAAAAAAAATAAAAATACCTAAATCGATTTCTAGAATTTGAAAGTTTTAATTTCTATAACCGTAAACTGAAATAAAAACCTCAATCGATATCTTGCATTTGAAAATTGACATTTATATAACTGCAAACTGTGAAATAAAAACCTCAATCGATATCTAGCATTTGAAAACTGTAATTTATATAAATGAATGAATTATCGTTTTAAGGCCGTTTTCCCCGCGAGAGCAGGGGTTAGCCTTGCGGGCCCCATGACAATCGTGGTTCCCTGTTTGAGGCAATATTTTTATGGCCGGATGCCCTTCCTGGCGCCAACCCTTAGTCGCCTCTTACGATGCACAGGGATACGGTGTACCTATTCTAAACCGGGGTACACACCGGGATCATTCATCCCAGCAAGCTGGTACTCAATTTGCTGACCTCGGAAGGATGACAGGCTGAGTCAACCCCCTGGTGTTAATTTAGCAATCGACCAGGATTCGAACCCAGGATCCTAGGATCCAGCAGCCTAACCACTAAGCCAACACCAGGACTAATTTATATAACTTTAATTAACTTTAATTTAATAATAACTTTGTAATTTATATAACTAAACTGTGAAATAAAAACCTCAATCGATATCTTGCATTTGAAAATTGTAATTTATATAGCTATAAACTGAAAAAAGAAAAACCCCAATCGATATCTAGCATTTGAAAACTGTAGTTTATATAACTAAACGGTGAAATAAAACCTCAATTGATATCTTGCGTTTGAAAATTGTAATTTATATAGCTACTAGCCGAAAGCACCCGGCTTTGCCAGGGTTCTTTTTGAATGAATTTACTACTATAATTCAGCTTTTACTCGTGGCCGTAGAAGATTGACTACTATAATTCAGCTTAGCTTTTAATTGTGAAAGGGCCGAGGCGGCCTCGACCGGCCTCGCCACCTCGCCTATAACCTTCCCGGGGCCCGTCCCGACATTTTTAGTCCCGACATTTTTAGTCCCGACATTTTTTAGTCCCAACGTTTTTAGATCCTGTCCCGACATTTTTAGTCTGCCGCACTTAAACCAGCAAATAAATGAATTAGAAACGGAAGAAATCCTCCACTCGTTTCCCTTGTTGAATATTTATTTCGCATAAGTTTTGTCATTTTCATTTTAAATGAGCCAGTATCATTTAGTGTTTTCACCTGTTCTCTTGTGAGCAAAACATCATTTCTTACTGCTCCTTTTCTTTGAATTGTATTAACATTAATAATACAAGGCTTTTGATTTTGAATACAAGATGTTAATTTATTAAGATTGATTTGATTAATATATACCCCAGTTGGTTCTTTCCGACTCATTTATTTATTAGAAAAATCTATGTGATATTAATCATAACACCATTATCTGTATTAACCTGTAATTCTGTTTCTTCCAAAAGCAAACAATATGTGTTAACTTCTTCACTCTCCCCTCTTTCAATGTATAGAAAAGTATCCACTCTATTAGATTTTAAAGTTTCCTTTTGAGAACTCAGGTCAATTGCATCGATTGTATAAAGTTTTTTTAAACGCAACCATATCCAAAATGGGATCTTTATTACCATTGCTTTCACACACCTTTTGGTAAGATGTGTATGCTTCGGCATAATCATTTTTTTCCCAATCAATTTCCAATCTATCTCGTGGGTAAAATGTACCATCCAGAGGAAATCCGAAGTTGTTTTACCTTAGAATTATCACTCAGCGCATTATTCTTATCAGTTCCATTATCTCCATATGGTTCTTAAAAATGAGCCATAGGTATCGTGGCTTACCTTCCAGAACACCCAAATTCCATGTGTAAGTAGTTTGGTTCACTTTAATGTGTTGGCATCTTCTTTAAAGGTATGATACTGTTACATTTGTGAGGGGGTAGGCAATGAAATACCTTAGGCCAGGTAGGATTGTATCGGTAGTGTGCTCCGACTGTCGTGAAGAAGAAGAAACCGGTAATAAGTATGGATCCGTTAGACCGGAAGTCGTATATTTGTCCCCATGGGGAGGGGTGGGGTTATGTTAATTAGGGGCTAAGGGTAAATCGCCTGTATGTTTTTTTTCCCCTTTGTTCGTTATAACACACACCACACCCGCCAGGCACTCCACACCTAAAATAAACACTAAATAAAAGTAACGGGAAACAGGACATTGAGCACCAGCAATGACACCACCAACTGGGTCATCACAAAGGCGGGCAAGTGGCCATGAGGCCATGCCCCGAGGAACGATTGGTCATGACGGCCATAATAGAGCGAGGAGATGGACTGGCTGATTGGAGCATGTGCGGACGTCGTTGGATGACGTAAGAGCCCTGGGAGCAAAAGACTTGGGTCCCGGCATTTTCCTTCTTCTTGCGCTGGGTTCCCATTGCGAACAGTCGCATTTACTCTCTTTAGGTCCCAAGTTGAGAAAGGACATTCACACATTTTCTCTTCTTGGTCCGGCCTATTGAAGACGCTCGTCCAGCTCTTGGCTCTTGGTATCCCAAGTTACTGCAGACGGCCGCGGCTCGTGTACCATTTCCTTTGGACCGGGTGATCGGTGTGAACGGCCGCATTTTCCTTTCCCTGGCTTGTTGGTGCTGACTGTGCGGCGGCTGGGATAACCTATGTCAGGAAAAACCATTTATAAAGTACATTTTAAGATAATCGACCAAGAAAATCGTATGATTTCCTTTAATGGAGAAATTATATCCATCAGAATCACCTACGTGACATTTTCCAAAAAATAAATACGATGGTTATTGTGAGGAAACACGAGTTGGGAAAATATAAAATAATTACAAAAGATGGGGATGGGATGTTCCTTTCACCATACTATAAGGGTGAAGGTATGTTTCTTGGTAGAGGATACTATAAACCTAAGAGACAACGGGGTGTAGGACATTCATTTAGAAATAAAGGAGATGGGATAATTGATACTCTAATGGGTATTGGTTCAACTATTCTTAAACATTAAGACCTAATTGGTTCAACCGCTTCTGCCGTGGGAAATGTAGCAGGTGCTATGAAGAGTATAAAAGATGCTGAAAAGAAGTCTCATAAATTACAAGCAATCAAAGAAATTAAGAAAGGCAAAACTCAACTATCTCCACAAGAACGGCAAAAAATAATTCAAATATTTGGGTCAGGGGTTTCAAAAATTTTAACAACTTTTTTTTTACTAAATAAATACAAGTATGGAAGCAATTGATAGTATCTATGATTTGGATGATATGATTATCATCTCAAACTCTACTAAAAAGGAAGACTATTTTAAGGTAAATGCTATAACAGGAACAGACTGGAATACAAATGGAACAAAAAGTTTTGAAATAAATAATCAACAAACTTACTTGAATCGAGCTGAGTTTCTTGTGTAAATTTAAATTCACTAAGGCTGCGAATAACACTAATGCTACACTCGTAAATTATTTCTTCCAGAAAATATTTGATAATGTTCGGTTGTATATTGGAACACAAGAGGTTGAAGCGATTGATTATTATGTCTCTGCTACATCTGAAATGATGAAATTTACACTATATTAGTTCAGTGATAGAACGGGTAAGGGTTCTACCGAAGGTTTTATTCCTAATATGGCAATGGGAACAAACACAGACCCCGGTTATAGTCAAAGGTAGGGAATGTATAACGATGATACAAAAGCAGACAATAGTTTTACCGTAGCAGTTCCCCTTAAGGGTATATTTGGATTTTGAGATGATGAAAAAGTTTTGTATGGACTTAAAATTAGATTTCAACTGCAAAAGAATGATAAATTAAAATTGATTGCTTTTTGGTGTCACCACTGCACAGAATAAATTTGTTATAAATGAAATGTGTTGGTATATTCGCGAATATACTCCTAATCTTAAAACAGAAGAGATGTTGAATAAGAGACTTAACTCAAAGATACCACGAAATGTATCATACCTTAAAGGAAGATGCCAACACGTTAAACTGAACCAAACTACCTCCATGTGGAATTTGGGTGTTCTGGAAGGTAAGCCACGATGCCCCTGGCTCATTTTTATGAAAGCAGATGGAGATGATGGTGCTGATAAGAATAATGCGTTGAGTGATAATGCTAAGCTAAAACAACTTCAGGTTTCTCTGGATCGAACATTTTACCCACGAGATAGATTGGAAATTGATTGGGATAAAAATGATTATGCGGAAGCCTGCAAGTCTTTCCAAAAGGTGTGTGAAAGCAATGGTAATAAAGAACCTATTTTGGAAATAGGTTGCGTTTTATAAACTTTATACAATCTATGCAATTGACCTGAGTTCTCAAAAGGAAACTATAAAGTCGAATTGAGTGCATACTTCTTTATACATTGAAAGAGGGGAGAGTGAAGAAGTTGATGCTTATTGTTTGCTTTTGGAAGAAACAGAATTACAGATTAATACAGACAATGGTGTTATGATGAATATCACATAGATTTTTCTAATAAATAAATGAGTAGGAAAGAACCAACTGGGGTATATATTAATCAAATCAATCTTAATCTTGTATTCAAAATCAAATCTTAATTTTAAAAAGCTTAATCATTATCTTGTATTCAAAATCAAAAGCCTTGTATTATTAATGTTAATACAATTCAAAGAAAAGGGGCAGTAAGAATTGATGTTTTGCTCACAAGAGAGCAGGTGAAAACACGAAATGATGCTGGTTCACTTAAAATTAAAATGACAAAACGTATACTAAAGAGTGGAGGATTTCTTCCATTTCTAATTCCTTTATTTGCTGGTTTAAGTGCGGCGGGAGCATTGACGGGTTGTATTTCAGCAGCAGTAAAAACTGCTAACGAAAGGAAGGCACAACTAAAAGTTCAAAAAGAGTTGGAAAGACATAACAAGGAGTTGGAGAAACAAATTAGTGGAAGTGGTGTAATTGTAGATTTTGTTGAAAAGGTTGAAAGCCTACCTGATAAAGAGAGATTGTTAGTTGGAGACATGCTTTCTTCTATCGCACAGGCAGGTGTAAAACTAACTAAAAGGGGTGATGGATTGTATCTTTCTCATAAATAAATAGATAAATGGTTTAAATAATTTGGAAAGAATACAACATCAAATATAGAACTTGCTAAATATTGTAAAAAACTAAAAATTGATAATGTGGTTATTTGCATGAGAGATGAATTAACAAAATTGTCTAAAAATACAAAGAATATTATTATGAATTTAGAAGATAATAATGGGAATGGTTCTCATTGGGTTTGTATTTATAATAGTCTTGTCAAATTTTTATTTTGACAGTTATGGTCCTCCGCCACCTCTTGAAGTAATAAAATTCTCACAGAATGTTGTTTATCAAACATTTGAAAGTGCAAGACATTAATTCCAAATGTTGTGGTCAATTATGTTTATATGTATTATTTAAACTCAACAATAATGAAAATTTTGATGGTCATTTTTAATCTAATATAAATGACGTATATTGGAAAAGATGGTTCTATCTTTGGCATATCCCAATAGTTGTATATTGATTTATCAAATTATTATACATAGGCACAGGCTGAATGACAAAAATATAATATAACAAAAAATATTAATATGAAAAATACTTATAAATTAATCAATTATCCAAGCCCCACAGATGCCAATGACTTAGTTAGATTAAATGATTTATCGCAATATATATCTTTAAATAAAATGGCTATATATTCAAAAGATGTAGAAATGTTGAATACATCCCCAGGTCATGCACAATTCACAGTTCCAATTAAAATTAACTTTCATAAAGAAGGACGTATAGTTTTTATGAGAATAGAGCATCGGGGTATGATATGTCTGATATAGGGTATAACTGGTCTTTTTCAATAAACCTACAAGATCTACAAGAATTAAATCAATCACGTAAAGAAGAATATTGTTGCGGCTCCCCGGTTCTGTCGACGTACTAAGAGGGAGGGGGTCGGGGGGGGGTCAAGTCCCCGTTTCCACACAGACCCTGGGTCCATGGGGTCGTCGGCCGTAACGAAACTCGCGTCCGGCGAGTTGCGCAGCAACTTCAAATGTCAATACCCCAACCACAGGTGAAGGGTTATTGGTCACAACCCAAATACCTTCAAGACCACGTGGTTAGAAAGACCGGGAAATGAACCCTCTCACGATTCCACACCTTATTCCAATTGATTGCGCAGAGCGGTTTTGTGCGGTGTGGGTCGCGGGTTTAACTACGCGTGATTGATGGGCCTAATTGACTAGTCAAGTTCGGTTCGGACTATGCTGGGCCAATGGGGGAAAAGATGTACTCGAACAGGTTGAAAGGAAACAAAATGTACACGTTTTATTTACAAAAAGCACACCTTTTATTTACAAAAAGTACAGATAAAGGACGAGAGGCAGGCTCATCAATTCTTACCTTTCTAAATCCCCACATATAGTAAGGGCATTTTATGAGATATTTCACAAATCTGTTAACTAAATTGTTACCAAAAATTTTCTTCACCAATATGTTTGTAAAGGTGTGTAATAACATGTGTTAAAATGTTGAAGTTCAACTCCCGTGGGAAACCCAGAACAAAAGCTGTTGAATTCGGGTACCGAAAAATTATTTTCGAGAATTTTTTTTTTTTTTAATCGGCCCTTAAGTAACTTATGAGGGGTCAAATAAGGGTTTTTCATGATTCTGAGTTGATTGTTAACATTTATATTTTCACTTTTACATTTACACACAAAGTAGCTTTTATTTCACATACATATATAATACTCAAGAGTTATTTCTCATTCACAATGTCAGAAGTTTCAACAGTCATTGTCTATGTATTCTTCAGACTCAACAACATCATGACTGCAGTTTCTGCATGTAATGCCATTACAGACTCCACAGGCCGAGATGCACGTGACCCCATTCTTCTTGCAGCTGCATCGCCGGTTGCTGCAATCTCCATGACAATTACAGCTCGTGAACTGCAATAGCTCCTCAGGAGCCGTGGGGTCCAGTGTTGGAACTGGCTCATACCCATGCACACCTATTGTCCATCCATAGTCACTGGGGTTCAGAGACATGCTCTGTAGAAGGATCCAGTCCCGGGTCTGCAGGTAGGCACGGAGTGAATGTTGTGCAGCTGCACCCTCTGTTGGAGGTAGAGTCTCTGGTTTGATCACTCCTGCCGCTGCCTTCCTTGAGAACATGTTGTACCGAATTTCACCCAATGTAGTATCTCGTCCATGGTAAATGGACTTGAAAATCGCAGTACCAGCCTGAATCACTGTTTCCTTGGTGGCTTCTGTGTCAAGGAAGATGTCGATGTACTCAGCCGCGTCCCCTTCGCAAAACCTAAAAAAAAGCACCAGGTCTATGTCAAGTAAAGTATAATGTAAAACAGAAATAAAATTATTATTATTTTTAACATTTATACTATGATGACAATGATTATAATTATTATTATTAGTAGTATTAGTATTATTTGCCGACGTAATAGTAGTATTATCATTATTACCTGGCAAATAGAGTTGTTTTCCCATGACCAGCGATTGCAGAAACCGTATCACACCCCGTGAAGGCGTGACAGAAGAGCAGGTAGCTCTTCTGTGTTTCGGAGAGAGATTCTTTGATCTTTCGGACGTCATAAGAGCCGTTTGATGTGGTTAAGAAGAGTGGATGGTGGCTGTCTGAGCTATGGTGCACCAGCATTACCAGCACGTCTGCATCTTCTGCCCGCACCTGAAAATATAACAACATGTACAAAGCATAATGAACCGTTCAAGAACAGATTTAACTTTTCAACAGTGTGAATTCTCTTATTTTTAAATTACCCCATCTCCCCCTGGGTTCCATCCAATAGTTATACTAACTGAAGACACAAATGGTACTGACCTCAACAGAGCCATCTGAAGCAGCAGCCAATGCCTCTCTCACAATTGAAGTGTCAGCATCATTGTCACACTGCTCCACAGTGATGTGATGTTTTCGGAAGGTTGAAGAGAGAAGGTGGATGAGCTCACTCTTGTTATGAGTGTTGTCCAGAAACTTTGCTCTTGGGGTCCAGTTGGACATATCCGGTCGAATCTGGAGATTACAGCAGGAATTCTTGGTACGCCGGATGTGGTCGTGATCTTTTGGTGATCTGCTGTAGCCATCAAAGACCACAATGATCTTCTGGGAGCAGCGGCCCAGATACTGCACGTAGCTCAGGTAACTGTTGGCGATCTCCTGCCAGGTCTGACGTTGTTCCCACTTCACCATGTAGACAAGCCATCCGCCATCAATTACGAGGGTGCAGCAGGGTTGGTTAGTCAAGTCAAGTGGATCAGTTAATGCCTTCAGGCTTGTATTTGAAAAGTCTGCCTTGTTTGCCTTGTTCATCTTCTGATCTTTGTTGCTGAACAGGGACAATGGGAAGGGAGTCAGCTCATACTGTAAGCTTGTCTCAACTGTCATATCCCGCTGGGCGAAAATGATCAGTCGGTTGAACAACTTTAGTGAGTCAAGGTGAATCTTTTTCTCGTTGACCAAGGGAAATTTTCTTAGTGATGACAGGGCTTTTATCTTTGACTTGACATCCATGGTCGACGTCACTGACTGTCCATCCAGCTTGATCTGCATCTCCATCCCAACTTCAGCTGCTCTCTCAGCATTGACTGCGTCATCTCCAGTGCTTGTGAATCCTGTTGAGAAAGACACGAGCAACTCCTTGTCTCTATCGTTGTCGAATGGCTTGATCTCCTCAAACCATTTTAGGACAAGTTCAACTGCCTCTGCATCTCGCTTCATCTGTGTCTTGGCAAGGTCTCTGTGGACTGGAACATGTTTACTGACGTCCTCCTCCATCCGCCGGTTGACATCAGACAGGTGACTGAGGGTGAGCACCCAGCATTTGTGGCCAGAAAAACTGTTTCTCATTCTTCCTCTGCTCAGTCCACCTTGTGACTTGGCTGCCTTCATTAATGTCTGCTCAATGCAAATGTCACACCATGTGCCGGACCACTCATGACTTGAGTAACGGACAACGTGGTTCCCATGGGCAGTGAGACGTTCTAAGGTGTCTTTGTAAGCAGGCAAAGTTTCTAGTTCCTTCATGAGTTGACAGTACAGCCGTGCGCCCTTGTCATACTGATGATGGCCTGCAGCGGCAAAGATGTGAAGCATCTTGGTAACAATGCAGGACAGATGCCCATTGTGGTCTGCAAATCGCTCGGTTCTGATAAAGACCTTGATCACATCTACCATGTGGTGGTACTCCACCCAGAGTGCAGGTGTTCTTCCTCCTTTTGCGAGTCGTTTGAAGGTTTCTTCAAACCTTTGCTCAAACGCTGGCCCTACTGGGTCTGAGTGTCTGGCTCCCATCTTCCCATCAGCCACCTTCTCCATGAAGGTCTTCATGTCACCACGCTCCTCCTCAGTGAAGGCAAGTTTCATGATGTGTTGATAGATGGCTGCATCGATGAGGAGGTGAACACGGATTGCCTTGTCAAAACATCCTCCATCCATGATGTGGTTGGCTGTCGTACTTCCAGGATAGATCAACTGGATCACATCTAGTAGTCCAGAATCTTCCATGATGTTACCCATTGATCCAAGATAAGACTTCAGCAGGTGAAAACCACCCAACCTTGGAATGACGGGTAGATTTGCCTGCTTTATTATATTCACAGCCTTCAGCCAAATCGGAAGATCAAAGGTCACTATAGCGACCCCAGCACGCCGTATGCACTCTTTCAGAGTGGTGAAGATGGTGTTGAGGTCATTAGGGTCTCCTTCAATAACTGGGAGGAACTCGATCTGTGTGCTCTGCTTTGCATCATTAGCATGGATTCTCTTCATCCAGCCATTCCAGTTGGAGTGTGGGAACTCAGGATCGTTGGCTTTGATCACCCACCCCGCTGCCCAGAGTGTGTCACCTGGAGTGAGGAGTGGCTGATCATGAGCCAGGGAGGAGGAAAGCTCAGCGAGGGGGAGAAACATGATCGCGTTCGTTCCTATCTGTTTCCTGTTCGTAAATGGAATAATCTTTACTTCAGTTCCCCTCAGGATCTTAGCTTTGTCGAGTGCCTTCAACTTCACCCGGGGGAAAGCTGCTGTTGTCTGTGGATCTGGCAAAGGTGGTGCCGGAGAGGTGACTTCGATCCAACCCATTGAGTGAAAGGGAGTGTTTCCGTGAATAGAGACAATGTTTAAATCTATATTGTCTCCAACAAACTGAGTGATTGCATTGTTTGTTTCCCCAACCTCCATAAAGGCCACCTGATCATTACTTGACAATTCACTTTCACTGGCTGGCACTTTGGCTGTCATCACTGATTGATCCTCAAGCGCAGCATCAACCGCAACCTCATCATTGATCTGTTCATCGGTTTCCTCCACAATGGTGTCAAGAGTGCCAGAAGTATCTGGAACATCATCTCCACTCCTACTATTAAGGAAGCAGTATTTGTAGTTTTGTGTCTCCGTGTAAGACTCAGTGTATCCCAGCCGGTGGAACTTGTTGAGCATCTATTTTGACCCAAATCTATGATCAAGTTGTATGGCAAGCCCCATTTGGTGTGGCAATACTCCAGACCGAGGTCGACAGGCCTTAATAAAATTCTGCCCCCAAACGGCAACTCTTTCGTCTGTCTTGACAATCGGTCTCAAGAACATCTGAAGGCTTGCAGGAACAAGTGTCAGCTGACTCTCGATGTCAGTCATACTGTGTGTGGTGGGGTATGACTTTGGACCTAAATCAATCAAGGCAATATCATTGGATATGAACTTGAGTGCCGTCTTTATGATCTGAGTCTTCTCATCTCCATGGTCAAGATTAGCATGATGCTCTCGCAGAATATTGTTGGTGCCATCTTTGAGACAGAGTACATCTGCCCTTCTCTCCTGTGTTGTGAAATACAAGGTGTCTTCGTATTTCTCTAGAAGTTTTATCTTTAGCCAATGCTTTGAATAAGAAAGGCTCTTCTCTGGTGACTGATCAAACTCCTGCAGCTTTTCATGGACTTGGTCCATGTTCATTACCCCATGCTCTAATTCTGAGTCTAACCATTCGCAGAATTCAATAAAAACTGCCTCTCGCTCCTCATCAATACTCCTCTGTCCTCTCTTCCTTTTTCCTTCCTCATCAGTCTTGGACAAACTGTCACCTCCCGCAAACATAAGTTTGCATCGCAAATGGTACAGTGTTTCTTCTGCTACCAAGTCGTTGATCCCCTCCAGGCGTCCAGTGACTTCAGTGCCCCAGTCATCCCCGTGACTCCGTGCTGTCTTCAGCAAGCTTGCCTTCAGTGTATCTGCAGTCAAATTATCTGGCACTCTGTATTTCTTTCTAGTTTGTGCTGGATTATTTTTGTAGAGCTGGGCTGGTTGGTTGCAAAGAATGCATACATCCTTATACAGGAGGTCAACTGACTGTGATCTTCTAGAACTGCAGCCAGTTGATGAACTGAACTCACAAGTAGTGCGTCTTCTCTTCAACTTTGATGACTCTTTCTCTGCCTTTGATGCTTGAGCTGACTTCTTGGTGGTTGCAACAAAGTTGTTGTACAGATCATTTTTACACTTCTGGTGGTACCTCAGTTTTCCTTCCTTTTGAGCCTCCTTCATACGTTCCACAACAGTAACATTTTCGACAGTTTCTGCTTGTTTCAATAAAGTTGAGTATCCCTTTGGAGTTGCCTGTATGAGCCTTTCAGCTGGTGTATCCGAGCGTGCACAGATGAAGCAATTGAGCACAGGTGGAGTAACGTCTTCATCCATATTGCTAGACTCCATGTCCTGCAAAGTAGAAAATGAGATATATTTAGAAATTATTTTTCCACAAAGGAGTGTCTGTGGTGAAATATAAATGTTAACAATCAACTCAGAATCATGAAAAACCCTTATTTGACCCCTCATAAGTTACTTAAGGGCCGATTTAAAAAAATAAAAATTCTCGAAAATAATTTTTCGGTACCCGAATTCAACAGCTTTTTTTCTGGGTTTCCCACGGGAGTTGACCTTCAACATTTTAACACATGTTATTACACACCTTTACAAACATATTGGTGAAGAAAGTTTTTGGTAACAATTTAGTTAACAGATTTTCATATGTTTCCCTTACTAATAGGTGCCTTACACACACACACACACACACACACACACACACACACACACACACACACACACACACACACACACACACACACACACACACACACACACACACACACACACACACACACACACACACGGAATGAATCGCACAGGTTAAACTCATACCGAGCAACGGGCAGCCGTGGACTTTGGTTCGCCAGCTTCCATGCGTGGCTCACAGCCCGTTCAGGACGCGCAGCTTGAAGGACGCAGCAGCGTCTGCAGGACGCGCAGTCTGCAGGACGAACTGCCGCTTCGAAGTCAGCACGAGCGGCAATCCAGGACGGACTAATTCAGCGCAGGAAGGACGAACCAGCACGGAGGACACCACGAGGAACGAAGGTCGAGCGCAGGAAGGACGAACCAGCATGGAGGACAGCCAGCTCGAAGGACCACTATGAGAGGGCGGCGAGAGAGAAGTGCGATGGACATGGGTTTATATCGGGTCGAAAACCTCCCATTCAAAAAAATGTTCCACAGGCTCCCATTGGTCGAGGCAATACTGGTAGATTGCCGGCGAAGTTTGCTCGAGTAGTGTCCATACCTGATTGGTTGTTTTACGTGTCCACGACCTCTCATTGGTTGTTTGCGTGTCCATGATCTCTCATTGGTTGTTTGCGTGTCCATGATCTCTCATTGGTTGTTTGCGTGTCCATGATCTCTCATTAGTTGTTTGCGTATTCACAATCTCTCATTGGTTGTTTGCGTGTCCACGATCTCTCATTGGTTGTTTGCGTGTCCATGATCTCTCATTAGTTGTTTGCGTATTCACAATCTCTCATTGGTTGTTTACGTGTCCACGACCTCTCATTGGTTGTTTGCGTGTCCATGATCTCTCATTAGTTGTTTGCGTGTCCATGATCTCTCATTAGTTGTTTGCGTGTCCATGATCTCTCATTGGTTGTTTGCATGTCCATGATCTCTCATTGGTTGTTTGCGTGTCCATGATCTCTCATTGGTTGTTTGCGTGTCCATGATCTCTCATTAGTTGTTTGCGTATTCACAATCTCTCATTGGTTGTTTACGTGTCCACGACCTCTCATTGGTTGTTTGCGTGTCCATGATCTCTCATTAGTTGTTTGCGTATTCACAATCTCTCATTGGTTGTTTGTGTGTCCACGATCTCTCATTGGTCGGAGTTTGCTATTGAGTTTTGCTGGGGAAGAGTCCAGACCTGATTGGCTGTTTTGCGTGTCCACGATCTCATTGGTCGAAGTTTTCTAGTGAGTTTTGCTGGGGAAGAGTCCAGACCTGATTGGTTGTTTGTTGGTGACGTGTCCACACCCTCTCATTGGTTACTTGCTGGTGACGTGGGCGGTTCTTTTAGCCACGCCTACCACAGTCGCAGTTGATAACATGGACTGTGCTTGTAGCCACGCCTACTGCACATGAACAAGCGTCTTTCTTCAACCATACGAAGGTTTGAATCCTGCGTAAACTCAACGCATATTTGCTTTAACTACTACACAATGGGAAGGGAGCTAATCTTTACATTTAATAAGAAATAACTGACTACTGCAGGCTACATGTTGTCGTGTTATTAACTAGGGGGGAGTGGCGGGGGAGGAGGGGTTCTTTATTGCAAAACCATAACAATATTATCCACTTAGTGAGGATAATGAGATATGTGGAACCACTATTAGCAAACAGCAAATACGTATAGGAATTTAATAAAGCTAAAATCAACAACAGTTTCGCCATAGATTATTTAATGAAAACACAAAGAACAGGATTTTATATAGTAAGCCAGGGAATACAAACTGTTTCAACAATAGGAAGATGGGGAGGTATTACCTGTCATCATATTAATCTCTCATATATTTCTGATACATAAATGACAGCAAGAAGACTTCAAGAAAATTATCATTTCTGTATCCGAGCATACCTACAAGAAAAAGGTATTCGGTATTTGAATAAATATGTTCTACAACATAAGAATGAAAGTTTTTCAATAAAAGATTGGTTTTATATTGATGTTAATAAACCTACATATGTAGATTTAATGAAAATGTTAAATATTGAAAAGGTTTTAAAGTTGATAAAATACAAAGCTCTTTTAGAAATTCAGAACAAATTTAATTGCTTTCCTGTTGTAATTTTTTTATTTTGGATACAGGAATATCAAGAAACCCAGATGAATATATGTTTGATATTCTATGGGAAGATGGTTCAAGGGTATGAGGAAGGAGTTGAAGAAGAAATTGAGGCAAGGGCAAAGGAAGAGACTGAGAAAAAGGAGGACGAGGAGAGGGAGAAAAGAGAGAAGGAGGAGAGTGAGAAAAAGGAGAAGGAGGCAAGGGATAAAAGAGAGAAGGAAGAGAGTGATAAAAAGGAGAAGGAGGCAAGGGAGAAAAGAGAGAGGGAGGAGAGGGAGGAGAGGGAGGAAAAAAAAATGTGGAAACCAGTGAGATTAATAAAAGATTGGAGGTATTACAAAAAATAAATCAAACAACGCACTGAGGAGGAAAATAAAGAAATTAAAAGACTAATGGCAATATTATATTCAAGAATACTGTCCTGTCCGTAGCCGATAAAGACCGGTCTCGGATGGATTAGCCGATCGAGCTTAACACTCCGAGGCGTTCAGTCAAAATATAGCGGAGAATACGTGCGTGGGGGAGGGCGAAAAGCTTACTTTCATGGGTCCCACTGGACGTCTTCGAACCTGCGAGGATTAATTCAAGCCGACACGGATTTAAAATGTACCAAAATACCGGCTTTATTGAAGAAATGCCGGCAAACAAGGAATGCATGATAAAATAAGCTTCCTCAATGGAGCAATCCCATACGGACCCGTATACACACAAAGGGAAAAATAAAGGTGAAAATAAAGCATGTTTGTTTTTAGGTACTTAGCTCTGAGCATCTCCTGAACCCCCTCCGGAATCGTCAAAGCCCCCATGTCTTTGGCGGGACAGCAAAGGTCTCCGTGCACAGTTCGCTTGCGGGAAATGCAGGCCTCGGTCCACAGTCCATGTGTGGGAAACCGCAGGCGTCGGTCCACAGTTGGTTCCTCCTCACGATCATGATGATGATATCGGAACATGACTGTTTGCCACCAAACCCCACAGCCAAGAGCTCATAAACTTCGACGTTCGTTGAGACTGTCCCACCGCAAGAGCTTATCGGCGACCGTTCACTTCCAGATTCAGAAACCGAGAGAGAAAATGTCGGCCCTCCATCCTCCTTTGTACTCGAGGCTTTGATGTCACCCGACGCCACCCATGCCTGCTCCTATCAGCCAGTCCCTCTCTTCGTTGCTCAACAAATCTCACCAATCACTGCTTTCCGGGGCGTGGCCTTGCAGCCCTACCTGCTTGATGTTATCGCCCGTTGGTGGTATCATCGTTGATGCTCAAAGTCCTGTTTCTGGTTAGCTTTTATTTAGTGTCTTTTAATGCGCTGTTGCCTGACTTTGTGTGTGTGTGCTGCATTGTCATAAGGAACAGAGGGGAAATAACAGAGGCAATCACATACAGTGGATTAATTACCCATAATCCCTAACTAATTAGCATAACACCACTCAGTTTCCCACCCCTCTCATGGGGACACTTGTACACTTACATGACATACGGTCTACTGGATCCCTACTTATGTACATCGGGGTTCTTCTTCTTCATCGTGACATACAGAGCATGGTAATCTATACACTTCTACCTGGCTCTAAGATAATCATTGTCTACCCCCCACAAACGTAACAATGCCTTCAATATCAGGGAGGAGATTTAAATGAGAAAATGAGGATAAGGAAGAAGGAAAAGATTATGTAGTTGATGAAGTTGGTGTTTTTGACTTTAGTTAAAGTTTTACATATGTATTTTTCCCCTAAAAAAATGGAGGAGAGAGTGAAGGAATCCCTCAGGATTCTTTATGTTTTAAAAATCAAGATAGAAATGTATATGTTGGAAACCAAAAAGGTTTTCGCACTCTGTATGAATTTTTCTCATAAATAAATGAGTTATTATGTTAAGTGTAAAAAGAAAACGAATACTAAAAATATATCTGATGTCAAAGGTAAAAATAATAGAGTTTATCAAAAGGGGATATGTTTAGTGTGTGGCTCTAAAAAGTGTCAATTCATTTCCAAGCATAAAAGTGGGAGAGATATACAAAAAAATTTGTCGGGTAGTAAATTTACAACAACTGGAATTCCGGGGAAATTACATCTGTTTGATAATGATTGAAACCAGGGTATTCTTTCTGTGGTCCTGGGACAAACTTGGATAAAAGATTAGATGAGGCTGACAATCCTACACCTTGGTCTAAACCTCTAAATAGGGTTGATGAAGTGTGTATGAAGCACGATATTGAATATGGGATTTGCACTACGTTGGATGAAAAAAAAGAAGCCGACAGAGAAATGTTGTATAATTTGTCTTTTTTTTTTTTTGTATACAAGATCGAGGCTCGTGAAAGAGCGAACATTAATCACACAGAAAGACAAACAGACACAAAACAAATAACATCGGGAGCGGTAGACAAGATGGGGAGAGAGGGGGAAGGACACAAACACAACATTTGAGAGCAGGGACCGAGAGACATGGAGACATCGAGAGAACTGTGGGAGGGAGAGGGCTTTTGGGGGGAGGCATGGGAAGGGGGTTGGGGGGGGGTGGGAGAGGTATAAAACATATGGACACTGCCAAGACTTCCAGGAAAGAAGTTGGAATTTCAAACAAGGTGGATCTGGGATGAATTAGTGGGGGTAGAAAAGATCAAGGTTTTGGATGGGGGAAGATAAGAGATGGTGGTGAACAGCTGTTTTGAAGACCTGGAGGGAGGAGTGTGATTGAAGTGAGTGTGGGAGTTTGTTCCAGAGGCGGGAGAAAAGAGGAATGAAAGAGTGAAGGTGAGCAGAGAGCCGAGATTTCGGCAGTTTAACCATCAGAGGGTGGCTGGCAGATCTTGTGCGACCTGTAGGAATATTTGGGGGACAGAGCACAGAGAGAGCTGGGGGAGCAAGGCCGGAGAGGAGTCGGTAGAAGACAGAAAGACCACCTACCTGCCTGCAGTGAGTGAGTGAAAGGTCCTCAGAGATAGCTTCATCGCGGGAGATTCCAATGATTCTGAAAGCCTTGGATTCAACAGCGTGAAGCCGAGCCAGGTGTGAGGCAGGAGCACCAGCCCATAGGGGAGAACAGTATTCCATTGAGCTGCGGATGAAAGCCTTGTATGTGGTGAGGAGCTCAGGTGTGCCTAGGAAGGACTTTGCACGACGGAGGATGCCCAGTCGGCGACTGGCTTTGGAGGCCAGCTTGGAAATGTGGTTTTCCCAAGAAAGATCATGGCAGATGGTGAGACCCAAAAGCTTGAGTGACAGAACTTCTTGGAGAGGATTGTTGAGAAAGTAGATGGGAGGGTTGTCCAGTCGATCTTTTCGGAGAGACATAGTAAGAGTGTGAGATTTGTCAGGATTGAAAGACATGTTCCACATGTTTGACCAGTCTGTGATTTTGTCCAGGTCTTCAGAGAGTGAGGAGGCTGCAGACTGCCGATCTGAGGGAAGAGGAATGGAGCGGCAGAGAGTGGAGTCATCAGCAAAGAGATACAGAGGATTTTCCAGAGAGTCGGAGAGATCATTGATAAAGACCAGAAAAAGCACAGGGCCCAGCACACTGCCTTGGGGAACTCCAGCCTGAACGGGAGGGGAGATGAGAGAAATCCATTCAGGGCCACACGTTGACTACGACCAGAGAGGAAGTCCGCAAGCCATGCATGGAGATTTCCATGGATACCATAGGAGGAGAGTTTGGTGAGCAGAGCTGGGTGCCAGACCGTATCGAAGGCACGTGATATGTCAAGGGAGACAGCTCTGATTTCCTGTTTGGCATTGAGGACCTCCATCCATTGTTGAGACAGCAGAAGCAGCATGTCCAGAGTAGAGTGACCTGGTCTGAAACCAAATTGATGATCAGAGATCAAGCCATTGGAGAAGAGGAAAGATTTCATATCCGAAGCAATGATGGATTCCATGACTTTGCTGATAATTGGGAGCAGGCTGATTGGTCTGTAGTTGCAAGGATCTGTTTTTGCACCTTTTTTGTGTAAAGCGGTAATGTTTGCTGATTTCCAGGATGCTGGCAGATGACCTTGAGCAAAAGATAGGGTGAAAAGAACAGAGAGAGGGTGAGATAGGGCGGCAGAGCAGGATTTTAGGACCCGTGTGCTGATGCCATCTGGTCCAGTTGCAGAATCAGAGTCGAGGTTTGACAAAAACTCCTCCACCTTGTCAGGAGAGAAGGTCACAGAGTCCAGGAGCAGTTTGGTTCGACTGCGAAAGGTGGGAACAGAGAGAGATGGGTTTGGGACTAAGGATTTTGAGGCAAACACAGAGTTGAGGCATTCGGCTTTGTCACGTGCGATGTCAACTGTGTGGCCATTTGAGGTAAGGGAGGGGATGGAGGGGGAACAAACACCAGAAACGGATTTGACCAGACGCCACCAGGATTTGGAGGAAGGAGACAGGTTTGAGAGTTCATTCTTGAGTGAGGAGAGATAGTGCTTCCTGGCACTCCTGAGGGTAGACACACACTTGTTCCGAGCTTGGTGGAAGGAACTAAAATTTCCTTCAGTTGGATTAGCCTTCCAAGAGGCAAAGGCAAGTTGTTTCAGGGCAACTGCCTCACCACAAGATTCAG
Source organism: Myxine glutinosa (assembly GCF_964187855.1). Classification (NCBI taxonomy): domain Eukaryota; kingdom Metazoa; phylum Chordata; class Myxini; order Myxiniformes; family Myxinidae; genus Myxine; species Myxine glutinosa. The sequence goes on from NC_136270.1 coordinate 54,177,060, forward strand.
TGTACCATGGACGGGAGGAAGGGTAAGACAACTGAAGGCGAGATGGGATAAATATGTGCATGAGAGAGATCAGTTTGCTTTGGAAGAATTCCCAGGAAGAATTGATGTCAGAGGCAGTGGAGATGGGAGACCAATCCAGACGATTGATGGCTGCTTGAAGACCGTCCCAGTCGGCCTGAGTGAAATGCCAGACTCGTCGACGCTGAGGAGGCTCTCTGAGAATGGCCAGAGAGATGTCCACTTTGACAAGCACATGATCAGAAGAACCGATTGGAGCAGAAGAAGAGCAGCAGACATTAGCAGGGAAGTTAGTCATAACCAAGTCTAGAAGAGAAGATACTCCATTGGCTGAGATCCGGGTCGGGAAATTGACAGATTGTGTCAATCCCAGTGAGTCACAGAAGTCCTTTGCTGAGGTGCCATGACTGGTGAGAGAGGAACCCACACCCAACCAGGTGGCATGATGACAATTGAAGTCACCACATATGAGGAAGAGAGAGTTGGGATGAGTGGATAGAAGTTGGTCCATGTTGTCGGACAGTGAAATGTAGATGGAGTCATCACTGTTTGGGGGACGGTACAGAACACATATGAACAAAAGGTGGGAGCGGAGAGGAAGCCGTAGCCAGAGGTACTCCTGGGGGTGAGGAGGAGAGAGGGCAGTGCAAGGAGAGTGAGGAAGAGAGTTTTTGATAAAGATAGCCACCCCACCACCAGGCCGAGGCTCAGGTCTATCATACCGGAGGAGGGAGTAACCAGGAAGAGATATTAAGGAATCAGAGACATCTTGAAGGAGGAAAGTCTCTGTTAAGCAGATCAAGTCTGGATTGTCAGAAGCAACCTGTATGGAGAGATCAGTCAGGTTTGAGCGAAGGCCCCGGATGTTTGAGGTCCATACCGTTAATGAAGAGAGAGGGGGAGCATCGGGTACAGGACAGGGGAGGGGAGGAGTAGGGTAAGATGAAGGATGAGAGGGGGAGGTAGGGAGAGCAGTTGTTAGTGTGTCAGCGATTGCAGAAGAGTTCCAAGAAAGGGAAGGATGAGGAGGATGAAAGGTTTGAAGGTGAAGGGATGAGGCACAGTGAGGGGTTGTTTGAGGGGGGGGGGGCAGAGGAAAGAAGAAGGTTGGGGGGGGGGGGGTGGAGGTATGAGATAGAAGGGAGACGAAGTGGGGAGGAGGCAGCTTTGAGGAGGAGGGGGGAGGAGGGAGAATTGGAGAGGAATGGCATGGGGGGAGATTTGAATGGGAGGGGTTGGGGGGGAGTTTTGAAGGGGAGGAGTGAGGGGGGAGTTTAGGAGGGGAAGGGCAAGGGGCGAGATCAGGAGTGGAGGGGCAGGGCGGGAGTTTAAGAGTGGCGGGGCAAGGGGGGAGTTTAGGAGTGTAGGTGCAAGGGGAGGGATTTGGATGGGAGGGGCAAGAGGGGAGTTTAGAAAGTGGATGATTAATGAAAGACGAACATTGAAAACAAATTGGGTTTGTTGTGATTTTCAAGTTAGCAATCCGGTTCAGAATGATGGAGGAGGGATGGAATGAATGTGAATTTAGACCATGTAGTGAGGGAGACGTATAAGATATTGAATTTCTTTTTTTTGAGGTGGAATGAGTTGGAGAGGAAATTGAGAAAAGCCTTTTAAATAGGAAGAAAAACAGCGTGTTGTAAAATACCACTGAGTAAAACACTGAAGGGGAAAGGTTATACATATTTAAATAATATTTAAACAGAACCGTGAACAATCTTATGTGCACAAAAATACCAACGGGGGGAGAGCCGAGAGGGACCACCACGAGTCACGTGAAGGGCAAACGGTGGTCTTTGATACAAAATCCAACGTTGAGAGAGAAAGTTGACAGATTTATCGTGAAAAAGTTGATAAGTGCTAAATTGAGACATGGGTTTGGTTATCAAAAAAACTATTAAGCTCTAATGATGTCATCAAGACTGAGGAGCAAATAGTTTTCGTTGACGAATTACATCAACCTATAATCACAACGTTTAAAAGAAGGAATGTTTATTCCAAAGGTATTGATTACATCTGGTCCGCTGATTTAATTGAACTAAATAATGATGAGGGATATAAGTATGCTTCAACCGTTGTTGATTTGAGTAGATTTGCATGGGTTGTTCCTTTGAAAAACAAAAGGGGTAATACTCTTATGTTAGCTTTCAGTGAAGTATTTAGTGAAAGCAAAAGGAAACCCAAGAAGTTATGGACTGTTGATGGAACAGAATTCTATAACAAAACATTTATAAAACCTCTTAAAGATAATGGTATAATATTATACAGCACCTTTAATGAAGGAAAGGCAGCTGTTATTGATCGCTTTAATCACACATTGAAAGAGAGGTTAAATAAAAAATTCAACCAACTCGGTTCTCAACAATGGGTATCTATAATTCAGGACATTATAGATAATTACAATAATACAGTTCATTCATCAACAAAATCAAAACCATCGGAAACATTTACAAAATTAAAATACGAAAAGGAGATTAATCCTAGAAAGCCAAAGTTTAAAGTTGGTGATATTGTAAGAACTAGGGCATGCCCGTACTATATATAAGCTAGGACGTGCCCGTACGTGGGTGCCCGTTCCTTGCCAAAAAAAAAAAAAAAAAAAAATTTGTGTAGGGGTGTGTGTGTGTAAACATCCTAGGGCGTGCCCGTACGTGGGTGCAAAAAAACATGCGTGCAAACAACAACAAAAAAAAACTTTGAAACCACGTGGCAGTAACGACCACAGAACCCCCCCCCCCCCTCTATTTACATGAATGGTTTGGTCCATTCGCAACGACCACAGAACCCCCCCCTCTATTTACATGCAATGGTTTGGTCCATTCGCAACGCCAAAGCGAACGGCGAACGGCTAAATCGCCATAGCTCGGTAAGTACTTGTCCGATTAATTTCAAACCTTGAAAAGGCACATCCTCGGGTCCCCAGCAATATACCTGGCAAGTTTAAAGTATATCGGACCCGTGGTTGTCGAGAAACAGCGGTCACAGACAAACAAACAAACGTACAAACGTACAAACGTACAAACGTACAAACAAACACACAGAGATTACTGGAATTATAGATAGATATACAGATGGAAAAGCCATTTTGAGAAAGGTTATACAAAGAGATGGACTAATGAACTCTTTAAAATTGTTAATGTAATGAATACAATTCCTTGGACTTACAAATTATATGATTTAAAAGGAGAAGAAATCTTGGGTTAATTTTATTCACAGGAATTACAAGACAAAGATGATAAAAAAATGAAAAATAATGTCTTAAACCTTAAACAGTCTTCTTCAAAGAGACTAACTAAAAAAATAAAAAATGAATTGAAAAAAAGGTCTTAAACCTTAAACAGTCTCCTTCAAAGAGACTAACTAAAAAAATACAAAATGAATTGAAAAAAGGTCTTAAACCCTAAACAGTCTCCTTCAAAGAGACTAACTAAAAAAAAAAATATATGAATTGAAAAAAAGGTCTTAAACCTTAAACAGTCTCCTTCAAAGAGACTAACTAAAATATATATATATATGAATTGAAAAAAAGGTCTCAAACCTTAAACAGTCTCCTTCAAAGAGACTAACTAAAAAAATACAAAATGAATTGAAAAAAGGTCTTAAACCCGAAACAGTCTCCTTCAGAGACTAACTAAAAAATATATTTCTGAATTGAAAAAAAAGTCTTAAACCTTAAACAGTCTCCTTCAAAGAGACTAATTTAAAAAAAACAAACAAGTAAAGATACATTCAAAGTACACCGCCCCGATGCCAAATTTTTAAATATCCTGCAGCGCGGCATTGCCGCAATGCAGCTCATAGAGAGTGCATTGGGAGGGAGAGGTGTACAAGAATTGATTGATAAATTGCATAATAAAAATCAATAAAAGATAATCATGAAAAATATTTTCTTAATCAATTGGCTAATAGCATAACTAAACCACGAGCGCTTCATCCGAAGATGTATCTTTTAGAAATTTAATTAAATAAGTCATTAATTAAAAAAATAAAATAATTAATTGATTAATCAATAAATAATTAATCGATTAAATGATTAATCAATAAATCAACAAGTACAAAAAGTTTTAATTAAAACAAAAGCCACGTCGATGTTACACAATGCCTAGATGCAGCTGTGCCTATAACGTCGATGTTATAGGCACAGGACATTCCTATTGATTCGATTACTTGATGTTATTTTTGTGCAAAGTGAAAATATATCTCGGCAATTTCCCGTGTGTGGCGACGAATTTTTAATATATCTCGGCATTTTCCCGTCTGTTATTTCAGGCAGTGTATGACTGACCATGCCGCGATTTAAAAAAATATATATCTCGGCAATTTCCCGTGTGTGACGACACGTGAATGAAGCTATGCTCCTCTCTCCACATTATTGTGACGACGTATAAATTAAATATTTCATCGTGACGATTGTCATCAAATGGACGAATTGTTAATATATCTCGGCATTTTCCCATCTGTTATTTCAGGTGGTGTATGACTGACCATGCCGTGATTGTAAAAAAATATATCTCAATGGACTTGAAGTTACAGGCCTTTGAGAATTCATTTCGTCTATAAAGGGCAACTTTCATTGGATTTTCTTCCCGTTTTTTTTCAACCGAGTCTAAAACTATGTTAGCGACTGTGAAAAATGAAATGATATATCGAATTTGATTTGAAAGAAAACTGTGTGAGAGAGGAAGACACCACGGGCCTACAAAACAGGCCTCAAAGCTATGCGAGTTAATAAAATGGTGGATATTTGTTTATATGAAGCATCTCCCACAATGGGTGGAGCTATGGTTCCCAGAATAGGTGGAGCTTTGAGGTTTTGTCTTCTCTGCAAGAACAAGAAGAAGAAGAAGAACAAGAAGAAGAACAACAACAGCAGAGGGCACTCTATGAGCAGCGTCTGTGACGCGGCTAAAAATATCCTTATGGCCACATCACTTGGTCACTGTCATGTCCAAATATTAGCTTCTGAGCTCAAAAGGTGCCTGAGATATTAGTCAGTTTCCTTATGTAATTTTGCTGGCTTTTTGGGGGGGAATAGGAAAACTATAGCCTACATTTTCTGAAAGCTTATGGGTCACTGAGTACAAAAATCGATGTTGGAATTTTAAAAAATTACTCAATGGCGGCCACATTGGAATTCAAAATGGCCACCAGGTTTCAACTACTTTTCAACATAATTCAGACATTTTTTACTCTATGAAGCCCATTTTTGTCACAAAATAGCATTTATTATGGGTATTAGCTCATTTTGCAAAGTTCCAGTGCAATCAGAGTGCCGCCATTTTGTTTTTCAAGATGGCTGCCATTACAAACCAAATAATTAAGATCTTATAAATCGGCGGACTTTCTTGTAATAGACTAAGTTTTAATGGCTATATAAGAGCAAATGAGTTCATACAGTCACAAGGATAAAACCACATTGGAATGTAGTTTTTAAAATCCGTCTATGGCCGCCATATTGGAATTCAAAATGGCCGTCATGTTTCAACTATTTTTCAATATAACTTGGGCATTTTTCATTCTATGAAGCCCATTTTTTGGCAAAAAGTAGCATTCATTATGCATGGCAGTTCATTTTGCATGATTGAAGTGCAGTCAGAGTGCCGCAATTTTGATTTTCAAAATGGCCACCATTTCGGAGCCATTTACGACTCAGGCTTTTGGTTGAACACATCTTACTATAATTCTCCAAATGTCCGTCCATCTGTCTGTCTGTTTGAAGGTACCGTAAAAAGATATTTTGGGTGGATAATCCTGGGATATCCAGGAGTAAAATAGGCTATTTAGTTTTCCCAATTTCAGCTTTAGTCTCCAGCATTCTCAGGTTTGCACTCCCGCATAACATTCGCGTTCGCATAACGTTCATTGTTCTCATTGTGACGATGTTGCTTTCCTGGGTGCCGCGTGATCGGTGCAGCCATTTGTGCGGCACCCGGGAAGGCAACATGTCTACATCAATCGCTAACAGATCGCTGTCTCCATCGATCTTGCCAAGGCCGTAACAGCTATCGGCTCAAAATCCTTTTAACTGTTGATTTGGTACAGTTACACGTATCGGGAATTTGGAACACGTATCGGGAGTACATACGACATAGCGATTGTGAACATGATTAATCGATCATGATTCACGATCACGATCATCACGATCATAGCGTATCGATCACGATTTGAAACACGATGGAATAATATTTACCAGAATGAACAGTGATGTGGCTTTTATTGAAATTCGAAAGATACTGTTTAGATTTTGATGATTTGCGTGTAATATGTTTATATGAATCGTTTAAAAAAAATTTTTAACTTCAATTTCTGATATTTTGCCTTTTCATTTTGGCCTCCCAATTGAAGCCCCGTCCATAGGGTGGGTACCGTTGCTAGTGTTCTTAATGGTTAGTTTATCAGGCACAAATTACATAAGGGAATTGACTTCAGTGTTCAATATCTCTAAAATGGATTACCAACAACTTGAGTTCAAAACCAACAAATAACAACACAACAACAACATGCATTTTAAAGGCCATTTCCCTACTAGAGAGGGGTTAGCCTTGCGGTCCCCATGACAATCTTCTCCATTTTGCCCTATTTTCTGCATCTCTCCTTGTTAACCCCCTTGCCCGCATTTCTTCTTCCACCATCTTTAGCCAAGTCTTTCTCGGTCTTCCCCGTCCTCTACTTCCTTCTACATTCATTTCCATCACTCTTCTCAACCAGTCACTTTCATCCTTCCTCAACACATGACCAAACCATCTCAACCGGTTCCTCTTCACAGCATCAATCACAGGCTCTATTCCCATCATCTTTCGCAATTCATCATTTGTCTTCCTCTCTCTCAACGATACTCCACACATCCGTCGAACCATTCGCATTTCCACCCTTTCCAACCTTCGTTGCTGCTCTACGTTCATTACCCATGTCTCGCTCCCATAAATCATAACACTTCTCACACATGCAGCAAACACCTTTCCCTTCAGCTTCAACGACACTCCCCTCATCATCAGCACACCACTCAATTCCCGAAACTTCTTCCATGCACATCTCACTCGAGCAACCGTTGCCGAGTCTGATCCACCTTCTCCATTCAGCATGTCTCCGAGGTAGCAAAATGTTTTCACACCTTCCAGCTTCACGCCATCTCCAAGATCCAACTCAACATTTCCTCCATCTGCAGCTCGCTCTGTGCACACCTTACATTTGAATGTAGCTGCCACACTGGTTAATGACCCTCTCAGACCACTACATTTTTGATGAACCCACTCAGCGCACATTGTACATTGAATGGAGTTCACTCCGACACCCTTCCTCCACACAGCACAGGGCCACTTCCCAGTTCTTTCCACCTCACCACATGCTTTACCACTTGCCATCACCTTCGTCTTTCCGATATTCACCTTCAGACCTTTTGTCTCCATACATTCCTTCCACTTGTTCATCTTTTCTTTCAGTCCATCCATACTTTCCGCAATCAACACCAGATCATCTGTATACAACAACTCCCACGGTAAACCCTCCTTTACGGTCTGAGCCAGCACCTCCATCACAGCTACAAATAGTAGTGGACTGAGTACCGACCCCTGATGCACTCCCACCTTCACCTCAAACTCACCACTGTTCCCGTCTTTCGTCCTTACAGCTGTGCGCACTCTTTTGTACATTGCCATCACTACTCTGATCAACCATTCCTCCACTCCTAACTTCCTCAATGCCCATGTCAATACTTTGCGTGGAACCCTATCGAATGCTTTCTCCAGATCAACAAACCCAAGAAGCAACTTCTTCCTCTTCTCCATATACTTCTCCTGCAACTGCCTCACAATGAAAAGCGCGTCTGTCATTCCTCTTCCTGGCATAAATCCAAACTGCATATCGTCGATCTTCACTTTCTTCCTTATCCTCCTCTCCAACACCCTTTCCAATACCTTCATTCCATGCTCCAATAACTTTTTCGTTCGGTACGAGCCACACTCCAGAGGGTCACCTTTCCCCTTGTATAGAGGGACGAGGGTACTCAGTTCCCAATCCACTGGAATGCGGCCTTCTTTCACCACCAGATTACAGATCTCTGTCATTCTCTTCACACCCCAACTTCCTGCTGCCTTCAACATATCTCCCACAACTCCCGTCGGCCCTCCCGCTTTTCTGCCCTTCATTGCTTTTATTGGTTCCTCAACTTCCTTCTCAGATATCTTCTCTGCCGGTCCTAAAACTGGGTTACTCTCTATGTTGCCATCCCATTCATTCTCTGTATTCAACAGCATTTCCATATATCTTTTCCATCTTCCTTTAATTCCATCTGGGTCGACAACGATTTGTCCCACTTCATCCTTCAAGAAACTCACCCCCATCACATCACACCTCTCTTTCGCTATCTGCTTTGCAATCCTGAATACTGCTTTCTGACCCTCTTCCGAATCCAAGCGTTCTCCAAACATTTTCCTACATGCCTCCTGCGCCTTTGCTACCTCTTTCTTTGCAGCCTTCCTGGCTGCCTTATAACTTTCATGCTCTGCTGTTTCTGCTCCCGTACCCTTCGCCTTCTGCCACTCCTTGAACTTCTTCCTCTTCTCGTCAATCCTCTTTCCAACTTCATCATCCCACCACCATGTTTCCGAGTGCCTCGGTGGTCCTTTAGTCCATCCACATACTTCACCAACGGCTCCCAACAGACTAGCTTTCATTGACATGCAACCACTTTCAAGCTCAACCACATCATCCTAGACCCTACTCAGCCTCTCTTTTAATGCCTCCCTTACTGTCACCTCTTTCAACCTCCACACCTTCATTCTCGGTTGGTACTTCACCCGCCGAGCTCTCCTTGCACCTTTCACCCTTATGTCGCAGACAACCAAGTGGTGCTGTGAAGCAGCCTCCTCCCCCGGGATCACCTTTGTGTCCTGGAGGTGCCCCCTATCTCGCCTACGCACCATCAGGTAGTCAACGGTTGTCGTCGACCCACCTGACGTGTATGTAACAAGCTTATTATCCTCTTTCTGGAACTGAGTATTACAAATCAACAAATCAGCTCCATCAGCAAACTCCAAAATCCTTTCGCCTTCTCCATTTCTCACACTATATCCGTAACCCCCATGAACTCCGTCAAAACCATCCATACTCCTTCCCACATGTCCATTTAGGTCTCCTCCTACAACAACAACTTCCTCATCTTTCACGTTTTCCATCAGCTTCTCTATCACACACCAGAACTTGTCCTTCTCTTCAACGCTTAGACCAACCTGTGGAGCATATCCCGAGATGACGTTCACCAAGAGCTTTCCAATCATCATTTTCACCATCATCAACCTATCACTCACTCTAGTGACACTCACCACACTGTCTACAAACTCCTAAGAAAACAGGACACCAACACCATTCATGCCCTCCAGGCACCCTTGCCACATAAACGTGTATTTCTGTCCCTGCCCACCCTTCACCATTCTCACACCACTTCCCTTCCATCTCGTCTCTTGCACACAACATATGTCCACTCTTCTTCTGACCAATACTTCCACCACTTCTCCTGATCTCCCTGTCATTGTCCCTACAATCCATGTCCCAAACCTCAGAAACCGATCTCCACTTCGGGCTGTACCCTGCCCACATGTAGTTGTAATTGTCATGGTTCTCTTTTTGAGGCAATGTTTTTATGGCCGGATGCCCTTCCTGACGCCAACCCTCTTAGTCGTCTCTTTCGACACGCAGGGATACGGTGTACCTATTCTAATCCAGGGTACACACTGGGAAACGTTTAAAACATGGAAATTCTGGGTGGGGGGGGGGGGGGGGGAGGGCGGCGTCAGCATCACGGCTGCGGTTTAAACATATTTAAATGATATTTAAACAAAACCATGAAAAACAATCTGGAAAAAGTCTCTAAGTGAGAACGTGGATTTGAGAAAGCAGGAGCAGAGGTGGAAGAAAAACGAGATATCGGGGGCGGGGCACAAGTCGAGACGAGGAGGAGAGCGAACAAGCACGTGTCTGGGAGGAGAGAAAGAATTAATATAGAATTTTTTGTTGTTGTTGTTTTTGTTTATTTGTTTGTTCTGTTTTCAAAACGCTGGACAAAGGGTAAGATGTTCGTGAGAGGTAGGGGGGAGAAAAGAAAATCAAAGAAAGAAGCAAATACTATGAAGGAAAGAACCCATATTCACAAAACACTGACGGGGGGGGGGGGGGGGGGGGGATGGAGCCTGGAGAGACCAGGCCGCACGAGGCGCACGAGGCGCGAACAAAGAAATGACTAATTACAACACAAATTTGCAACAAAACCAAAACCAAATAGAAACACACAATAACACATACACAACAAAATACGCAGCGGAAATTTGACAAAGAGACGAACGGGAAAACACTCAAACTTTGATGCCGTGGAGAGATTGAAGCAAGCCCCGTCGCTCGAGGCACCGGAAGTCTCCCAACCAAAACCAACAAGTAACACATGCATAATTCTAATGCTACTTTCAAGTCGTCATGAATGCTCTTGAGCACTCATCATCACCACCGCTCACTCTTTGTGGTTCAGAATGTCAACTGAATCCAAGGCCAGTTAAATGCAACAGTCCTGTGCATTCGCTATTGCCCACACATTCCACTGGTCCGCAAATTCTCTAAGCATGATGGGATTTCCTTCCTGATGGTCCATGGCCTGCGGTGGTTTCTGTGTGACTTTTATGTGCCCTAAGTTTCTCTTCATATTATTGAAGTAGACCATGTGGGACATCAAAAAAGTGAGGGTGGACATCTGGGAGCCTGGTCGGATTTGAGAAAACGACGTCACAATATCAAGCTTTTGCGTTCATGAGGCGACCAAAAATTTGGGGTAGGGGAAACTAAAATGCTTATAACGCCACAACCATACATGATATAACTGCAAACTACCATTCAAAATATTTGTTTTTATTCACTCTACATGTGACAATATGTAATTATCTGATTATTATGCAAATTTGCTGTCCAGAGGTCAAAAGGTCATGGAAATCGGGGGTTGCTTAAAATCTGACCCACCGGAAGAAAAATGTGAGTTACAGGCTGCCTGTACTACTTGAGAATGTTTGCTGGCTGTCAGAGGTTGCCAAGATTGGCTGTCGTCTACCGCCCTCCCAAACCACACCCATCATTCCTGTCTGACTTCTCCTACTTTCTGACCCAGCTATGTTCCCTCTCCCCCTCAATCCTCCTCCTTGGTGATTTCAATATCCACATGGACTCCACTGACTCCACAATAACCACTGACTTCACTGATTTACTCACCTGCTTTAAACTCACTCAACATGTCGACTTTCCTACCCATATCCGTGGTCACATTTTGGACCTTGTCTGCTCCACTGGATTAAATTTGCACCATCTCTCTGGCTCCGACCTCACCCTCTCTGACCACTTAGCCATCACTCTGACCATCAACATCCCCGCCCCAACACCAAGACGTTATCGCACTATCACCTTCCGTAAGCTAAACGCTCTTTCACCTACCTCATTCTCATCCACCCTCTCTGAAAAAATGTCCACTTCTCCCTTCATTGACCTCCACACCCCTTCCGACCTCACTGACTACTACAACCACACTCTCTCCTCCTGCCTTGACCAGCTTGCGCCTGTAAAAACCAAAACAGTTTCTTTCACCCATTCTGCTCCCTGGTTTACCCTTGAACTCCGCCTGATGAAAACTCGTGCTCGCCAACTTGAAAGACTCCGCAATAAAACGGGTCTCACAGTTCACTTCCAAGCCTACAAGGACCACCTACAACACTACAAAGATGCCCTCTCCCGCGCCCGCTCAGCCTACTACTCTCAAATTATCCACTCTGGCTCCGGAAACCCAAAAGCACTCTTCTCGACAATAAACAAACTCCTCCGCCCCCTGAACACCACCACCCAGTCATTCACAGTAGACAACTGCATCTCCTTCCTCTCTTTCTTCCAACGCAAAATTGACAACATCTACAACAGCTTGACGACCGCCGCACCCACTCCCCCTCCAACCACCTGCCCCCCCTTGTCCTGCCATCCCCTGTCTCGGTTCTCCCCAATCTCCCCTACTGACCTCTCTGAACTCCTCATAGGAATGAAAACTGCCACCTGCACTCTTGACCCCATCCCCTCCAGCTTTGTCAAGGCCTCCCTCCCTGCTCTCTCTCCACTTATCATTGCAACACTAAACTCCTCCCTGTCTGCAGGCATCGTCCCACCTTCCCTCAAAATTGCTGCTGTCACCCCCATTCTAAAAAAACCTGGTCTAAACCCTGACACCCTAAATAACTTCAGACCCATCTCCAACCTACCCTTTCTGTCAAAAGTTTTGGAACGCGCTGTAGCCACTCAACTCAAACATCATCTCTCTGCCAATAACCTGTATGAAACATTCCAAACCGGATTCTGCTCCAACCACAGTACTGAAACTGCTCTCCTCAAAATCACCAACGACCTTCTCCTCTCCTCTCCTCTGACGCTGGCAACCTCAACATTCTCGTCCTCCTCGACCTCAGCGCTGCCTTTGACACCATCGATCACACCATCCTCCTCACCCGACTTGAATCCACCTTTAACGTTACCGGCACTGCTCTCTCTTGGATGAAATCATACCTCTCTGACAGACGCCAGTTCATCTCCATCAATAACTGCAAATCCCCCACTGCTCCCCTCCCCCAAGGTGTCCCCCAAGTTTCAGTTCTTGGCCCCCTCCTCTTCATCCTTTACCTGTCCCCCCTCGATCACTTAATCCGCCGTCATTGTCTCCAATTCCACTGCTTCGCCGATGACATCCAGCTTTTCATCTCCACCAAGTCCGTCTCCACCGACACCCACTCTATCCTGACAAACTGCATCACTGAAATAAAATCCTGGCTTCAAATCAACTTCCTCAAGCTTAACTGTGATAAATCTGAAATAATCATCATTGGCCCAAAAACGCTCACAAAATCCACCCATAACTTTGCCCTCAACATCGACGGTATCCCAGTATCCACCTCCCCTCACATCCGGAATCCTGGCGTCATCTTTGACCAAACCCTTTCCTTCGACAAATACACTAAACAGATCACAAAGTCAGCCTTCTTTCACCTGAAAAACATTGCCCATCTCCGCTCATCCCTCTCCTCCACGGCTGCAGAAACCCTCATCCACGCCTTCATCACCTCCCGTCTGGACTACTGCAATAGCCTCCTCTATGGTTCACCCTCAAAAATCACCAATAAACTCCAATATATTCAGAACTCCGCTGCCCGTCTACTCACCCATTCCCGGACCCGTGACCACATCACCCCCGTCCTTTACAAGCTTCACTGGCTCCCCACCCCCCAGAGAATCCAGTACAAAATCCTCCTCTTGACATACAAAGCCCTCCATAACCTGGCCCCATCCTACCTGGCTGACCTCCTCTCCAGACACACTCCCACCCGCAACCTCCGCTCTGCTGGTACCAACCTCCTGACCCGCCCCCCCCATCCGGACCAAATTCAGATCCTGGGGGGACAGGGCCTTCTCCATCGCTGCTCCCACCCTCTGGAACTCACTACCTCACACCATCAGAGACTCCTCCTCACTCACCACATTCAAAACATCACTCAAGACCCACCTGTTCAACACTGCATTCAACATTCAACCCACAGCATCTAACCCCTGACTATCTCTTCTCCTTCTCCCTCCTTTTGCTTTAAATATTTCCCTATTGATTCTTGTCTTTTTGCAATTGTTGTTTTCATGTATTGTTATGCATTATGTTTTCCACTCTGTCAAAGCGCCTTTGGGCTTCTGGAAAAGCGCTATACAAAATAAATGAATTATTATTATTATTATTAAGACATATCTCTATCACATGATATGCATTGTATAAGAATTAACCCTTTTGTAATGTAAACATCAACTTTGATAAATGGTGCTATTTCAGACATGTCAGAAATTCCAGTTTTTCCATCGTCTAAGTGTACATTATTCATACCATACAGGTTAGTGATTGTTTTGTAAACCTCTTTTAGATTATTACTATACATATCAGCAGAAGACCCAGAGGAAATGACTTCTTGCTATTTCTGACAACGATGAACCATTTAACCCTTTTATTTCAGTTGTTTTAAAATGGGCAGAGGTTGAGTCCTCTATTTCTAGTCAGTTCTCATTATCTCCAGTCATTTGAGGCTTCTTTGGATTCCCACAATAGAGTAGTTCCACGTGGTTCTGTTAGAGGGCACTACCACTGATTCTAGTATTGACAGCTTGGTGGCAGCACTGTATAAGTGCATTTCCTCATGGGTGAAAAACCACCTTTAGAGGCCATTTTTCCCTGCAAGCGGGGGTTGGCCTTTTTCGGGAACCGTGGTTGTTGTTGTTTTTCGGTCCCCTTTTTGAAGCAATGTTTTATGGCCGGATGCCCTTCCTGACGCCAACCCTTTTTGCCGCCTTTAACGACAAGCAGGGAATTACCAGTGAACTGGTACTCAATTTGCCGACCTCGGAAGGATGACAGGTGAAAGTGAAAGTAAAAATTGAATCAACATTACAATCTTCAATTTGACAGACAGTTCTCATGTTTTAATGCACAGACTACTTGTGGTAGGTGTTTTTATCTACAGAAAGGCTTAAACAAAATCAGTAGTATAATCAGCCTTCACTACACACCAGTGCACACACATGCATACCCCATCAAGTACAGGAATGTAAACAGGCTCGCAAATGGTCGAGCAGTAACGCCGCCTGCCCAACGCAAGACTAACTAAACGTCTGTCCGATCTTCATTATCCCAATAGCATGTTTATCACCAGACAGCTTTCAGAGGGCTAAAAGTTGATTTATCCTGCCAAGATGTCAGATTATGTTTGCCTTTCAGGTGTGTTATGACTTACAATAATGCTGCCATCACCCTTGTTCATGGAATGCCCTTCTGGTTTGTTTCAGATGAGATGCAGAACACTGGTGTCAGCTTGGTTGGTGGAGCTGGAGACAGTGAATACCTTGATCTTGATAAATGCATCATTTGCCAATCTTCGAAAGAAAAAAACCCCACAAGCACTGAACATGGGCGGAAACGAATACGTGAGGCTGCTGCAGAACGAAATGACCATGTTGCCAAAAGACTTCGCACCCTTGAAGATGAAGAATTTGTCTATCATATGGACAATCTGTGTTACTAAGCTTACACTCACAAAAAATCGTTGGAAAATATCAGTAAAGCTTCCGCCTCCACTTCTAGTGGCAGTGAAGAAGTCAGTCGTGAGGCATCATCACGCCGCTCTCGCTCAAGCATCTCGCCGAGACCTGGACCTTCCGATGTACCGGACATGAGGGAGTTATCATGTGTCATCTGTGGATACAAGAAGCACCATGGGGTGCATCAGAAATACCGCATATCAGAGTGTGACAGGGCCAGTAAATTCTTGGAGGCAACCGTAAGCTTTCAGGATGATGTTTACACTCGCACTTGTGACATACAAAGGGTTAGTGCAGTATTTGGTGCCGACTTATATTGCCACAATTTGTGTATTAAAAGTTATTTGCTGAACTATGAGCGTATATTTGAGAAAGGACAAACAGAAAAACCTGCGACTCACAAGCAACAAGCATGGGAACAAGTAGTGAAGGACATAGAGATTGGGATAAATCAAGGCTTTGGTTATGAACAAAGCTTTGTAAGAGACTGTGTGAACCGTGAAATTACATCATGTAAAAGAGTAACTAACAAGGAAGTAAATGTACTCTTACTTAATCACTTTGGAGATAGAATTAGATTCTCTGTGCCTAAAGAGGCCAATAAGTCTGTGATGTTTTTTGGCAAAGATGTCAATGTCCAGCATATGGCTGAGACAATTCGCACTAATGACCCTATCCGTCAGTGTGCAGAAAGCATAAGACAGTGTCTTTTAGAGTATGACTTTGATCTTCAGGATCGGTTTTGCGATATGAATGACTTGAAAACTGCTTGGGAGAGTATAAAGATCCCTGAACCGCTGTTAAGTTTCTTTTCCATTTTGTATAATTTTGATGCTGAGTCATTTGCTTCTTCATGTAAGGTAGTAGGTAATAGGCTTTTCAAGTGAATCTGTCGAAGTCCCATGTCTTTCCTGTTGTGATGGCTATTGCAGGGACATTCCAGAACTCTGCATTGATATAGAGGAAGCAGATACACGAATTATACCCCACGCCTTACATGCTGTGGAGCACGGAATACAACGACTAGTGGTGTTATTCCCAGACACTGATGTATTTGTGCTGTTGCTCTTTTACTGGGATGTACTGCATGAAAAGGGCCTTTATGAACTGTGGTTGAAAGCTGGCAGTGGAAACCCTACCAAATATATTCCAATACATTCTCTTGCGTCAGATAAAGGGCCTGACCTATGCAAAGTCCTTCCCACTGTGCATACGCTCACTGGGTGTGATTACACCAGCAAGGTTGGCACAAAGCAAGCGTCCCTTAAAGCAAACCCAGTAGACTACCTTCAAGGATTTGGTTGTAGCCAAAATGGACCTTCTGACGATGAAGTTGAGAGAGCAGAATCATATCTAGTGAAAGTCCTAAAGAATGGAACTACCTGCACAACAATGGATGAACTCAGGGATCATAATTATCACCACAGCAAAACCCCACTCGAGAAGTTGCCACCTACAAGCCATGCCATAAAGGCCCATATTCTAAGGGCATATTATGCTACATATGTGCTGACATCAATTCTCTCTGCAAATACGACTGAGTTGAATCCTCTCCTATACGGATTTGAAGAGGAAGATTAACTTCTCCATCCAGGTAAGGCCATCAGACCCATTCCCGAGGAATATGCTGTGCACTGTACTTGCTTGAAATGTGCGACAGAGAGATGTGCATGTCGAAAGAGTGACCTGCATTGTTGCAAGTTCTGCAAGTGCCAAGGTATGGGAGACGCGAATGTTTGCTGTAAAAATACAGCTGGTTGTATCGAAAACCGAACAGAACTCATATGTGACACTTACAGCTGCGTGGAAATGTACTCCTGGCATCTACATGTATTCCTTCTCCCATTATCAAATTGGCATGATTTGGAATAGTGACTACAGTCAGCAGTATACCTTCATTTGGATATAAAAACCTAGACTATTACTAAAACTGAGCAAATTCAGCAGTTTATTTTTGCTGAATGGACTAAGGATGTTCCGAACCCCCCCCCCCCCCCCCCCCTCTACAGGTGGTTGTTTTAGGACTTAGTGGGTTAACGACATGGGAATATTGTAAGAAATTAGTAAATTAAGTGATATTTAGGCTTAAAGAAATAAGTAGTTGGTGATAGATCATATTCATACTGATGAAAATGTTCGATTACTTTATTTGTGGCATGTGTCTTCCGCTGCAAAGGAAAATCAGCTTTTCTGAAATAGCACCATTTATCAAAGTTGATGTTTACGTTACAAAAGGGTTAATTCTTATACAATGCATATCATGTGATAGAGATATGTCTTGGCAACCTCTGACAGCCAGCAAACATTCTCAAGTAGTACAGGCAGCCTGTAACTCACATTTTTCTTCCGGTGGGTCAGATTTTAAGCAACCCCCGATTTCCATGACCTTTTGACCTCTGGACAGCAAATTTGCATAATAATCAGATAATTACATATTGTCACATGTAGAGTGAATAAAAACACATATTTTGAATCGTAGTTTGCAGTTATATCATGTATGGTTGTGGCGTTATAAGCATTTTAGTTTCCCCTACCCCAAATTTTTGGTCGCCTCATGAACGCAAAAGCTTGATATTGTGACGTCATTTTCTCAAATCCGACCAGGCTCCCAGATGTCCACCCTCACTTTTTTGATGTCCCACATGGTCTACTTCAATAATATGAAGAGAAACTTAGGGCACATAAAAGTCACACAGAAACCACCCCAGCCCATGGACTATGATGAAGTCTTCAATACTCCTGCATACTTGCTGTGCTGAGCTGTATATATGCTTCATGTCATCTATGTCACTGCTTGTGATAGCAGTGTAGACCATACCCTCCTCACATGCTTCTGGGGAGTACAGAACAGCAGGTTTTGTTTTATTCAACTGTAGAACAGATTTCAAATGGGGCAGTTCTGAAAGTATTTCTTCCTTGAGCCATTTGTAGCTACATTAGCTTAGGGTGATGCTTTTCAATGGCTTCGGTGCCTCCGAGCATATTAACGTATGTTGTGTGGATGTCCGCTATTGACAGATATGCTTTGTGTTACGGGGTTCCCCCCCCCCCTTACCCCTGGTCTCGGTGGACCTCCGAACCCCGAGAGGGTCCCCGGCAGACAGATGTGTTATCCCTGGTTGAAACCCAGCAGATAACGTCCCTCAGTGGAACTAGCAAATGAAACAGCCGAACCAATGATGCAACCACACCGAGTTATAAGCAAACCACAAACTCCCACACTCCATTCAATCCCACTCCTCCCTCCAGGTCTTTAAAACAGCTGTTCACCACCATCTCTTATCTTCCCCCATCCAAAACCTTGATCTTTTCTACCCCCACTAATTCACCCCAGATCCACCTTGTTTGAAATTCCAACTTCTTTCCTGGAAGTCCTGGCAGTGTCCATATGTTGTATACCTCTCCCACCCCCACACCTTCCCATGCCTCCCCCCCCAAAGCCCTCTCCCTCCCACAGATCTCTCGATGTCTCCATGTCTCTCGGTCCCTGCTCTCAAATGTTGTGTTTGTGTCCTTCCCCCTCTCTCCCCATCTTGTCTACCGCTCCTGATGTTATTTGTTTTATGTGTCGGTTTGTCTTTCTGTGTGATTAATGTTCGCTCTTTCACGAGCCTCGATCTTGTATACAAAAAAAAAAAAAAAAAAAAAACATACTATATTATAAATCACACACCAAGAGCCAAACAGCAATGGGGCAATCACCCCTACTTTCAAATCTTACGATAATATCCTTGTCAAGCCCCTTAACCCCACTCACGGCACCTCCCCCAATGTCTCTGCTCCCCTCCAAGGCGAAGTCCCAATGTCTCTGTGCGCTCCCACGATCGGGGAGTCGAGGCCCGGTGGACAATTGAGGCATAGATGAGCGAGACGACCCCGAGGTCACGTGCTCAGCCCCCAGCAACACAGCGGTGGCGAGGAACCTCACAAAGATGCGCTCCGACGTACACGTTGCGGTTCACCCCGCGAGCCTCCGTACAATTCTCACGTGTCCCTTTCTGGCACAACCGTTCCCGGCAATCCACCAGAGAATAATGTCCAGCCGACACGACGAAAGCCGGTTCACGGCCGGGTGCTCGCGTGGCCAAGATGACGGACGGCTTTCGCTCCAACCCGGATTCTCAAGGCCTGGATCCTCCGGAACCTCAAGGAGAATACCCGACGACACCGGCTCCACGCACTCCGGCGATATTTCTTATCGACCGAACTTCCCTTCAAGGATGCAAAGTTCTCTCGCCCAGTACGGCGAACGCTCGGCCCGGAGCTTCAACCACCGCCTCCTTTTCCGATCTCCTCCCACCTCCTTTTCTTCGCTCCACCTCTTCCGGTCTCGATCCGGATTTCCGGCCACATTTTACCAGGAGCGCTTTTAAATCTTTTACTCACAACAACCCTTTCCCTTAAGTCCCAATAAGCATAATATCTAGAATACTTCGAACCAGCAACAATACTCATAACAACAACCATTAAGGCCGAGTCCGTAACATTTGTTTCTGGTTTGCAAATCAACAAGATTAATCAATTCAATTAAACATGCAACTTGCATTGAATTTTGTCGGGTCCCCATCTTTGGTTTGGCGGCTTCTTCTCGCAAAACGTGAAACACATGTTTCCTCCAACATGGTTTATGATACTTCACATCGATTGCGTGCCCATCGAAAGGTGCAATTGAGGTGTTCAGTCATGTTAGGAATACTGCATTTCCAGATGCTTCCACAGCGGCCCTGAGAGCTTTACCAGCATTTTCTGACCTGAGATTCAGCAGCTGCTCTTCATCTTCATATTTCTGGCAGAAAAAACACACATCTTTGTTTAGTGGTGTTGTACATGACCGTGTAAAAACGGACTGCGAAGAGGTTGATGGTTCATCCATTCTCAAGCTCTTTCTCTTTCGCCCTGGCTGCTTATCAGAGATTGTTCCTGCAGACAATGAATCTGCCTTGTGTTTAGCGGCACGAGAAACCATTGTTTTATTAGTAGCATCGCTGTGGCACCGACGATGCCAAATCGCACCCGATGCCTTCAGCATTTCCGTGGTAGTTTGTCATAGTCGCTTTTGGATTTGAAGAAGAAATTGGACATCTTGTGAGCCTGATCGTTCTTTCACTGAATCGAGCAAACAAATGTACGAGTTATCGTTTGGGCATTTCACCAACGGTCCTTTGCTTATTGTAGTCTTTTGACAGATAATACACAGCTTCCAATTGTTTGAGTCTTGGGTTTTCTCAGACTGACAGCCAAGCTCTGGTACCTCGTCCATGATGTGTTAGTATCTGTTGTGCTGAAATGAGAAGAATGTTAAAGACACACACATCCTTGTTAAGGGTGTAGTAGCTACTGGTGAACAGGTGATTTTTTTTATTTTTTATAGCTGAACAGTTTCCTCATAGTCTTATAAACAAGAATCATGCTATTAGAGGTCATAGAAGTACCCCTAATTATTGAAAAATTCAAATTTTCTAACATCATACATGCCCCTCAATAACCGGAAGTAGCATTATTTGTTATAACTTTAATTTGCATCATTCTTTTGGGCTGAAATTTGGACAGGATATTCAGAATATCACTTCCTTTAAAATGATGAAGGCTTTTGTTTATAGGAGTAGCCATTGTGGATTTACTGAAGGACAACCAAGTTTTATCTGGTAATTGGCATAATTAGCTAATTAGTGAACACTAGCAGAAGTACCCGGCATTGCCGGGTGGGGGAGGGGAGGGGAGGGGAACGGGGGGGAGGGGAGAAGAGGGGGGGAGGGGAGAAGAGGGGGAGGGGGAGGGGAGAGGGGAGAAGAGGGGGAGGGGGAGGGGGAGAGGGGCGAAGAGGAGGGAGGGGAGGGGGAGGGGGAGAGGGAAAAAGAGGGGGGGAGGGGGAGAGGGGAAAAGAGGGGGGGAGGGGGAGAGGGGAAAAGAGGGGGGGATGGGGAGGGGCAGGGGGAGAGGGGAGAAGAGGAGGGGAGGGGGAGGGATGGGAGGGGGAAGGGGGTGGGAGGGGGTGGGAGGGGGAGGAGAGCAGAGGGGAACAGGGGGGAGGGGAGGAGAGGGGGGAGGGGAGAAGAGGGGGGAGGGGGGAGGGGAGGGGGAGGGAGGGGGAGGGGGAAGGAGGGGGGAGGTGGAGGGGGAGGGGGAGGGGGGAGGTGGAGGGGGAGGGGGAGGGGGGAGGGGGAGGGGGGAGGGGAAGGGAGGAGGGGGAGGGGGAGGGGGTGGGGGAGGGGGGTGGGGAAGGGGTAGGGCAGAAAGGAAGGGGTAGGGGGAAAGGGAGGAGCATGGGGGAAAGGGAGGGGGAGGGGAGGGGGGAGGGGAGGGGGATGGGGTGGAAAGGAAGGGGTAGGGGGGAAAGGGAGGGGAATGGGGGAAAGGGAGGGGGGAGGGGGGAGAGGAGGGGGAGGGGGAGGGGGAGAGGAGGGGGAGGGGGAGGGGGTGGGGAAGGGGTAGGGCAGAAAGGAAGGGGTAGGGGGGAAAGGGAGGAGCATGGGGGAAAGGGAGGGGGAGGGGAGGGGAGGAGGGAGGAGGAGGGGGATGGGGAAGGGGTAGGGCAGAAAGGAAGGGGTAGGGGGGAAAGGGAGGGGCATGGGGGAAAGGGAGGGGGAGGGGAGGGGGAGGGGAAATGAGGGGAGGGGAAGGGAGGGGAAGGGAGGGGAGGGGGAGGGAGGGGAGGAGGGAAGGGGAGGGGAGGGATATAGATGGTTACTGGCAATTGATCACATCCACAAATGATGTAATCCACACAATTTATGTACTTTACATAACGTTAATAGGAATACATGGCCGTGTAGATGGGAAATACAGTTTGTTTGAAATAAATCACAAATATCAGATGAAAGTGAAAAAAAACCTATGTGGTGTGAATGGTAATGTTCCTCGCTGAAATGTGAAAAAACTGAATTATGTGCGAATGCATAACTGTGAGATTATGGCGGCAAAGTTGGAACATCACGTGATCGCTCTGAGCGAATCAGCGCGCTGCTCTGCGACCGGCTGAGATTCCGTGTATAATGTTCCTCGCTGAAATGCGCTGAGGTAAATATGAATAAAAAATTCGATATATTTTCACTTTTACGTTTTGGCTAACTCGCTCGCGAACCTGACGAAGATCCTGAGCAAGGATCGCTACGTTATGCTAACGCTACGTTAGCTACGTTACGTTCGCTACATTATGGCTAAAAATATGGATCTAAAGCGCGGCGTTACGCGCGCTGCTTGTGAGCAAGGAGGAAGCGGACAAGCGGTAACATATAAACGCCTTTATTCAAGACTACACTGTAACACTGTACCGCTCCGGGCTGGGCGCCCGGTGTCTCTCATGAGGCCACGCCTACCCCTCGGACGTGGCCACCGCCCACTTGGTGCGTGGAATGATGTCACCACGCCAGTGGGCTTTTGTGTCCGCCACACGCGCCCCCCCAGAATTCCCGCGCACCTGGAGGGCCAGTTTGCGGGGCAGACGAATGACCCGGCCG
Source organism: Myxine glutinosa (assembly GCF_964187855.1). NCBI lineage: Eukaryota > Metazoa > Chordata > Myxini > Myxiniformes > Myxinidae > Myxine > Myxine glutinosa. The sequence continues at coordinate 54,199,667 of NC_136270.1, forward strand.
AAGCGCCCCCTGGCGATCGGCGGCGTCCGGGGTGCAGGGATGCCAGGTGGTATGCCCCTGGCTGCTCCTGGGATGGGTGCAGGACCGGGGGGCGGCGTGGCGGCGGGGCTGGGCGGTGCCGGGGGTCCGCCCGCAGGAGGGCGGCCCCGACGTGGGGGTCGGGCCACTGGCGGTGGATGGTCCACATCGAGGTGGGCCGGCTTGAGGCGGTCTACCGAAACGCGGTCAGGAGTACCGCCGATGTCCAGGGTGAAGTGCTTCGCCCCGGTCTCCAGCACGCGGAAAGGCCCGTCGTACGGGGGCCGCAGTGGTGTCCGATGGGCATCGTGGCGGACGAAGACGTACTCCGCCGTGCGAAGCTCCGGGGCGACGTGCGTCGGTGGGTGCCCGTGGCATGCCGTTGGCACCGGGGCGAACCTCTGGGCGGTCTCTTGCAGAGCGGAGCGCTGCTGTGCCGCGGACCATGGTGCCGTGGAGTCGAGGAGGAACTCGCCCGGCACCCGCAGCGGTTGCCCGAAGACCAACTCCGCCGCGGATGCGCGCAGGTCCTCCTTGGGCGCCGTCCGGAGGCCCAGCAGGACCCAGGGGAGCCTGTCGACCCAGCCGCCGTCGCGGAGGGTGGCCCGGAGCGCGGCCTTCAATGAGCGGTGAAATCGCTCACACAGGCCGTTAGCCTGGGGGTGGTAGGCCGTGGTTCGGTGCAGCCGGACCCCGAGCCCCTGCGCAACCGCCCCCCAGAGCTCCGAGGTGAACTGGGGGCCGCGGTCGGATGAGATGTCTGAGGGGGCGCCGAACCGGGCGACCCAGGTGGCGATGAAAGCCTGCGCGACATCGGCCGCCGTTGTCGACGCCAAGGGCACGGCCTCCGGCCACCGGGTGGTGCGGTCCACCATGGTGAGGACGTGGGTGAAACCCCGCGAGGGGGGCAGAGGTCCCACCAGGTCCACGTGGACGTGGTCAAACCGGCGTTCCGGCACCGTGAACGGGGCCAACGGGGCCTGGGTGTGCCGGTGCACCTTGGCGCGCTGGCACGCGAGGCATGTCCTGGCCCAGCCGCGGACGGCCTTCCGGAGGCCATGCCAGACGAACTTGTCGGCGATCAGCCTTTGGGAGGCCCTCGCGCCCGGGTGGGACAGGCCGTGGATGGCGTCAAACACCTGGCGCTGCCAGCCCGCGGGCACAATGGGGCGAGGACGCCCGAGGGAGACGTCGCACAAGAGGGCCGCGCCCGCGCCGTCGAACGGCACCTCGGTGACGCGGAGGCCCGTGACGGCGGTCCGCAAGGCCTGGACGTCGGGGTCAGCGGCCTGGTCCGCTGCCATCCGGGCATAGTCGATGCCGAGGTGGACTGCGTGGGCGACGGCCCGGGAAAGGCAATCCACCACCGGGTTGTCCTTCCCCGCGACGTGCTGGATGTCCGTCGTGTACTCGGACACGGCCGAGAGGTGACGCTGCTGCCGGGCCGACCACGGCTCGGTGACCTTGCCCATCGCGAAGATCAGCGGCTTGTGGTCGACGAAGGCAGTGAACGCCCGGCCCTCGAGCAGATGGCGGAAGTGCCTGACCGCCAAGTGAAGTCCGAGCAACTCGCGGTCGAAGGTACTGTAACGGCGTTCGGGCGGGCGAAGCTGCCGGCTAAAGAACGCCAGCGGTTGCCAAGCTCCACGCACCCATTGCTCGTGCACCGCGCCCACTGCGTAGTCCGAGGCATCGGTGGTGAGGGCGATCGGTGCATCGGGCGCCGGGTGCGCGAGCATGGTGGCGTTAGCCAAGGCGAGCTTCGCGCCCGTGAACGCCGTGTGCATCTGCTCGGTCCAGGTAACGTCGCCTTTGCCCGGCTTACCTCGGAGAGCTTCGTGCAGGGGGCGCAGGAGCTGGGCGATACGGGGCAGGAACCGATGGTAAAAGTTCACCATGCCCAGGAACTCCTGCAGCCCTCTGATCGTGCGGGGGCGCGGAAACCCCTTCACCGCCTCCACCTTGGCCGGCAGGGGGACGGCTCCGTGCCTGGTGACACGGTGCCCCAGAAAATCGATTGTGGCGGCGCCGAACCGGCACTTTGCGGGGTTCACAATCAGGCCATGCTGGCCCAGGCGTTCGAAGAGCGTGCGGAGGTGGCGTAGGTGCTCTTCGCGGGACGCGCTGGCGACGAGGATATCGTCCAGGTAGACGTAGACAAAATCCAAGTCGCGCAGGACGCTGTCCATCAGTCGCTGGAACGCCTGAGCCGCATTCTTCAGACCGAAGGGCATGCGCAGGAACTCGAAGAGTCCGAATGGCGTGATGACCGCCGTCTTCGGGACGTCCTCCGGCCTGACGGGGACCTGATGGTAGCCGCGTATGAGGTCCACCTTCGAGAAGAAGGACCTGCCCGCCAAACGGGCGGAAAAGTCCTGAATGTGGGGGACGGGGTAGCGGTCGGGAGTCGTGGCGTCATTGAGACGGCGATAGTCCCCGCACGGTCGCCATCCCCCGCCGGGCTTCGGCACGATGTGCAGCGGCGACGCCCAAGCGCTCTCTGAGCGCCGAACGATGCCGAGTCGCTCCAGGGTAGCGAACTCCGCTTTTGCCACCGCCAGCTTCGTCGGCTCGAGGCGGCGTGCCCGGGCGTAGACCGGTGGCCCGACGGTGGGGATGTGATGGGCCACCCCGTGCTTGACGGCCCCCGCCGAGAAGGTGGGCCGCGTGAGGGCCGGGAAACCGGCGAGGAGGCGGGTGAATGCGTCCGCTGCCGGAAGCGTACAGACCAACGTGGCCGGAACCGAATCGTTCGGCAAGCCGCTTGGCAAGCCGCTCGTTGAGCTGGGCAACGCACATGCGAGCGAGCTGAACGTCTCGGCCTGGACAAGCCGTCTGCGCTTGACGTCGACCAGGAGCCCATTAGCGCACAGGAAGTCCGCGCCAAGCAGTGCCATGGGCACGTCGGCGGTGACGAACGTCCATCGGAAAACCTGCCCTCCAAACCGCAGAGAGAGGCAGCGTTTTCCGTACGTACGGATGGGCGTCCCGCTCGCGGCAAGCAGCGCGGGGCCCCCACCCGCGGCGTGCTTGTCTGACATGCCGGCGGGAATGACACTCACCTGTGCTCCCGTGTCGCACAGGTAACGGCGCCCGGAGAAGGTGTCCGTTATGAACAGCAGGCTGCTCGAACGGCCGGCGCTCATCGCCACAATTGAGCGCCGGCCCGGGCGTTTCCCGACCCGTTGAAGGAGCACGGCGGATGACACCGCCGAGCTTCGTGGCCAAACTTGGCGTGGAACCAGCACCAGGTGGTGGAGCTGGAGGAGCGCGGCTGGCTCCGCCAGGCCGGTGGAGTCGACGGGTTTCCCCGCGGTGGCGGTTTTCGCCGCGGCGGTGGGCGGGGCGTGGCGGCGTTCACGAGGTGCGTATCAGCATGCTGCTGAACCACAGCGTGCTGTAGAAGTTGATGCTGTGGAACATCAGCGTGCTGTAGAAGATGATGCTGTGGAACATCAGCGTGCTGTAGAAGATGATGCTGTGGAACATCAGCGTGCTGTAGAAGATGATGCTGTGGAACAGCAGCGTCGAAGGCCGTGACGGCCACGCCAACGCTCGCCCGCGTGTCCGAAGCGGCGAAGTACTTGTCCGCCTCGGCCGCCAATGCTCGGGGTTCCGTTAGCCCGGTCCCGGCCAACGCGAGGCGAACCTGCGCTGGAAGTTGGCGACGGAAAAGCGCCCGGAATAGCGAACCGGGGGCTTCGTCGCCCGACAGTGACAGCATATGGTCCATTCGGACCGACGGGCGCGTCTCACCGAGCTCGGGGAGATCCAGGAGGCGGTCGGCCCGTGCGTCGTCCGTGAGTCTGAACGTGGCTAGGAGTAGCCGCTTGAGTGCCTCGTACTTGTGGCCGTCCGGTGGGTGGCGAAGGACGGACACAACTCGAGCGGCCGTGCCGGGCCCGAGGGAGGCGACGACGTGGCAGTAGCGCGTGTCATCGCCGGTGAGGTGCCGAAGCTGAAATTGGGCTTCGGCCTGGACGAACCAGACTTCGGCCTGAGCCTCCCAAAATTCCGGAAGTTTGACGAAGGCGGCCATGGCGATGGCGTCGCGTGTGGAAGGATCGCTCCGGCAGATCCAACGTCGAGGGTCACCAATAAAGCGCGGCGTTACACGCGCTGCTTGTGAGCAAGGAGGAAGCGGACAAGCGGTAACATATAAACGCCTTTATTCAAGACTACACTGTAACACTGTACCGCTCCGGGCTGGGCGCCCGGTGTCTCTCATGAGGCCACGCCTACCCCTCGGACGTGGCCACCGCCCACTTGGTGCGTGGAATGATGTCATCACGCCGGTGGGCTTTTGTGTCCGCCACAGATCTAAAGATGAAAGAAAAAAAAACCTATGTGGTGTGAATGGCAATGTTCCTCGCTGAAATGTGAAAAAACTGAATTACGTGCGAACGCATAACTGTAAGATTATGGCGGCAAAGTTGGAACATCACGTGATCGCTCTGAGCGAATCAGCACGCTGCTCTGCCATTCCGGTCATAATATTCCTCGCTGAAATGCGCTGAGGTAAATATGAATAAAAAATTCGATATATTTTCACTTTTACGTTTTGGCTAACTCGCTCGCGAACCTGACGAAGATCCTGAGCAAGGATCGCTACGTTATGCTAACGCTACGTTAGCTACGTTACGTTCGCTACATTATGGCTAAAAATATGGATCTAAAGATGAAAGAAAAAAAAACCTATGTGGTGTGAATGGCAATGTTCCTCGCTGAAATGTGAAAAAACTGAATTACGTGCGAACGCATAACTGTAAGATTATGGCGGCAAAGTTGGAACATCACGTGATCGCTCTGAGCGAATCAGCACGCTGCTCTGCCATTCCGGTCATAATATTCCTCGCTGAAATGCGCTGATGTAAAAATATTGTTTAAAAATATTATGAAATAAATTTTTAGGTCGACCATGTTCGTACCAGGCTCAATGGCCATGTTTGTGCCAAATATCAAGTTCATGAGCCTCTCCGTTTAGGAGTCTATCGGTAACATTACACACACACACACAAACTGTGTTATATATATATAGATAGATTTGACATAATTTCACAAAATCCTCTCATCAGGTAGTAGAGTAACACATGTATAATACATGTACCAAGTTTTGTGTGAAAAGAATGATAGGTGACATAGAAGATAGAAGTAGAAATGTGTTCTTTGTTTTTCCTTGTTTTTTATTGACGGTCTAATTTATGCAAATTATATGCATGTAATATGACAAAGAAGCGTTGAAACTGGTCTGAGTTAAAGCCAAGATTATATCTTTCAAGAAAAACTGAAAATTAGATATTAACTTGACTTTGTTTTTGTGTAAAGGCCTCTCAAAGGTACCTACGTAGTTTTCTCAATTTTTCACCAGTACTACACCCTTAAATGCTAAGAAGTCAGATATTTTGCCCACAGGGTATCACTAATGATAGTTGCACCTAATAGTCCAGTCAATCTGTAATTTGACCTCAAACAAATTGCAAAAGAAATACTTTTTTGATAAACATGCTTAGTAGTATTGCCTTAATGATATATCAAAAGTCTAGAAAAGTATAGAGTGCGGAAACAGTTTTAAAAACGAAATAAATTTGACGGATTTTGCGTGCGACTTTTCGGCAGAGGTCAGATACAAAATAGTTTGAAATCTAAGGAAATTTGGTTTTCAAGCTATGCTAATACAAGTCTGTATCAAGGGCTGTCAGGGGACACTTTTTGGTTGACAAGGCCCTTAATGCTATGCTGATTTCAAAGGCATTCAGAGTACCCTTGTTTGAAGAGCATCAACATGACGACATGTTCAATGACATCAGAGATTCAAATGAACATGATGTTTCTGATGTTACGCCTAGGGAACCAGATATTGCAGATATTCCTCAAGTCATAGTCTCTGAAGATGAAGCAGCTCAAGGTCCTACCAGGATAACCAGCAACAATGTCTTGTCAGCATGTATTGAACTATATGAATATCTACTGAAAGGAGACGTTACTGCAGAGTCAGTCTGTATGGAGAATGTTGTTGACAAAATGAATGAAAAGCTTGTGTGTGAAAAAGTAGAACTCATTCATCATCGCACGCCATCTCTTTGGCTTCAGTACATGGATATGATAGACATACTCCACAAGTTTATAAAAGCAGAATGTACAGGGAACTGGCATCTTCATCTTCAGTCTGTACAAGACATGTTGCTGTATTTTGCTGCTGCTGGACACAATTTCTATGTGAAATCAGCTTACATGTACTTGCAAAATATGCAAAATCTAGAAGCAGATCACCCTGAAGTGTACACCTGCTTTGAATGGAGAAGTGATCGTTTTTGGGCTTGCTTATCTACAGATCTTGTAATAGAGCAGGTTTTAATGAGAAGCATTAAAACAACAGGTGGATTGACTAGAGGACACGGAATGTCAGAATCTCAGAGAGCACAGTGGTTACTCTCCAGACCAGCTTGTGCAGACATCAACATTGCCATGCAGCAGTTTACAGACACTGAATTCTACACAAGTGAACAGCACAAAGAAGACACGCCAGCAAGAAAATCTAGAGATTACAATGACACCAAGACAATTTTGTCTTTCCTTGAGGATAGAAATCCATTTGCAGTGGATCCAACCCTTCGGAACATAGCAACTGGTGTGACAGCAGATGCAAGTGTAAATGTTGACAGAGCAAAATACGTTGGCCTTCGTGTCCTCAAATCAATGGTTTCTCAGAATGTACAGAGCTACACCTTTAAGAAGGCAAACCAAGCTGTAACCCTTGGAGCCAAGACAGCAGTGAAGATAGATGGAGAATCAGTACAGGTTGACCCTCAGCTCCTGTTTCAACGTTTAATTACAGCAGCTAACGGCCTTTTTGATGACATCTCGGAAGTCTTCACTTTTGAACTCTGTAGCTTTCCTTCTTCATTGGTTGACTCATCTGGTCTCCTCAGAGAGGCACAGAAGCCAGCACTTGCAGATGCAATATGGACTTTAGCCGGATATGACATGCCAGCACCAAACGTAGAAGATCTGCACCATGTTTTTGACGGTGGTTCTCTGCTGCAACGCATACCATGGCCCCAAGGATCTAGTTTTGCATCCCTCTGCAAATTGTATGTAGAGTATGTCTTGAAGTACTCAAACCCCACAGTTGTTTTCGATGGGTATTGCAATGGCCCATCCACAAAAGACCATGCTCACATGCGACGCACTGGTGGAACAAACGGACCTGAAGTCAGATTCACAGAGGATATGCATCTCAAATCCAAGAAGCAGCAGTTTTTGACCAACTCTGCAAACAAACAACGTTTCATCAATCTGCTCAGCAAGAAGATGGAAGAAAAGGGAATCAAGACATTACATGCTACTGGGGATGCTGACCTGCTGATTGTCCAGACTACAGTGTCATCAGCATCTGCAAACGTGACAGTATTAGTTGGAGAAGACACCGATCTTCTTGTGCTTCTATGCTACCATGCAGACATCTGCTCAAGAGATATCTACTTCAAGTCGGAGGCCAAACAAACAGCTGTTAAGAAAAAGCGTGTGTGGGTGGATCAGATGTGGATCGTGGATCAGATGCTTCAAGCAAAGACTTGGCCCTGAAATATGTTGTTTGCTCCCATTTGTTCATAGCATAACAGGATGTGATACAACATCTCGTTTATATGGAATTGGAAAGGGAGCTGCATTGAGAAAACTTAAAAGTGACCCTCATTTCAAGCACCAAGCTGAAGTATTTTCCAGAAAGGCATCAAAGAAGGAAGTCGTTGTGGCTGGGAAGAAAGCACTTACCTGTCTGTATAATGGTAATCCTGGGGAAGGCTTGGATCTATTGAGGTGCAGGAAATTTTGCAGCAAAGTCATGACTAATACCTCATTTGTCCATGTTCATGTCTTACCGCCAACGTCAGCAGCAGCCAGACACCACAGTTAGCGTGTTTACTTGCAAGTTCAGCAGTGGATAGGGCAAGATGGGGATTTGATTCCAGAGGACTGGGGATGGATTACAGCCGGTGACAGACTTCAGCCTATCCGTACCCACTTGCCTCCAGCACCAGAGAAACTACTGAAGATCATAAGATGTAACTGTAAAACAGATTGTGACAGTCGACGCTGCAACTGCGAGATACATGGTTTGCAGTGTCAGTTGGATGTGGAGACTGTCGTGGCATCAGTTGTTCAAATGCACCTTCTGTTGACCTTCAAGCCGACTTTCACGGGGAAACATAGACATTCCTAAGGCAAAGGAAAGTGAAAAAGGTAGTCCACATTATGAAGAAGTTTATTTGAAATGAGATTAGGCTGTTTAATAGATGAAATGATAATCTGATAACACAGTGATGTATAATCAAATTCGATAACAATCGGACTGTTTCATATCAAGGCGGTTAAAAACCACATACAGGGTGGGTCAAGGAAAACCTAATTTTGAAAATGTTCCCCGAGCTGAATGTTTCTAGACTTTTTATATGTCATGTAGGAAACAGTTCTTATATTGAAACAACTAAAATACATTCTTTTGCAATTTGTTTGAGGTTAGCATATTTTCAGTCATAGATTGACTGGACTATAAGGTCTGTTCACACTCTACTGCTGTGCAGTGCGGTAAAAAGGGTCTAACAAAGTTTTACCACTGCAGAAACGCAGTGCTTGATTTAACTATTAATTTGCGGTATTGATGCTGAGCAATGGCAGCTGCAGTGTAGCAGTGCAATGCAGTTGAGTATGAATGGACATTAATAGTGGGCAATATTGCATAATGCTAAAACATTGTCAAAGTTGATATTGTTTTCGCAAATTGACAGTTTAGGTGAGTCGAAGGGGCCATTTTTCAGTTTTAGTCATTGAACTAAAAACAGTAATTCTTAATATTAACACATTGATCCCATAGGAAACGAGTCAAGGAAGCCAATAATCGCATTTATATTTTCATAGGTCTTGCGGTTCTTGAGTTAAGGCCAATAACATACTAAAACGAAAGTTTCGGATGTTTCCCCCGCCCTAGAAAAATCATACACATGGGGTGGAAATTACACCCCATATATCAGGCCTTGTGATCTCCTTTATAAAACCCATAGCTTTCCTCTTGAGTGTCAGCTTTATTTGCCTCAATATTTGAGTGCAAACACCACGAGGTCATGCCCCCCTCCGACCTGCCTTAAATGACATATCTGTCCCTGGGAATAATTTTAGAGCTCTGTGCGTATGTTTATTGATATCCGTGCCCCTGAAAACATAGGTATAAACACTTTATTTGCATTTCTATGTGCTCTAGGAGCAGACATAGCAAATTATAGGTGAAATGTCGGCCATTTTGAAAACCCAAAATGGCCGCCATAACGACATTTTAAAAAATGCCAACAAATTTTCACTCACAGTGAACCTTTAACTTCAGAAAAATGTAACAATTAGCAATTCCCCACAAAAAGCCAGCAAACAACTTTCCTTGGACACAGCAAACCTGACAAAGAGGTTAATTCAATAGGTGGTCGGGCAGAACTTAAGAACATCAATTTATCATGAAATATCAGTACCTTTTCTTTAACAAGATAGAACTGTGCTGGTTCTTCTCTTGGAATGAGACCTGCTATGGTTTTTGAAACTGCTGAATATTCATTGTTTTGAAGAGCTTCGAACAAGATAATCAGGACGTTGATTTACCTTTTCCAGTTGTTGAAATAATCTTTCATCGTCACATTCTAATTCTCCTATATTCTCTAATTCTTGCTCTGTCATTTGACTGAAATATTTGAGCATTTGAAGTTTTCCAGGAGTGTATTCCACCGTGGGAATTGTAGAGTGTTGTTCCATTTGTTGTGACGTTTTTAAAAGCGGTTTAAAAAATGTATCTTGTTTTCTTTCAAACGCTTCTTCACCGTTCGTTTCTGTCTGGATTTCTTCTTTATGTCTTCTTGTTGCTTTACAACTTTTGAAGCTAGCTCCTGATGTTCCTTAAACCTTCTTGCTCTTTCTTGTACATTCATACTCTGTATTTATTTATTGAAAAATATCATTTACTGAATTGTAAAGGTCATGTGTTGAAATATGAAGAAGAAGATTCGATGGAATGGCCCCGAGAAGAGGATATAACGGGATGTGGGGTAAAGGAGGAGATTAGCTTCGTTTCTGTATTCTGTGAGCGGACGCTTGAGTAAGGTATGAAAGGGAATGATTATTCGCTTGCTTATAGGTTAAATAAATGCGAGTATAATCTTTAATGTAGTTCTAATATTATTCTTTATCCCGTGCTTATAGGGTATGTGGAGATCTACTTCAATAAAGTCTCATGTCTGGAAACGAGGTCTCGACTTTATTTCATGATAGACTTTATTTCAATCGGCTCAATGGGAAATTTTCCTTTTCTTCATCATTAAAGTAGATCTGTTCAAATAAATCCTTTTCTTTAAATATTTTTATCAAAGTCTTTATTAGCATTTTTTTGAAGAAATGTTTTAAGGGTGTAGTACTGGTGAAAAATTGAGAAAACTACATAGGTACCTTTGAGAGGCCTTTACACAAAAACAAAGTCAAGTTAATATCTAATTTTCAGTTTTTCTTGAAAGATATAATCTTGGCTTTAACTCAGACCAGTTTCAACGCTTCTTTGTCATATTACATGCATATAATTTGCATAAATTAGACCGTCAATATAAAACAAGGAAAAACAAAGAACACATTTCTACTTCTATCTTCTATGTCACCTATCATTCTTTTCACACAAAACTTGGTACATGTATTATACATGTGTTACTCTACTACCTGATGAGAGGATTTTGTGAAATTATGTCAAATGTTCACTAATTAGCTAATTATGCCAATTACCAGATAAAACCTGGTTGTCCTTCAATAAATCCACAATGGCTACTCCTATAAACAAAAGCCTTCATCATTTTAAAGGAAGTGATATTCTGAATATCCTGTCCAAATTTCAGCCCAAAAGAATGATGCAAATTAAAGTTATAACAAATTTCATGCAAAATATTATATTTCTTGTAAATTGCATGTAAAGATAACAATAATTAGGGGTACTTCTATGACCTCTAATAGCATGATTCTTGTTTGTAAGACTATAACGAAAACTGTTCAGCTAAAAAAAAAAAAAAAAAAAAAAAAATCACCTGTTCACCAGTACTACACCCTTAATTTGCATGTGTATCAGCCAGTTTTCCGATGCAGGTACAGGTGAACCACATATGGTGGTCCGGGGACAGGAGGATGATGTACGCGTCATCCATGTACGCGACATCTCTGTTCACCCCATCCCTATTTGAGACATCCCTGTTCGAGACATCCCACCACCACCTTACTCAGTGTCTGACTCCATTACCGCTTTGTAAATTAAATCATGCACAGCTGGCCCGATAGAATATCTCTGAGAGCTGACTCATTTAACCATGAACGAGATAGACATGGTCCTTGAGGAAACTGACAATTCCATCACTTGGGAGTCAGAAGAGCGCTAGTGGCGAACATCAGGTAGCATCGTGCTAGACAAAGTTAACCGACTGAGGAACGTCATGCCGGAAGAGGTCGATCCGCACAAATCCTGAAACGGGAACCATGGATCATTAATAAAGGGAATAGTCTTGTGTCATTAATAAAGGCGATGATCGCCTCAGTATTTTATTGTATTGGGTTGCCTTCTAAAGCTTAAAGGCATCACTCAGTGGAGTTAGTCCACCCTAATGTTTTGTAAATAATTTTGCCTTTGAAATATTTAACAAGATTATTTTTGAGAAAATTCTGTCTTTTGTCAAAATCGAAACATTTACATAGCCTCAATATATTTTGTGGAGGCCTACAAATGTGTTTAGTAGAACAAAAATATAATTTTAATGTTGCTCTGGAAGATACCTCTTTGATTTCCTTCTTTCTTGACTTCTTTCTTGCTTTTCTTTCAATACTCTCTGTGACTTATTTTCTTCCTCTCTGCTGTAGGCTTCAAAAAAAAAAATCTTGGAAACGGGGCATAGAGGTAGTTGCTTATCGTCTAGGATCCATCGGCCCAACTCCATAGGGTGGGGCTTGGTGCCGGTCCCAAAACGTAAGGGTAACTTCCTTTGCCGGTGGGGAATGTCACTCGACCTATGGATGAATTGTAGATAATAATAATAATAATGCATTTATTTTATATAGCGCTTTTCAGGGAGCCCAAAGACGCTTAATGAGCGTCTAATGAGCATAGATAATGAGCAATTACGGCTGTGAAATCTCGTGTTTTGTGGGTCGATAATAAAAACTCTTGATTCCAGTGTTTCAATTAGACACCTGGGGAATTGTCGACGATTTCATACTTTTGGCTCTGTTACTAGGCAATAACTGAGTCTATAGCAAGGCAACTGCTATGCATTCTGGGAACTGAGCAAAGCCTTCTTTATCAAAAACTCTTTCCTCACTCGCCCTGCACGGCCCTCTCTCCACCTCACCCCCAGGAGTTCCTCTGGCTACGGCTTTCCCTTCTCTCCCACTTTTTGTTCATATGTGTGTTGTACCATCCACCAAACAGTGATGACTCAATCTACATCTCGCTGTCTGATAATATGGACCAACTTCGATCCACTCATCCCAACTCTCTCTTCCTCATATGTGGCGATTTCAATTGTCACCATGCCAGTTGGCTGGGTGTGGGTACCTCTCTCACAAGCCATGGCTCCTCAGCAAAGGACTTCTGCGATTCACTGGGACTGACACAATCTGTCAATTTCCCAACCCGAATCTCAGTCAACGGAGCATCTTCTCTTCTAGACTTGATTTTATTAGGTTTACTCTCCATGAAATGGAGAGGAAACCTATTATTACTGCTAGAGTTTTTCTTATTATTATTATTCCGCCCTATTTTGCACCTCTGAAAAAAACAACAACAACCTTTAGAGGCCATTTTTCCCCACAAAGCGGGGGTTGGCCTTTTTCGGGGCCCATGGTTGTTGTTGTTTTTCGGTCCCCTTTTTGAAGCAATGTTTTACGGCCGGATGCCCTTCCTACCGCCAACCACGTTTGTCGCCTTTTACGACAAGCAGGGAATTACCAATGAACTGGTACTCAATTAGCCGACCTCGGAAGGATGGTTCAGGCTGAGTCAACCCCCTTGGCGTTAATTCAGCGATCGACCGGGATTCGAACCCAGGATCCTAGGATCCTAAGCTGGCACCCTAGCCGTGAAGCCAACACCAGGCCACCTCTGAAAACCTCTGAAAACCTCTGCACCTCTGCACCTCTGAAAACTTCATAATTAATGTTCTCAGCAACCCTTGGTCGGATTGACAGGAAATTTCCATCAAATTATCGTCTCGGCTGGTAGAATTTTTAAATGCTAATTATGACGTCATAGGTCACGTAGTATGGGCGCCATCTTGTAAAACACATTCAAATTTGCCCCTCTGTATCTCCGAAACGGCTCGATGGAAAAATTTGACAAATGGCTCATTCTAACGAACTCCGCAATGGGAACAAAAGACATTTGTATCGAGTATATTAAAAATGCTGACGTTAAGAGGTTATAATTCGTCAAACAAAAAAATTTCTCCCCCGAAAATGGGATTTTTTTCCCAAATGCTTAGTTAAAAAAAAACTCAGAATGAAAAATATTTCGAAGTCATACGTCACATGGTTCGGCCGCCATCTTGTTTTTCGTGAAAAAAACACAAAAAACCCTTTTTCTCTGCAACGGCTGAAGGGATCGAGCCCAAACCTGGCATGCATATTCGCATACCCATGACGAACAAAAACGTCAGTGAGCACGACGTCATCCGACACATGGTTTCAGAGTTATGCTGTTTTAAAGTTCAAACTAGAAATGGTATCACCTCCATAATTTGTAGATATATCGAGTGGAAACTTTACAAAAATGTTCCTCATCGGGGGATGTTTCAATGTTACTTGAGACGTTTTGACAAGTCACACGGTTTGGCCGCAATAAATAATGGAAGCTAAATTTTAAAAAGCTTGTAACTCTTGAACCACAGCATGGATCGACTTGCATTCTTAATGCAATGTAGCTCTCATCAAGCGGAAGTGTGCAAAATTTCAAGATGATTGGATGTACGGTCTGGAAACTAGAAGTTGTTATTGCCTGAAGAAGAAGAACCACAACACTTTTTTTTGACCAGGCCATGTGACAGACAGAACCACCTCACGAGCTAAGGGTAGCTCGAAATTAAATTGTCTTCAGATTTGGCAGTCGCTAGAGGGTGTAACATTCGAATGCAACAAATCTGGGCAAATTCTGATGAATTTTCGTAAAACTACACGATATTGTCATTTACATTGGAAAATAACATTGGAAAACTCTCCGCCGCCTTGGCTTATTTCTCACTCTGAAGTTCATCCTATCTTCAATTTCATAGAGAAAGAGGTATCTGCAAGCAATGGTGACCTTTATTTGGTGGAAATCCGATGAAAAATGACGAAGTTTTTCAAAATCTAACATTTTAAATGGATCGCATTTCCAAAGTGAATTCTTCCTCAGGTAAAATATCCATGCATGCAGGCAGATCTTGCGGCGTCAATTTTGCTCCGATTTCAAATCGGATTTCGATTGTCGTATTGCCTCGGATGAGGTAACAAAATACCACAACAAATTTGATGACAATCATGAAAAATTTGACCGACTTCGATCGACGGGATACTTCGTTCTTACGCTGACAGACGGCACGGGCCACGGATGACGTCATGCCATGGCATGACGTTCTTCCACGGGTGGCAGATATCGTTAATTAAACGAAAATATTTTTTTTAATGGATGGGGTGGGGCGATGTGTGTGTGTGTGTTTGTGTGGAGGGGTGTGCGTGTGGGGGGAGGGGTGTGGGTGTGTGTGTGTGTGTGCGTGTGTGTATATGTGTGTGTGTGTGTGTGTGTGTGTGTGTGTGTGTTGGTGGGGGGATGTGTGCGTGTGTGTGTGTGTGTGTGTGTATGTGGGGGGGGGGGGGTGGTAGGGGGAATGTGTGTGTGTGTGGGGATGTGTCTTGGGGTGTGGGGGGGGGGGGGCGAAGGGGATGTGTGTTTGTGTGGATATGTGTGTGTGTGTGGGGGGAGGGGTGTGGGGGTGTTTGTGTGTGGGTGTGTGTGTGTGTGGATATATGAGTGTGTGTGGGTGTGTGGATATATGAGTGTGTGTGTGTGTGTGTGTGTTGGGGGTGGGGTGTGTGTGTGTGTGTGTGGGGGGGGGGGGGGATGTGTGTGTGTGTGGGGGGGAGGGATGTGTGTGTGGGTAGAGGGGTGTGCATGTGGGGGGAGAGGTGTGGGGGTGTGTGTGTGGGTGGGGGTAGGGGGGATGTGTGTGTGTGTGTGTGTTTGTGTGTGTGTGTTAGGGGTGGGGGGGATGTGTGTGTGTGTGTGTGTGTGTTTGGGGGTGGGGTGTGTGTGTGTGTGTGTGTTGGGGGTGGGGTGTGTGTGTGTGTGTGTTTGGAGCGGTGTGCGTGTCGGGGGAGGGGTGTGTGTGTGTGTGTGTGTGTGTGGGGGTAGGGGGGATGTGTGTGTGTGTGTGTGTGTGGGGGGGGGGGGGTGGATATGTGTGTATGTGGGGGGGGGGGTGTGCGTGTGGATGAGTGCGGGTTGGATGTGTGTGTGTGTGTGTGTGTGTGTGTGTGTGGAGGGGTGTGTGTGTGTGGGGGGAGAGGGGATGTGTGTGTGTGTGTGTGTGTGTGTGTGTGTGTAGGGGTGTGTGTGTGTGTGGGGGGGGGGGGGGGGGTATGTGTGTGGGGATGTGTGGGGGGATGTGTGTGGGGGGATGTGTGTGGGGGGATGTGTGTGTGTGTGGATGTGGGTGCGGGTGTGGGGGGGGCTACACAGGGGGTGGATATGTGTGTGTGGGGGGAAGGGTTGGGGTGTGCATGTGGAGGAGGGGGGGTTGCATGTGTGTGTGTGTGTGTGTGTGTGTGTATGCATGGAGGGGTGTGTGTGTGTGTGTGTGTGTGTGTGTGTGTGTGTATGTGTGGAAGGGTGTGCATGTGTTTGTATGTGTGTGTATTGGGGGTGGGGGTGGGGGTATGTGTGCGTGTGTTTGTGTGTGTGTGTGTGTGTGGGGGATGTGCGTGTGGACGAGGGAGGGTTGGATGTGTGTGTGTGTGTGTGTGTGTGTGTGTGTGTGTGTGTGTGTGTCGGGGTTGTTTCCAAGGGGGTTGTGTCAAAGCATGTCCAATGAAAGTGGGGATTTTTTTTTTTTTTTTTTTTTTTTTTTTTTTGTATACAAGATCGAGGCTCGTGAAAGAGCTAACATTAATCACACAAAAAGACAAACCGACACACAAAACACAAAAAACAAGGGGAGCGGTAGACAAGATGGGGAGAGAGGGGGAAGGACACAAAAGAGAGGGGGAAGGACACAAACACAACATTTGAGAGCAGGGACATCGGGAGGACTTGGGGGGAGGTGGGAGAGGATTAAAACATATGAACACTGCAAGGACTCTGGGGTGAATTACCGGGGGTAGAAAAGATCAAGGTTTTCGATGGGGGTAGATAAGAGATGGTGGTGGACAGCTGTTTTAAAGACCTGGAGGGAGGAGTGGGATTGAAGGGAGTGGGGGAGTTTGTTCCAGAGGCGGGAGAAAAGGGGAATGAAAGAGTGAAGGTGAGCAGAGAGCCTAGACTTTGGCAGTTTAACCAGAAGAGGGTTGCAGGCAGATCTTGTGCGACCTGAAGGAATATTGGGGGGACAGAGCACAGAGAGAGCTGGGGGAGCAAGGCCGGAGAGGAGTCGGTAGAAGACAGAAAGACCACCAACCTGCCTGCGGTGAGTGAGTGAAAGGCCCTCGGCGTTGACTACATCGCAGGAGATTCCAATGATTCTGAAAGCTTTGGCCTCAACAGCATGAAGCCGAGCAAGGTGTGAGGCAGGAGCACCAGCCCAGAGGGGGGAACAGTATTCCATTGAGCTGCGGATGAAAGCCTTGTATGTGGTGAGGAGCTCAGGTGTGCCAAGGAAGGACTTCGCACGACGGAGGATGCCCAGTCGGCGACTGGCTTTGGAGGCCAGCTTGGAAATGTGGTTTTCCCAAGAAAGATCATGGCAGATAGTGAGACCCAAAAGCTTGAGCGACAGAACTTCTTGGAGAGGATTGTTGAGAAAGTAGATGGGAGGGTTGTCCAGTCGGTCCTTTCGGAGAGACATTGTAAGAGTGTGAGATTTGTCAGGATTGAAAGACATGTTCCACTTGTTTGACCAGTCTGTGATTTTGTCCAGGTCTGCAGAGAGTGAGGAGGCTGCAGACTGCCGATCTGAGGGATGAGGAATGGAGCGACAGAGAGTAGAGTCGTCAGCAAAGAGATAGAGAGGATTTTCAAGAGTCAGAGAGATCATTAATGAAGACCAGAAAAAGCACAGGGCCCAGAACACTACCTTGGGGAACTCCAGCCTGAACAGGAAGAGGAGATGAGAGAAGGTGAATTGGGGGGGGGGGGGGGGATGTGTGTGTGTGTGGGGGGGAGGGATGTGTGTGTGGGTAGAGGGGTGTGCATGTGGGGGGAGAGGTGTGGGGGTGTGTGTGTGGGAAGTTGGGTTGTATGAAAAGTGGGGTTGTATGAAAAGTGGGGTTGTATGAAAAGTGGGGTTGTATGAAAAGTGGGGTTGTATCAAAAGTGGGTGCGAGTAAACCGGTCATCACTGCCAGAAGTTTTAAAGTGGCAGTTCTAGTTTTTATTATTATTATTTTTTGGCATACATAATCGACGTTCGTGAAAGAGCTAACATTTATCACACAAAGAAATCAAACAGACAAACAAAAAAAGTATATAAAAATGGGAGCGGTAGACAAGATGGGGAGAGAAGGGGAAGCACATAAACACAACATTTGTGAGGGACATCGGGAATGTGTGGGAGGGAGTGGGCTTGGGGGGAGGTGGTGTGGGAAGGGGGGGGGTGGGAGAAGTATCAATACAAGGACACCAAGGACTTCCAGGAAAGAAATTGGTATTTCAAAAACAGGATTTGGGGTGAAATTAGCGGGGGTAGAAAAGATCAAGGTTTTGGATGGGGGAAGATAAGAGATGGTGGTGAACAGCTGATTTAAAGACCTGGAGGGAGGAGTGGGATTGAAGGGAGTGGGGGAGTTTGTTCCAGAGGAGGGAGAAAAGAGGAATGAAAGGGTGAATGTGAGCAGAGAGTCTTAATTTTGGCAGTTTAACCATAAGAGGGTTGCAGGCAGATCTTGTGCGACCTTCAGGAATATTTGGGGGACAGAGCCCAGAGAGAGCTTGAGGAGCAAGGCTTGAGAGGAGTCGGTAGAAGACAGAAAGACCACCAACCTGCCTGTGGTGAGTAAGTGAAAGGCCCTCGGAGGTAGCTTCATCACGGGAGATTCCAATGATCCTGAACGCTTTGGTTTCAACAGCGTGAAGACGAGCTAGGTGTGAGGCAGAAGCACCAGCCCAGAGGGGAGAGCAGTATTCCATTGAGCTGCAGATGAAAGCCTTGTATGTGGTGAGGAGCTCAGGTGTGCCAAGGAAGGACTTCGCACGATGGAGGATGCCCAGTCGGCGACTAGCTTTGGAGGCCAGATTTGAAATGTGGTTTTCCCAGGAAAGATCATGGCACATTGTGAGACCCAAAAGCTTGAGTGACAGAACTTCTTGGAGAGGATTATTCAGGAAGTGGATGGGAGGGTTGTCCAGTCGGTCTTTTCGCAGAGACATCGCAAGATTGTGAGTTATGACAAACTTCCCTGCAAATGTCTGCTGCTCTTCTTCTGCTCCAATCGGCTCATCTGATCATGTGCTTGTTAAAGTGGACATCTCTCTGACCATTCTCAGAGAGCCTCCTCAGCATTGACGAGTCTGGCATTTCACTCAGGCCAACTGGCACGGTCTTCAAGCAGCCATCAACCATCTGGACTTGTCTCCCATCTCTACCGCCTCTGAAATCAACTCATCCTGGGAATTCTTCCAAAGTAAATTGCTCTCTCTCATGCACAGATTTATCCCATCTCGTCTTCAGTTGTCATACCCTTCCTCCCATCCATGGTACACGGATTCTTGTGGTGAGGCAGTTGCCCCGAAACAACTTGCCTTCACCTCCTGGAAAGCAAATCAAATGGAAGGAAATCCCATTTCCTTTCGCAAAGCCCAAAACAAGTGTGTGCCCACCCTCAGGAGGCCAGGAAACAATATCTCTCCACTCTCAAACCTGTCTCCCTCATCCAAATCCTGGTGGCGGCTGGTCAAATCTGTTTCCGGTGTTTATTCCCCCTCCATCCCCTCCCTCACCTCAAACGGCTTAATGGCTGACTCCGCACGTGAAAAAGCTGAATGCCTCAACTCTGTGTTTGCCTTTAAATATTGTGTCCCAAACCCATCCCTCTCTGTACCCACCGTACCCAGTCGTACCCAGCTGCTCCTGGACTCTGTGTCCTTTCCTCCTGACAAGGTGGAAAAGTTTCTGTCAACCCTCGACTCTGATTCTGCAACTGGACCTGACGGCATCAGCCCACGGGTCCTAAAATCATGTTCTTCCGCTCTTTCACTCCCTCTCTCTGTTCTCTTCCCCCTCTTTTGCTCAAGATCATCTGCCATCTGCTTGGAAATCAGCCAACATCACCGCTTTACACAAAAAATGTGCAAAAACAGATCCTAGCAACTAGAGACCAATCAGCCTTCTCCCAATTATCAGCAAAGTCATGGAATCCATCATTGCTTCGGATATGAAATCTTTCCTCTTCTCCAATGGCTTGATCTCTGATCATCAATTTGTTTTCAGACCAGGTCACTCTACACTGGACCTTTCTCCCCATGCTGCTTCTGCCGTCTCAACAATGGATGGAGGTCCTCAATGCCAAACAAGAAATTAGAGCTGTCTCCCTTGACATATCACGTGCCTTCGATATTGTCTGGCACCCCGCTCTGCTCACCAAACTCTCCTCATTTGGTATCCATGGAAATCTTCACGCATGGCTGGCGGACTTCCTCTCTAGTCGTAGTCAACGTGTGGCCCTGAATGGGTTTCTCTCATCTCCTCTTCCTGTTCAGGCTGGAGTTCCCCAAGGCAGTGTTCTGGGCCGTGTGCTTTTTCTGGTCTTCATCAATGATCTCTCTGACTCTCTTGAAAATCCTCTCTAACTCTTTGCTGATGACTCCACTCTCTGCCGCTCCATTCCTCATCCCTCAGATCGGCAGTCTGCAGCCTCCTCACTCTCTGCAGACCTGGACAAAATCACAGACTGGACAAACAAGTGGAACATGTCTTTCAATCCTGACAAATCTCGCACTCTTACGATGTCTCTCCGAAAAGACCGACTGGACAACCCTCCCATCCACTTTCTGAATAATCCTCTCCAAGAAGTTCTGTCACTCAAGCTTTTGGGTCTCACTATCTGCCATGATCTTTCCTGGGAAAACCACATTTCAAATCTGACCTCCAAAGCCAGTCACCGACTGGGCATCCTCCGTCATGTGAAGTCCTTCCTTGGCACACCTGAGCTCCTCACCAAATACAAGGCTTTCATCCGCAGCTCAATGGAATACTGCTCTCCCGTCTGGGCTGGTGATCCTGCCTCACACCTAGCTCGTCTTCACGCTGTTGAAACCAAAACGTTCAGAATCATTGGAATGTCCCGCGATGTAGCTACCTCCGAGGGCCTTTCACTTACTCACCGCAGGCAGGTTGGTGGTCTTTCTGTCTTCTACCTACTCCTCTCCGGCCTTGCTCCTCCAGCTCTGTCTGGGCTCTGTCCCCCAAATATTCCTACACGTCGCACAAGATCTGCCTGCAACCCTCCTATGGTTAAACTGCCAAAATCAAGACTCTCTGCTCACCTTCACTAGTTCATTCCTCTTTTCTCCCACCTCTGGAACAAACCCCCCCCCCCCCACTCTCTTCAATCCCACTCCTCCCTCCAGGTCTTTAAAACAGTTGTTCACCACCATCTCTTATCTTCCCCCATCCAAAACCGTGATCTTTTCTACCCCCGCTAATTTCACCCCAGATCTACTTTTTTGAAATGCCGACGTCTTTCCTGGAGGGCCTTGCAGTGCCTTTGTGTTTTATACTTCTCCCACGCCCCCCCCTTCCCACGCCTCGTCCCCCCAAGCCCTCTCCCTCCCACATATCTCCCGATGTACCTGCTCTCAAATGTTGTGTTTATGTGCTTCCCCTTTTCTCCCCATCTTGTCTACCGCACCCCTTTTTATATACTTTGTTTGTTTGATTTGTTTGTGTGATAAATGTTAGCTCTTTCACGAGCCTCGATCCTGTATACCAAAAAAAAGAAAGAAAAAAAAGCCAGGCAGAACCGGGCCTGCAATTTAAACTTTATAACAGAACCTGGTGTTGAAGTTTTCAGGCTCCGACCTTGGGCAAAGCTGGGTGGGCAAGAAGATGGCTTTTCCCTTACTAAACAGCCTCAATTGTTATGCCTTTCCTCTTATCTTTAACGTCTTTCATTATTTTCTGTACAGTATATAAACCCGGGCATTCTGTGTTCTGACTGAGAAGCTGGGCCGTTACTTGTTTAAACTGCAGCTTTCCCATGTGCATGTACCCCTCCCTATAATAAATTTTCCTGTGAATTGTCCGAGTTGGTCAGGTGACCATTCTTAAGGGGGGGGCCGCCCCGACACTAACAGATCAGAAATACATCTCTCACAAAAACAATTCATACATCTCAAATAACTCATATCAGGAGCCTGGTGTTGGCTTAGCGGTTAGGGCGCAGGCTTGGGATCCTAGGATTCTGAGTTTGAATCCTGGTCGATCGCTGAATTAATGCCAGGGGGGCTGACTCAGCCTGTCATCCTTCGGAGGTCGGCAAATTGAGTACCAGCTTGCTGGGATGAATGATCCCGGTGTGTACCCCGATTTAGAATAGGTACACCGTATCCCTGCGCATCGTAAGAAGCGACTAAGGGTTGGTGTCACGAAGGGCATCTGGCCATAAAAAAAACACATTGCCTCAAACAGGGAACCATGATTGTCATGGAGCCCGCAAGGCTAACCCTAACTAACCTGCTCTAGCAGGGAAAAATGGCCTTAAAACGATCATTCATTCATTCACATAACTCATATCAGATTTCTTGACACATTTAAATTTACGTCAAGTCCTTTATCTAATTTAGCATCAAACATAAAAAGTTTCCTAATCTTACATCACATTTTTCAAATCAAGAAGATATTGAACTCCTATCACAAAAGGGAATATATCCATATGATTATATGAACTCGTTTGAGAGGTTTGAAGAGACACAACTCCCCTATAAAGAAGACTTCTACAACAAGTTTAATAAAACTCACATAACTGATAAAAATTATACTCAAGCACAAAATGTTTGGAAGAAGTTTAATATGAAGAATCTCGGTGAATATCCTGATTTATATCTTAAGACTGATGTGCTCTTATTGGCTGATGTGTTTGAGGTTTTCAGAGAAGTTTGTCATAACAAGGATTCATATGGATTAGACCCTGCTCATTATTATACAGCTCCAGGGTTGGCTTGGAATGCTATGTTAAAAATGACAAAACAGGATTTGGATTACATCGGTGATGTAGATATGCTTTTGATGATAGAGAAGGCTAAAAGAGGAGGAATATCTCAAATATGTCGAAAGAGATATGCCTAAGCAAACAACAAATATCTTCCTGGTTATGATGCAACAAAAGATAGTTCTTACTTGATGTATTATGATGCTAACAATTTGTATGGATGGGCTATGTCTCAGGCTTTACCAAATGGAAAGCTTAAATGGGTAAAAGAAAAGAATTATGAAAAGGTTATATAATATATTATTATATCAAGTCAAAGTGAATTGGATAAATCATAGGTAGGATATTATTTTGAGGTTGTTTTAAAATACCCGGAAGAACTACATAACAAACATGAAGACTTGCCATATGCCCCTGATAGGATGAAACCAATGAAGAAATGAATGTTGTGTGGATGGCTCTCAGTTAATACCGAGAGTACGCCACGGATGGAAACGAGCGTTAATGAAGGCGTTATCCAATTGATGGTGAATGATACGCGATGAGGAAGAAGAATACCGACTTACCTGGACGGCCTTGATGATGACTTCACCCTTCGAAAAGAAACTCAAACCAAAGCGGCTTTTATGTACAAAAATAAACTTGGCTTTATTGCCGGACCCCGAGAACAAGAATGTGACGATAAAGTTAGACCCCCTAGTGAGCACTCCTACATACAGACTTGCACACAGACGAGGGAATATATATGAAAAGAAACGCGTCAGGTGTGTGTTTGTATTTGTTGGGCTTATCTATGTCTGGCTGCAGTGTCAGGGATTGTCAGGCTCGAGCACAGTCCAGATGTAGCTCCGGTGTTAGCGGGAGGAAGGCCGACAGGTCGTTGGCGCGAACCAGGCTTCGACGCACCCTTGCTCGCACGCTGCTAGGCCAGTGCACACTGCCGCGGCAAGCCTTGCGTCCCCGCGCGATCGTTCGCGATGTCCGGAACCAAAGGAGAGAGAGAGTCAATGGCAGGGGAAAGCGTAAGGGGCAGCAGGAGAAGAAAGGAAGAAATTCCAACACGAGAAGGGGTCCAGCGCAGGAAGGCAGTCCAAAACGAGAGGGCAGAAGAAGGGCCAAAATGTCGGTCTCCTCGTCCTTTTATCGGCCGCCCCATGACGTCACCGGTCCTCTGTACCAATCCCCGCCGGCCAACATCACAGGCTCAACCCTCCAGCAATGGCCGCGTCACTTCTTGCTCGCCCCTCACGTCCCCCAATCCGAGGGAAGCTTCTTGCCCTCCCCTGGCCAATCACCAGTCCTCTCCCACTCCGCCAATCGGCGGCCCTCATCCTGTGGTGTCTTCCTTCTATCAATCAGTGGCCAGCTTCTTGCCCCTACCTTGACCAACCACGAGCCTCATCATGCCTTGCTCAAGGTGTTGCCATGCAAGTTGGTGACGTGGCTGGCTGTGGCTCCATCTGCAGTGCCCCGGACTGGCTTCTGGTGAGTTTTATTTTTTATTGTGGCGGAGGGGAATTTAAGTAGTGTGTGTGGTGCAACTAATGGGCCTAACTAATGTCTATGGTGCATTACCATATGGGACAAAGCAATGATCACAGAGGGAACGACGTACAAGAGAATTAACATAATCCCTGAACTAAATAACATGCCCCGCCCCCTCGTGGCGGGGACACATATCCAACTTATCTGACATCCGGGCTACAAAACTTATTACATCGAGATTCCTTATCACGACAACCAGAGCATGATACCTACACAGATCTACCTGGATCTATATATGTCCCTACCCCAAAATTCATAACACAGCCCCCCCACCTCCCCTTAGAAGGGAGGAGAAAACCAACACGCAAAAATTCACTTAAACACAGAACTTAACCAAACTTGCAAAAAATTTCAATAAAACATTTGAACAACCCCAGTCTGCAGACTGCGTCCCCCGGTGGATGCCACAAGATGCAACGTTACCTGCAGGGCCATCCCAATGCACCCCAAATTTCCACGGGCCCTGTCCTGGTGTTACAGGTGAGTGACATGGCTCGGTGGATTTCGCCCACATTCATTCAACACAAACCCATAGCCACTCATACACATTCCAAAAATCAACAAAGCACTTATTTCACCCCCCTGCAGGACCATGGCATTGATGTTATACACATGTGTGTGCATTTCTCTATGTGACACCCAGTGGAGTCCAGGGCTCCTGGTAGTTTGTTTACAGACTACACCACTTCCCCAATATGGGGTGGGAGACCCTAAATAAGTAATTTGATGGCAATTCCCCAAAGGTAAGTGTTCAATTAACTGAACAAACAGAGATTTCAAATTAATAGAATTTATTTGAAAGTTTGGTAGGAGAGCACAATACAACACTTTATTTAACTTGAGAATATCCCAAACAACGAATAGCAGCCAAGAAATAAAAAATATCAAAAGAACAGCAGCTGACAGCACTGATCAAATATCTGTGAAGAAAACATAAAATTACCTTTCTCATACTTAAAAGCATCCCCAAAATGGTTTAACTTCACCCAACTACCCACTAATATAAATATACAAATCAACTATACACAAAACGCTAATTGTTTACACGACATAAAACAAAATCACATACCCTTTTCACAAGCCTGGTGCCTGGTGCCTGGTGTTGGGCTAGTGGCTAGGGTGCCAGCCTAGGATCCTAGGATCCTGGGTTCGAATCCCGGTCGATCGCTGAATTAACGCCAGGGGGGTTGACTCAGCCTGTCATCCTTCCGAGGTCGGCAAATTGAGTACCAGTTCACTGGTAATTCCCTGCTTGTCGTAAAAGGCGACAAAAAGGGTTGGCGGCAGGAAGGCCATCCGGCTGTAAAACATTGCTTCAAAAAGGGGACCAAAAAACAACAACAACCATGGGCCCCGAAAAAGGCCAACCCCCGCTTTGTGGGGAAAAATGGCCTCTAAAGGTTGTTTTTTTTTAATACCCTTTTCACAAGCAATCAGGGGACCCTCCTCGACCCATCGAATCGCCTCTCTGCGAACGTCGAGTAAGGACATCGCAACAGTTTGCCTCACCATCCTCTTTAGCTCTCTACGCAGCATGTGGTCCCTCACATTTTCACAAAATTGGTCCCTCAATAAAACCTGTGAATTTGGCATAGCCTGGGGGTTACGCTGTTGCACTCGCTCCATTAATATCATGAGGGCATGGGAAAAATCCTGCAATGCTTCTCCTTTCTTTTGCTTTCTATCAAAGAATTTCTGCTGCAAGGACACATAGGATTTAGAACAACCATATACTTCCTGCAATAATTCAATGATCCGCTCAGCATCTTCCTTTATCGTTATATCTCTAAACTTAATCTCAGTGCATGCGGCTCCCTCTAGGTGATCATAAACAAACAGTGCTTTGTCCAACTCTGACATATGTCTTGCCTTTATGCAACTCTGCACTTCCTCCACCCACTCGTCTACGGTTAAGGCCCCAACAGATGAACATCCAGAAAATTTAGGACATTTCCTCTCTCTAGGGAGGTAAACAGTTTGTTCTCTCCTCGGCGGGGGTACAGACACGTTATCAGCCGGTCCCGATATATGGCCTGACAGTCTCATTTTCAACCCGAAGCTGCTCCAGCTGGTCCCGCAGTGTCTGTAGTTCCGCCTCCATGATCCTATGATACCGTTTGATAACAAAAGTTCCAGGGAAGGGCCACCAAGTGGCGAAGCTGCACAAGGTCGGAGCTTTCAAGTCCACTGATGGGTGGAGTCTTCGCTGCCAACCGCTGTTCTCTACAATCAATAAAACATTATGCTGCTACCATTTCCCATAATCCAATGTATGGCTCTCCAACCAACTCTGAATTATCCTGTCCATGATGCCAAATGTGACACCCCGGGGAGTCCAGGGCTCCTGGTAGTTTGTTTACAGACTACACCACTTCCCCAATATGGGGTGGGAGACCCTAAATAAGTAATTTGACGGCAATTCCCCAAAGGTAAGTGTTCAATTAACTGAACAAACAGAGATTTCAAATTAATAGAATTTATTTGAAAGTTTGGTAGGAGAACACAATACTGTGGTGGTTACCTTACGTGCAGGTAACCGCATGTGGCGGTTACCTTATGTGATTACCTTATTTGGGCATAATACACGTGCACGGGCCTGTTGGACTTGTGGTTGTGCGGACGTGACGCACGCGCGGTTGCCGGAGCCACGCCCTCCGAAGAGGGCTTTTGGCTTTATATAAGCATGCCGACTTCCGTTCGAGTTTAGTGTGCTGGATCTTGCTGTTACAATAAACCATCTTCGAACCCTACGAATGGCCTCGTTCTCTCGCCTTCCGCGACTCCTAAAATACAATACTTTATTTAACTTGAGAATATCCCAAAAGACAAATAGCAGCCAAGTAATAAAACCTATCAAAAGAACAGCAGCTGACAGCACTGAACAAATATCTGTGAAGAAAACATAAAATTACCTTTCTCATACTTAAAAGCATCCCCAAAAGGGTTTAACTTAACCCAACTACCCACCAATATAAATAAACAAATCAACTATGCACAAAATGCTAATTCTTTACACGACATAAAACAAGATCACAAACCCTTTTCACAAGCGATCAGGGGTTACCCAGAACACGGTGGAAACACTCCACTCTCCCTCTGCCGAGACAGTGAACACATAATGCGGTTACCATTTAACAACAGCGTCCGTATTCCATTCAAACATAAAGAACAAAATGGCGTTGCATACTCGATGCAAGTCTGCGGGTTACATGCACACACCCACTGGACAGCCAGGAATTCACTGGAGAGTACCAAAACTCGGAAATACACTTCTTGAGCCGATGCAACCAAGCACAGCACCCGAGCTGCGGCAACCAGGAAGTACTATCGTAGAGGACCCAAGCAATAGTAGTCTCCCGATATCTCTTCTTTTTTAAGGTTTACTGGTGCTTTCAGAGCCGCGAGGCTCTATATACGCCACGCACCCTAACATCCAAACAAACCAACCAGGAGGTTAGCACGAGAAAAACTAGAGCCTCACACTGCTAACCCCCGTCTCTTTGATAACCTTTAAAACTGTTCTACAAAACCCAGGATGTTTCAGATCCAGCCAGCGAAAGGCTTCCGGCAGGCCTGACCACGTGATCCCCATTCCGCGGACAGAAAGCTGAAGACGAGATCTAGCATTATTATAACGCGGACAAAAAGAAAAAACATGGTCCAGATCTTCGGGAACCTTACACCGATCGCACCACCCCGAGGGATGGCGCCCGATCCTGTGAAGATAAAAATTGAGAAAACAATGTCCAATTCTAAGTCGAGATAAGATAGACTGCTCCCTGCGAAGGAGCCGGGGAAACGACCCCAAGGACACGATCGATGGATGCACCTTGTGACACCACCTCCCCTTAGGGGAGGAGTCCCACTGACTTGGCCCTATAACATTAATTTTCTGTTTAATTAAATTAGAGAGGTCTGCCTGGCCTAGCGGAACCGGGGTTTCGAAATCCAGATTGAGGGCGCGTTTGGCCACCTGATCACACACTTCATTGCCTGCAATGCCCACGGGCCGGGACCCAACATAGATCGATGACCGTGCCCCTCCAATGGGCCAAACATACGAGGTGAATTACCTCCAGAACCCATTCGTTCCTACTGCCAGGCTGGAACGACCTAAGCGCTATCAGTGCCGAGAGAGAGTCGGAAAATATGACCGCGCCGAGGGGATAAAAGTCTATAATCCATTCAAGAGCCAAAACAATTGCATAAAGTTCTGCTGAAAATACCGACAGGTGGTCTGAAAGCCTGAACGCCTTGGTCACCTTCACATCAGGGATGCAGAAGGCAGCCGCAGTACGGCCAAGACCCGGATCTTTGGAGCCATCTGTATAAGCATGGAGAGATTGACTCCAAAACTTGTGAATGAATTAAACAGCCATGTTACTTGTCACGATGGGATTGTCCCTGTCTGTGATACTCTGTAAATCCAAGTGAATTCTTGGAACCACGAGGGTCCAAGGCGGCCATAGTGACACTTTATTGGCTGAGTTAACCGGGGGGAGGTCCAACCCCAACCCTTTAACCGCCCTAACACACTTGAGACCAAAAGGGAGAAGCCGACGGAGATTACCGAGAGCATGATACTCCCGGCAATCCAGGAACAGAGAACTGCCAGGATGATTTACCCCGAAGGAAATGCATTTGGACCGGTATTTGAGAATAGACACTTCCCATCGAAGTGACAAAGGCAACTCACTGGCTTCAACCAGGAGAGCGCTCACTGGAGAGCTTTTAAAGGCACCAAGACATATGCGGAGAGCTTTGGACTGAACTTCTTCCAACCTCCTCCAGATGGACAGGGACATGTCCCAAAAGGCTTGACACCCGTAATCAAAGTGCGAACGTATTAGAGCTCTGTACAAGATAAGGAGGCTATCCTGGTGGGCACCCCAAGACGTTCCCGAGATACAACGGAGAAGGTTGAGACCCTTCGAGCACTTAGCTACAAGTTTGGCACAATGGGCATTCCAGGTTAAGCCCTTATCAAAGATCACCCCCAAAAAGGGGACCACCGGAGAGACTTTTAGAGCCGCGCCATTGACTGTTAATCTGACGTCCTCAACCTTTCTCTTGAGGGTAAAGATTCCGAGCTTAGACTTTGGCCCAGAGATGGCAAAACCCCATTTTGCAGTCCACTGCTCAATACTGACAACATCAGCCTGAAGGCGCTTGGAGATGAACGCACAGTTCCTGCCCCGAACCCAGATAGCTATATCATCGGCAAACAAAGACAAATTGCCCCGCACCCCTGGAAGAGAGGCAACATCATTTATCATTATGTTAAAAAGGGTGGGACTAATACAACTACCCTGAGGAATACCCTTTTTAGTGAGAAACATGGAGGACAGCGCAGCACCAACACGCACTTGAAAAGATCTGCCAGACAGGAAATCACGGACCCACCAGAAAAGTCTGTCCCTGATGCCTAACTGGTGAATCTTAAACAGAAGACCGTCCCTCCAGACAGAATCGTAGGCCTTCTGAATATCAAGGAAAACCCCCAGCACCGACTCGCGGACGATGAAAGCCTTCCTAATGTCGTTCGCCAGAGAGACTATTTGATCTGAAGAGGACCGACCCCTCCTGAATCCACTCTGATATCTATTAAGCAGATTATTCTTTTCTAAATAAAATATCAGGCGTTCATTAACCATCTTCTCCATAAGTTCTGCTAACAACAGAAACAAGAGCTATAGGGTGGTAAGAGGATGGATCTGTAGGATCCTTACCAGGCTTTAGAACAGGAATGATTATGGAATGCTTCCACGCACAAGGGAGCCTTCCTGATGCCCAGACCTTATTGATCAACACCTGAAACACTTCCAAGACACTATCATTCATGTGCTTGAACATAGAGTGAGTGAGCGAATCAGGGCCAGGAGCACTATTCTTGGACTTGGAAATGACATGCTTTAATTCAACCAGAGAGAAATCCATGTTAAGCGGGGAGTTGTCCGGGCTCACATCCCAGAGAATGTCTTTATGCTGGGAGACAAACTGACGCTTGACCTCACCTGACTCCGAGTCGACAGGATCATCCCCTGACTGATCTGAAAAGAAGGACGCTAAAGCAGAGGCCTTCTCCTGGCTCGAGAAAACAGGGGCATTATTGCTGACCAGCCAAGCTATCGACCACCCTCCACCATTCCTACCATACATACTTCTAGCCCTACACCAAACAGAACTAATGGAGGTGTCCAGATTAATAGACGCACAAAATGCTCGCCAAGACTCTGACTTGGCATGTTTAATTACCCGCTGAGCTTGAGCTCTTCTTCTCTTGAACTCGATAGCATCTTGAAGCAGCAAGGATTTCCTAACTTTTTTAAAGGAAGACTTTCTGGCCTTAATGGCCCTCGCGCAATCCTCATTCCACCAGGGAACTTTAATTCTCTGACCGATCTGACCTTTACAAGTGGGGATAGACTCGAGAGCACTGTGATAAACTCCTTTGACTAAACTATTACTGAAGATATCAGAATTCTCGTTAAATAATTCAGGCTTGACCACCTCGGAGCAACATCTGGAAAACTTTCCCCAATTAGCCCTGGAAATACTCCAAGAGGGAGGCCTATCCAACCCCTCCAGATCTCTCTCCAATTTAAGGTGAGTGATCACCGGAAGGTGGTACCTACCCAGACTGTCTGAAAGAACCCGCCATTCACACCTTGCTGCAAGCGAGGCAGAGACTATCGTGAGGTCAAGCGGGGAAGACCGACCAGAGCCTGGATTTATGAAAGTTCCACTACCATCATTCAGTATTACTAAGTCAAGGTCGTCCATCACCTTCTCCACACAAGAACCATTACTGTCCGTGAGCTTAGAACCCCATAGAGTGTTGTGGCTATTGAAGTCACCGCACCAAAAGATTGACCCTTCGCACTTGCATAAAACCTCTTTAAGCGCAAGAACATTCAAAGAGAGACACGGATTATAAAAGTTAACCACTGAGAAGGTCTCACTAGGGCTAGGAAATAAAACCACATTACACTCCAACTCCACATGACAATCTATAACCCTATGAGGGACTCCTGACCTCACAAAAACCCCACATCCCCCCCCCCACTACCCCTAGCTCTATCCCTGCGAATTAACAAATAATTAGGAATCCTATATGAAATGTGGCTCCTTAACCAAGTTTCTTGGATACATATTATATCTGGTTTTACTATGAGTTCACTTAAAAATTTAATAAACTCTGAACCGTGAGCAGGTAAACTTTTCGCATTCCATTGAAGGAGCCTCAGTCCTCAAGAGAGGGGGGATCTTTCTGAGGCCTGGACGTCGACCCGCTCCTCTTGTGCCCCAACAGAGCGTGGATCTGACCAATGGAAAATTCATCCCAACCCAGATGCTTGGCCGCGGCGACCGACACGGCACGGATTTTGTCCGTTCGACTGGGCGCTACTGCAGAGCAGTTGATAGATTCGGAAATAAACGCAATAAACCCATCTTTAGAAATATTTAAATCTGAATCAGATTTGGCTCTCTCTGATCGACACTTGACTCGCTCCATTTCAGTCTGGACTCCTACAGTTTTAGTAGCGACTTTCACTGAGCCAATGGGATTAGAATTACGCAAATCTGCATACGAGGCAGATTTAGTCCCAGAAACTTTCAAAGCGGCTTCAGCGTAAGTTAATTTTTCCTTTACCTTTACCTGCTGAATAAGCGCTGCTTTTTGAAAATCCGGGCAGCCTCGGAAAGCAGAGCTGTGCGCCCCACCACAATTCCTCAATACATTTGCTCACTCGGGCAAGCACTACGCTCATGATCGCCATTGCATCTGCTGCGGTGAACCTTGCCCCGACAAGCTGAGGCCGTATGCCCAAACCTCTGACACTTGTAGCATCTAAGAGGAGCCGGGATGTAATCTCTTACCGTGAAGGCCAAATAGCCGAGCACTACCTTTGATGGAAGGCAAGAACCACTGAAGGATAGCAAGACTGATAAGGTGTTCACCTTCTCTCCATCCCTGAATGTGGTAAGACGGCGAGCCTCAGTCACTCCACTGGAGGCCAAATAACTCTTAATCTCTTCAATTTCTATGGATGAATCCACCCCATAGATGACACCACGACATTCTCTCATGTACTTCGGGATTTGACACGAAACACAGACCTCCCCAAAATGAGTTGCTTTCAAAACCTTGTCCCTTTGCCCGGCTGACTTGCACTCAATGAGCAGGTCCCCCGACCGAAGCACCTTCGCAGACACTACTTCCCCGAACTCTTTCTTTAAAAGCGCTGCTAACTTTATAGGGTTGGACGGGCCCACACGATTAGGCCTCTCAACGGCCGCCACAATGACCACGAACTTATCGAGCGAATCAATGGGATTACCAGAGGCCTGGGAGAGGGGAGCCCTACGCTTGGGCTTCCCAACTGGAGACACCTCATCAGAGGACACCTGGCCTCGCCTCTCTCTCTCTTCCGAGGTTTACCAACAGATTTAAAGACCCCCTCCCCATCCTCTCCCGAGAGACTATCCATTTATTCCTACTAGCGGGAATTTAGTCTGGCCCGGGAATCAAGCCCGGAAGAGCGTCAGCTCTGTGAAGAGTACGGTGTCTTCCGGGGTCCAAAAAAAAAAAGGGCTTCGCCTAAAAAACGGCTCCACCCACCCCCTCTCAATAGCGACTACCGACTACCGAGCCCCGCAATGAGACTTTGGGCTCTTCCCGCCTTCGCCGAGCAACCCGGAAGCCACCATAAGCCCGGGGAGTACCTTCCCTTCAGGGTTCCTTGATCGTCTCCCGATATGCCTGCACAGGTAGCTTATAAAGCCAAAAGGGGCGGAACCAATATAATTATCTCTGACGGCGACTAATGATTGGTCCCACAGGCTACATCTACTAGGCAGTGGGGAGGTACCGCACAAGTAAGATGGTGGGGGCGCTTCAGGCTGTGGTGCCCGCAGTTCCAATAACAAGTCATCGACTTATAACTTCGTCGCCCCCCCCCCCTCTCTTTACCTCTTGGCCCCTTGACAGCCAAACAGCTCCTTGCGCTGTTACCCTGCCGGTGGGGGTCTCCACACCCCAGGCTCCATTGCCTCCTGCTTCCTTGCAGCCTCACAGGTCGCCGGGAGTCTCTCTCACCCCAGGGCACCCAACAGACCCCACCACCGATGGGCTCCAATTTCCAGAAACCACTGGCTGCCAGGGGTAATTGCTGCAGAGGGGAGCCGCAGTCATCGCTCCTCTAGAGCTTGATCTGTACCTGCGGACACGCACACCTTCCCCACCCACAAAATCCGCAAAACACATATCCTCCCCCGCTGCCATTCAATTCTCCAACCCATATTCATAGAATGATGGTACCAAAAAGATGCTTTTCCAACAGTTGCTACCATGGCCTGCTTATGTGAAATCCCCATTCACATTTAAATTTCTGAACACATCACAAGAATCATCACTCATACTCAATGTCCAACCTCACGACCACATAAAAACGCATAACCTCTACACAAAAACAAACGCCACCCACAAGACACTGTGTGGCACACATTCCAACACCCTCACCGGCCATGCCATCACTCTTAACCGCCCCCTCCTCCAAACTACATGTCCCCAATTTACATAGCAAGTCCTGAAGCCTGGGACAGTACACATACAAGTCACTTACCTCAAGTGCAGGTAGTTGCAGGTTGGTCGGGTCCAAGAGTGCCATTCACCATGTTGTAAAAATCAGAGTTACAACCGCTTTCTCATTCCGAGTTTAATCTGAATCAATCTCGAACAGCATCTGGAAAGAATACATAGCGTCATAGCAACCATCATTTCAGTTCTCTAATAGGCATCAAGAGTATACATCATATTGGGTACACATAAGCAAGTCTCATGCCAACATGATTTCTCACCTTCCTAAATAAGCACGTAATTGTCTCAGGTCTCCAGTCTCAGGTCTGCCCCTCACAGTCAGCGAGTGGATATTTATGAGATCACTTTAGTGGGCGGAAGATGTTACTGCACCTGGGCTAACTTGGTTGCCTACGTTTCACAACATCCTCCCAGAGTTCTAAAACTTTGCAAGCAAGCCAATTTCAGCAGTGTACACATAGTACTAGTTAGCAATCAATTCTTGCAACATACAATTATAGCAGCAATCATGTTAAAGCAGCATACAAGGGAAAATAGAGAACACCAATCAAGAAGATATTACCAATCAAAGCGCGCCGGACAATAGCTTTCTCTCATCGTGCGGATTCTTTATGCATCCGAGCTGACAGCTGATTTACCCCAGGTCTTCCTCAGTCGGCGCACTAGTAAGGTCAGGCGACCGGGTCGGTGCTACAACGCCATCCGGGTCGGACGTCCCAGAAGGAGAGAGAGACCCGATCGACTGAACCTCTGTACTGGACTCAGACTCATCGGATTCCCGCAAGGCCCGAGATGACGCACTGTCACAGTAGTTTCACAGTGTTGTAAACGGACACAGTAGTTAGCCCAAATTATTTGTACCTTGGCGAAGAGTGGATCATAGTTGCTCAGACACACGGCTTGTTTGTGGGAGACTGCCCACTGCCCAGGTTCGGAGTGCCGAGCGATCAGTGTAAGTCCATTACCTGTACGATGCTGACAGCGAAACATTCGCAACATCCGGTCGTGAGAAGTTGCATTTGTAGCGATGCACAAAAGGGTGGTAATCAAAAACAGAAACATCAGGAACAAGAGCCTCATGCAGCGAAGAACCGTCCCATGGACCATATCGTGACATTGAAACGCAGACGGGAAATGGGAGCACTCATCGAGTGAAAGAGAATAACGATATGAGCCAGACTCTGGCAAATGCCCTTTGAAGCCCATAGCTAATTCCTCCCACGGCCGGCTAGCTCGAATCAAAGTCAAAGTCCCCATTTCCGATTCATAGAAGCGCGGTTTCAGCTCCGTGCAAACAGGCCATGCTTGACACAAACGACGAACGTCCTCCACGGAATAGAGCAAGCTCTGGCTGCGCACGAGGTGCACCAATCGCATCACTCCCAGGTGACATGGCGATTCATGAAGGTCACGGAGAACTTCGCCTACCGTGATGCCCGCGCACACGGCCCATGTCAACGCATCCCAAGCTAAATTCTCCCACCCCGGGCAATACGTGATCTTGAAGCAGTAATTGACCACTTCGATGCCCCCACGAGTCATCCTTTCATTTTGAATGCGCAGGGCATGTTATGTGTCATTCATTAACACAACACTCTGTTAATCGGTAATTACTTCGAATGTTTTTCCAAGCAGGTATTGCTTCCATCGTCTTATCACGTCTATCTCGGCATAAACTTCCGTCTTGACAGCAAAAAGGCGTCATTCACTATCCTTTAGAGTACGAGAGAAGGAGGCGACCGGTGGCCCCCCCTGGATCAGGGTTGCCAGGATGTCATGGGCGGATGCCCCTATTGCCAAAACAGAGGGTATGTTCTCGTCCACTGAGATCACAGCCGTGCTAGCTATGTCTACCTTTAGCCTTGATAAGGTGACCTTCGCTGCCTCGGTCAGAGGGAATGTTTGGCAGTCAACAAGTGAACGAGGCATCTCGGAGTCTCGGAGTCTCGGCGTTGGGACCCAGCGAGAATACGGTGCAAACAAACCGAGAGCTCTTCTCAAGGATGCACGATCCCGCAGCGCCGCCATGTCTAGCAAGGGTCGCAGACGCTTGTTGTCAGGAGTTATCTTCCCTTGGGTCACCGTGTACCCTAAAAGATCAATCGTCCTTGCAGAATAGCGACATTTGTCCTCGTTGAGAGTTAGACCATACTGGCACGCGGCTTGTAGGAACCACCGCAAATTATCGTCTGCTTGATGCCGTCCGCACACTGTGAGATCATCAAGACACACAAAGACATCTGTTCACTGCTCTTTAGCGATGATGTCATCAATCGCCCTTTGAAAACACAAAACCCCATTAGTTACGCCGAAGGGCAAACGCGTGAATTGAAACAACCGTTGTCCCAACTTGAATCCCGTATAGTTTTTGTCGGCCTCACGGATGGATAACTGGTGATACTCGCTGCGCAAATCGAGCATGCTGTAGACCGCGTATTGAGTAACCTGTCGAACTAACGCATCTAAGCCAGTCAGCGGGTAGGCATCCTGCTGCATGAATCTATTAATAGTTTGTGAGTAATCAATCACCATCCACTTACGATGATTCTCAGTTTGGTCCACCAGTACTTGAGCTAGACAAGGTGATCGACTCGGTTCGATAATCCCCTCTTTTAAAAACCGTCTAGTCTCTTCGGCAATGAATTGTGTGTCAGCCCGTGAGTGGCATCTCGACTTGATCGCGACCGGCATGCAGTCGGAGGTTAGACTCGGAAATAATGACAGTGGCTCTATAGTCATTCCGGTCAGAGCACGCACTGAGAGAGAAGAGTCACCGTTACTAGACAGAATCATTAGACGGACATCTGGATACATTGTGCCATTGATCACTAATTTGACGCAGCATTCCCCTTTGGTGCACATCCAGAGAGACTGAGAGGCCATGAAGATTTGCCGCAAGGTCCCCAGAATCGGCCATCCGTGCTGTTGTATGAGACCCAGATCAACGTAGCTCTCCGTAGACCCATTGTCCACAAGTGCATTAGCAGACTGACCTTCGATCAGCACCGGTACAACAGCGCTTGCCAGACTGCGCAGGCCGGGCAGTGCTGGAACTTCTTACGGCTCAGGTCGGGCCTCGCACGTTGAGGTGATTCCCGCCAGAGTCGGACGCTGTCCTCTCGTAGCGCGGCATACCTTGGCATAATATCCTCTTTTGGCACACGTGTGGCACGTCGCATCCCGTGCCGGGCATGTTGCTCTAAGGTGCCTCCGATTGCCACAGAAGAAGCACTTAGTGTTGCCCCCGAAGGAGGCGGTCGCTGCCAGACTCGTACCTTCGGCTCCGAGGTCTTCTGTCAGCCTCAACTCCACAGGAGTATCAGTAACCTCGCGCTTCGTAGTAGAGAAATTCTCCAAACGTCTCTCCCCAGTGAGACCAGCAGTGACATAGGGACGACCATACAACTCCGATTGAGCCTGTGCCAACTGGAGTACTCGTGCCTGATCATAAGCCTCTTGTAGAGTTAAAGAGGGCTTTTCCAACAAACGTTGACGAATTGAAGGTGAATGGAGCCCAGACACAAAGGCGTCCTGCATTAAATCGTCACACATTTATTCATGCGTTCGGACCTCATGTGCACATTCCTTCCCCAATCGACGGAGTTCTTGAAGGAAGTGCTCGAGCGATTCCGTGGGATCCTGCCTCCGAGTAGCGAGCTTGTAACGGGTATAAACCACATTTTGTGGCTTGATGTAGATATCCAGAAGCGTTGTTATCGATGTCGCATACGTGGGGCAATGCGAGATGTAATCGTGAATAGTATTAGTCACGTGACAGTTGAGGACAGCACGCTTCTGCACGTCTGTGATTTCTGCATACGTTTCAAGGTAGCTCTCAAGCAAGCTTAACCAATGTGTAAGCTGACTCACCGTGTCCTCCACCTGACGATCCCCACTGAAGGTAGGTAGTTGCAGGAGCTTATGCATCTCAAACTCGAACGATGATAGGAGATGATTCCGATTAAGTGTTGTAAAAATCAGAGTTACAACCGCTTTCTCGTTCCGAGTTTAATCTGAATCAATCTCGAACAGCGTCTATAAAGAATACATAGCAACCATCATTTCAGTTCTCTAATAGGCATCAAGAGTATACATCATATTGGGTACACATAAGCAAGCCTCATGCCAACGTGATTTCTCACCTTCCCAAATAAGCACTTAATTGTCTCAGGTCTCCGGTCTCAGGTCTGCCCCTCGCAGTCAGCGAGTGGATATTTATGAGAGCACTTTAGTGGGCGGAAGATGTTACTGCACCTGGGCTAACTTAGTTGCCTACGTTTCACTACACATCACACCTAATTTCCCCCTCACCCTTCCAATCCACCCAGGAGCCTCCCGTCCCAGGTAGGGGCTCAGTCTATCCCCGTGAACTATCTGTGGAAGGGCATGCGGGCCCATCTGAATTTTGAACACCACATCAGTCACCAGCCGAAGCACCACCCCGGGGCCTTTCCAGGGTGAGGTGAGTTTTGGATACACACCCTGCCTCCTCCGGGGCCAGTAGAGCCAAATAAGGTCTCCGGAAAGGAACCGAGGTGAGTGTGCCCGAGCGTCATACCGCACTTTCATATGCGAGGAGGCAAGCCAATTTTCTTCCTTGGAAACTCGTGAGCCTTTTATATGCTCTTTTTCAAAT
This sequence comes from Myxine glutinosa, assembly GCF_964187855.1. NCBI lineage: Eukaryota > Metazoa > Chordata > Myxini > Myxiniformes > Myxinidae > Myxine > Myxine glutinosa. Next base: position 54,237,856 of record NC_136270.1, read on the forward strand.
TGGTTGCATAGCTTTCCACAGATGCTTCACCCGGTTCCTCTGGTGATGGTCCCATCAACAAATCTGTGGGGATTCGCATCTCCCAACCAATCATAAACATGGCGGGGGTGCATCGAGTGGTCACATACTGTGCGGTCCGGTATGCAATCAATACAAAGGGGAGGTGCTCGTCCCAATTCTGCTGGTGTTCGGATGTGAAGAGGGCCAATTGGGTCAACAATGTTTGGTTAAACCTCTCCACCATCCCATCCGATTGAGGCTTAAGAGAGGTCACTCAAACATGGCAGGGGCATTGCACAATCCAAAAGGCATGACAACAAACTGCCAAAGACCCTTTCCTGTGTTGAACACTGTTTTCTCTCTCGCCTCTTTATCCATCTCCACCTGCCAATAACCACTCTTTAAATCCAATGTCGAAAACCATTTTGAGCCTGAAACGGCATCAAGGGTGTCATCAAGCCTTGGCAGAGGATACGAGTCTCTCAGTGTCACGTGATTGAGCTGGCGATAATCCACACAGAACCGAGTGGTCCCATCCTTCTTTTTCACCAGCACAATGGGTGACACCCAAGGACTCACCGAGGGCTCGATAAATCCGGCTTTCTCCATTTTTCTCACCTGCTCTTCCGCCTCTTCCTTCTTAGCGAAAGGAAGCCGCCGTGGCGGTTGGTGAACAGGCCGAGCCTCACCAGTACTAATTTGGTGCCTGACGAGGCTCGTGCGTCCAACATCCTCGGGAGGGAGAGAGAGAAAACATCCAAGTTCTTACCAACCAAATTGTGCAATGTCTCTACCTGCTCCGAAGTTAGGCCCTCTTCAGAGCGTGTCATCATGACAATCACATTTCCCCAAATTTTCCCCTCTTTCCGGCTGTACTGGCAAGCGTGTGGATCCACTTCCTCCGGTGACCTCTAGTACACTACTGCATTTGGCTACGATGGCTCTGCCCCTTACCGTGTTATTACATTAAGATTCCCTATCACGACAACTGGAGCATGATACCGACACAGATCTACCTGGATCTATATATGTCCCTACCCCAAAATTCATAACACAGCCCCCCCCCCCCCCCCCCGGAACAGTAGCCCCTGCTAGGTTCACTGCAGGCGCTACCACTCCGGTCTTAGCGCTTACTGTCTCACACTTAATTAGCCAGTGAAATAAATCAGGAGGGCTGTGGGAAGTGAGCCGAAGCTACCTACTTATGCTCCTTAACATGCTACCCCCTTAACCAACCATCACATTTCAAATATTTACAAGATTATCATTGGTCGTTCCTGCGGAGGGAGGAGAAAAACAACACGCAAAACCTAACTTAACCGAGTTGTTTGTTGATCTGGAGAAAACATTTGATAGCGTTCCACGCGAAGTAGTGACATGGGCATTGAGGAAGTTAGGAGTAGAGGAATGGTTGATCAGAGTAGTGATGACAATGTACGAGAGAGCACGCACAGCTGTAAGGACGAAGGACGGGAACAGTGGTGGTGAGTTTGAGGTGAAGGTGGGAGTGCATCAGGGGTCGGTACTAAGTCCACTACTATTTGTAGCTGTGATGGAGGTGCTGGCTCAGAACGTAAAGGAGGGTTTACTGTGGGAGTTGTTGTATGTAGATGATCTGGAGTTGATTGCGGAAAGTATGGATGGACTGAAGGAGAAGATGAACAAGTGGAAGGAATGTATGGAGACAAAAGGTCTGAAGGTGAATATCGGAAAAACGAAGGTGATGGCAAGTGATAAAGCATGTGGTGAGGTGGAAAGAACTGGGAAGTGGCCGTGTGCTGTGTGCAGGAAGGGTGTCGGAGTGAACTCCATTCAATGTACAATGTGCGCTGAGTGGGTTCATCAAAAATGTAGTGGTCTGAGAGGGTCATTAACCAGTGTGGCAGCTACATTCAAATGTAAGGTGTGCACAGAAGGAGCTGCAGATGGAGGAAATGTTGAGTTGGATCTTGGAGACGGTGTGAAGCTGGAAGGTGTTAAAACATTTTGCTACCTCGGAGACATGCTGAATGAAGAAGGTGGATCAGACTCGTCGACGGTTGCTGGAGTGAGATGTGCATGGAAGAAGTTTCGGGAACTGAGTGGCATGCTGACAAGGAGGGGAGTGTCATTGAAGCTGAAGGGAAAGGTGTATGCTGCATGTGTGAGAAGTGTTATGATTTATGGGAACGAGACATGGGTAATGAACGTAGAGCAGCAACGAAGGCTGGAAAGGGTGGAAATGCGAATGGTTCGTTGGATGTGCGGAGTATCGTTGAGAGAGAGGAAGACAAATGATGAATTGCGAAAGATGATGGGAATAGAGCCTGTGATTGATGCTGTGAAGAGAAACAGGTTGAGATGGTTTGGTCATGTGTTGAGGAAGGATGAAAGTGACTGGTTGAGAAGAGTGATGGAAATGAATGTAGAATTAAGTAGAGGACGGGGAAGACCGAGAAAGACTTGGCTAAAGGTGGTGGAAGAAGAACTGCAGTCAAGGGGGTTAACAAGGGGAGATGCAGAAAATGGGGCAAAATGGAGAAGATTGTCATGGGGCCCGCAAGGCTAACTGCCGCTCTCGCAGGGAAAATGGCCTTAAAATGCATGTTGTTGTTTTGTTGTATTAAAGGAATTTGAAACAATATTTGGCTGCTGGATTGAGAGTAAAGAAGATTCATAGAATTTTAAAGTTTAAACAAAGTCATTGGTTGAAAACATATATTAACTTTAATACAAAGAGAAGAACAGAGGCAAAGACAGATTTTGAGAAGGACTTTTATTAATTGATGAACAATGCTGTGTTTGGAAAGACAATGGAAAATGTTAGGAACAGACAAAATATAAGACTTGCTACATCTTGGAAACAAGCATCTAAATTAATTAATAGACCCAGTTTTCAGAGTAGAGGTGTTTTCAGAGAACTTTTGTGCTATCCATTTGATTAAAGAGAGTATTGAAATGGATAAGCCTATTTATAATCAGAATGGTTTTCAATTTTCAGCGAAAAAAGTTTCCAATTTTTTTTTCAGTTTGTGTATCTATTCACCTTGCTGTCCCTATTCACCCCATTTCACGGTACTACTACAACAACTTTAAGAGGAGATATGTGGATGATATTAATTTATTTTATATGGATACAGACAGCTTAATTTTGAAAATCAATATGGAAGATATTTATGAGGATATGTCTCAAGATATTGATATTTACCCTGCGCCCGTGAAGCGAAAGGCAGGGTTAAGCATTCGGGTCCGTCCGTACGTCGTATGTCCGTACGTCGTGCGTGTCTGCATTTTAAAAATTCATTTTCTCGGCAACCGTTGGTCAGATTGACATGAAATTTTCACCATAGGAGGGACTCGTCCTGTAGAATATTTTAGTGAATATTATGACGTCACAGGTCACGTGGTACAGGGGTAATAGTTTCATTTTTGCCTCATTGTAAATACCAAATGAGTGGAGATGCTGTTGTGGAGGGTATGAATGATCGTTGTTCAGTGATTTATTTGTGGTTGTTCTAGCGTCGTGTTGAAATGTGGTTTCGTCATGGAGGCGTGTGGGCCAGGGTGTACCAACACTGTGTCGTGGGTGTCAGAAGTGGGATGTGAAATGGTTGTCAACTTGCAAGATATATACAGCGACAAGTAGATGTTAAACCAGATCACCTATTGTGATGCAATCACCGTAATTGTGTGTAAAACGCCATGTTGCTTGCCGAATGGATCAGTAATATAAACTACATGATAACTTATTAACACTGTAAACCACTTGCGGTAAGATGCCACTGAGGGGTCCATTTCGTATATTGTTATACCCTATATACATTGTAGTATATATGGAATGAAGTAACATTACACGTCAAATTGTGGGAATGCCAGACAGCCCCGTTTTTGATGCACTAGTTTTACCCCGAGAATCGGCATCAAATGTTCGTAGTTAAACCGCGATCAGTAATAAAGCATCACTGTGTGTGCATCAGTGATGGGTGATGGTGATTGAGTAGTTTAGGCTTCGTGTGCATTACAGATAATAAACGCTGTAACTGTTGTGTGGTTTATACAGGTTGATATCTACACTACAGAGATACTACGGTCATCCTGTATAGTCTGACACTCTCTGTCCATCCTGTGTAGTAAGTCTGAGCCTTTCTGTCCATCCTGTGTGAATAAAGTGATGGTCGTGGCCACATCATGTAAGTTAGATGTTTATTGATGTACCATAGCATGTAAAAGTGTTTATGGGAGGTCATGAGATTGTTATTATAAATTGTTTCATTGATTATAATTACTCTCTTGAGATATCCTTGATGTTAGCTGGTTAGCCATCGTTTTCCCCATTTGATTTACCTTGCCATTGGCAGAACTCCTCAATAAAGCGTTCATCTGGCCGATGAATATTGTGCCTACTTGTCTATGCGAGTCCTGAAAGACTTCACAACAATTATTTAGAGAATATAAATTTATGATGTCATCGCTCACGTGGTCTGGCAGCCATATTGAATAAAAGAAAAAGAAACGTTCAAAAATAGAAGAGTTGGCTCACACCAAATTGACTGCGCAGGGTAAGTATTCTATGAATACCATCTAGTTATGATATAAGCAATTATAACCAAAACAACAAGTTGTTTTCTTCAAAGAATAAAAAGGTTATTGGAAAGTTTAAAGATGAATTGGGTGGAACCATTATGAGTAAATTTGTGGGATTGAGAGCGAAGGCTTATGCATATAAGTATATTGATGGGGATGTTAAAAAGAGTGATAGAAAGTTGAAGGGAATAAAGAAGAATGTAATTCAAAAGACTATAAATTTTGAGCATTATTGTTATTGTTTGATGCTGAGAAGGGAAGGGTATAGAAGGATGAATACAAAAAGAAGTTATAAACATCAATTATATACGGAGAAGATAAACAAAAAGGCATTAGGGGCTTTTGATGATAAGAGGTTTATTTTATACTCGCAGAAGTAGCCGGCGTTGCCGGGCGGGGGGGGGGGGGGGGGGGTGGGGTGGAGGAGGAGGGGAGGGGGAGGAGGGGAAGGTGAGAGGAGGAGGTGATGGGGGCAGAGATGGGAAGGGGGAGTGGAGGGGGGAGGGAGGAGGCAAGAGAGGAAGGGGGTTCATATATATGCTGGTGGGTGAATGGGGTGAATGTGGCGTTCATCACGTTTCTGAGTTAAGTGTGATGCCGATCAGGAAGAAGAAGAAGCCATACAACCGGCTTTGTACACTTCCAGAATGGTTCGATTTTTTTGTATTCAAATGTCTGGTGATTGTTTTGTATTTATTTATGCGAATATGTACTTGTATATAACTGTCATTAATTTTTAAAAGCTTAGGCACTATCGAGCATTTTTTTTTTTACTCCAAAAAAACGATCATTTATTTTTCAACTTTTTGGGGGTTTTTTTGCCTAAAACACTCTCAGGCACTCACTGATGAACCTCTGAAAGTTTGACGAAGATCCGTTCAGCCATCTCTGTGAAAAATGGCGACACACAGATAGATAGACAGACACACACACAGACAGACATCTCTCTTATATAGTAGATAATGGAATTGATTGCATCTCTTATGGATATAAGTGTTAAGCAATAAGATAAGTATAAGAGTTAAGATAAACATAAGTGATAAGATTTAAAAGGGGGGGTTTAACGGGCTACCGCCACCATTTTTACTGATATATAAATGATAGAACCAAGCAATAACCAAACCAAAGAGTGGAGAAAAATGCAGCCTTGGTATTTAAATGGAAAGCATAAATAATGTGAAAAATATCAAATATGTCTCATTGAAGAAATAACCAAAAGAAAATTAAATTAAACAAATAAGCGAATAAATTTAAGTACAAATAAGTTAGAGGCTCCTCCTAGAGGAGTCAACATCCTTGAATGGACAGAAAATTTTGATGGTTGCCAAGAAATCAATAGGAAAGTAATTTACTACAATCTTAAAATGATATGTGGCTCAGGAGGTGCTCAAACAAGGACATGAAGAGTGGTCTATCATTTCATCTCTGCTAAACAAAGATACGTGTACCAAGAACCAAGTTCCAACATATTGTTTGTTAATATACTTGATGGTGATGAGTGTTATAAGAAAATTAAATTATTCCCTAAAATAAAACATAAACAAATATTAATTGGTCCACTTAGCGAGTATAATCAAATGCAGTCCCCCTCCCCAATTCCATCTTCGCCCATTTCTCCTTCTCCTTCCCCTCCATAATTCCCCTCCCCCAAATTTTCCCTTCCACCACAAGTAGTAGGAGAATGGGGTGTTTTGAATGTGCCGACCGACAGCGAACGAACGTAGTGAGTGAGAATGAGCGTCAGCGAATGTCTGTTGGTTGGCGCTTCAGGGCCGACTAACAGCGAACGAACGTAGTGAGTGAGAATGAGCATCAGCGAATGTCTGTTGAACATATTGAAATCTTGAGGATGGGAAGGAATTGGAGGATAAAATCGAATTGAAAATCCAGCGAGTTAATAATGTCGTGTGATTACCCTGCAGTGAACACTGCAGGGTGACACAGATGACCAAACAAGCATTTACTCTGAGGCGTTCAATTCAATGTGACGGTATTCTTTACACGCAAGGGAAAGGGGGATGACGAACTTACCTGGATGGCTTCCACTGACTTCTTTGCACCTGGATAATTAATGAACTCAAACAACACGGAATTAACATGAACAAAAATACCGGCTTTATTAAAGAAAATGCTGGTCTCAAAGAATGCACGATAAAGCGAACAGGCCTTGGCGTCCAGCTCGCTCTTCCAGCCGCGCTTGTCCTCACGATCTCGTTCACCAACACCAACACCGAAGACAGACAATGCGAGCCGGCCACAAGAAGAAGAAGAGGAGCGATGTCGGTACATGACCGTTCGTAGTCAAAGCCAGGACGCGAGAGGACGAAGAAAAGGAGAGCAGAATTCAAGAGGAGAGAATGAAGCCAAGACCGCAAAATGTTGGGGAGACGACCGCTCGCCACCGAAACCAGAACATGCAAGGAAATCAAGGGGAAGAGAAAATCATGATGTCTCAAGGAATGTCCTTCGCTCAAGAGGAACAAAATGTCGGCCAGAGTGCTCCTTTATAGTCAAGGCTCTGACATCCTCCTACAATGTCTTCACCAATCCCATAGTCCCTTCTTACCAGTCTTTTGCACCAATCAATCCCGGATCAATCACTGCTCTTCGGGGCGTGGCCTCACGGACCTTTTGTGCCTGTGTGCTCACCAGGTCAATGTTATCCGCGGTAGTGCTCAATGTCCTGTTTCCAGTTGGTTTTTATTTAGTGTCATAAATGGGTGATTTCTTACTATGAGTGTGTGCTGCTGGTGTCATAAGGAACAGAGGAAAAATACCAGAGGCCATTACATAAAGGGGATTAATTACCCTTAGTCCATTGCTAATTAACATACCCCACCCCTCGTGATGGGAACGAAGACATGCTCTTCCACGACATACGGTCTACATAAATTTCCTACTTATTACATGTGGTTTCTTCTTCTTCACGACAGTCAGAGCACACTACCTATGCAATTCTACCTGTACTAAGATATCGCCTACCCCCTACAAACGCAACAATAATTAACCTTAATTTTCTCCATTGACTTCAATGTTAAATTTTAGTGTGCTTCAGGACCCCCATTCTCCTACTACTCATATTGCATGTAAGATGTAACCTGCAAACTGGCTTGATCCACCAGTAGGCAGCACAAGTGCGGAGTCATCCAAGTGAGATATTTTCACCATTGTTGTCACGATTTTAAAACATATTCCCTGTAAGTCGTCAGTTTGCATCATGCTGCCTTCTGAAAGTTATGACCTTGTTTATCATATTCATCCAGTGGAATAAAGCAGGCGAGTAGAGCAAGCATGCTGACTAAGCAATATGCCACAGTTGTAACTGCTGACTCAGTAATATGTCATGTCATTGCGCATAAATTGAATAAGAAGTCTGGTTGAAGTGTTTGAAGAAATGGGTAATCCATTTCTGGGGGAGAGCAACGACCTATTGAGCTTGGACACAAGAGATATCATCGACCCTGATGTGGTTGGTGTTGTCTGTTCGCCAGGCTGAAGAGATAGGTCAGCGACAGTATCAGGCTTTCGTAGATGATTGACTGCTGGCACGATCAACACCTATTTCAGAGCCGGTCAAGAAGAACAAACCGTCACTGTTCAGTCGACTTCCTCTGAGAATGAAGTCCAGGGCAAGCTTGAAAGTGTCTTCCCCGAATAGTGACTGTTCACTATTCTCAAGACTCTATATTGCCTATCAGTCACGAGACGGCACCTGGGTAACAGTTTTCATCACTAAAATCAAGAATGTCCCCCATCAATATCCCAACTTGTAAAACTAAGACTGGGAACCAAATCTGACCTTATGAGATGTCTGGAGGGCTGCACAGAGGTGATGCCTCCCACCCAGACACTGATGTCACAATCCTGGATGGGGCTGTAATAGTCAACATCCTCAAACCACTCGCTGACAAGACATTTGATGACTATACACTGAAAGTATTCTTGCCATACATACAAAGTCAGCTGCAACGTGGAAGCTGAGTGGACATAGTATGGGACCAGTACCGCAAGAACAGCATAAAGTTGCAGACCAGAAGCAAGCATGGAAAGGGCAACAGGAGGAGAGTTGATGCATCAATCATTCTTCCTAGAAACTGGCAACACTTTCTGCAGATCGATGCAAACGAGAGGGAGCTAGCTGTTTGCCTTCTTGGTGAAGTACATCACATGTTTGGTTACCAACAAGGAGGTTGTCACCACACACAGCTTGGAGGTTATGTGCAGTCCTCCACGAGACACAAGAAGTCTGGCTCCGTGTGACCATGAGGAGGCTGATATGCGTATGATATTGCACCTGAGAGATTCCGGCAATGAGGGTTTCCACAAGATATGTTTGCAAGTGGACACAGATGTCATCGTATTGAGTCTGGCAGTGGCAGCCACGATCGACATCCAGGAGCTGTGGGTGGAATTTGGCACAGCTCAACATTTCAGATGGATACTTGCCCACGAGATTGCTGCATCCCTCGGTCCCGAGAAGTCCAAGGCTCTGTTAGTATTGCATGCCTATGTTGCACTATAATGGTATTCTTGTGTGTGATGGTGCAGGGTGATGATGTAGGTGGATCAGAGCAGACTCACCTTTCCAATTCCGAGTTATTTTACTGTAATAATAAAATCAAAGATACAAAACATGAGAGGCAGGCTTGGCGCATTCTAACGGACCCACCATTCGCAACAACAGGAAGTGCTGGAAGAGCGATGGTGTTGTTCTCTTTTACTATTCAATTAATCATGTTCAGAATGCTTCCATTAATCATGATATAACGACAAATAACATCGCTAACAAAACAAGGTAATCAATCGCTTGTATCCCTATGCAATTGTTGTCCTCAGAACACATTTATTATGATGGATTGACAGAGATGGTTTGACTAAACTCTCCCATTGTATTCTCTCATTCCCTGAGTGGGTAGGCCTTACAACCAAAAACAACACAATGACGTACTATATGGACTTACTTGCAACATAGATGATAAACTCAACAACGGAATGCATCAATATTCACTATTTTGAGAGAAATCAATCCATACCTGGAATAATAATCAAAGATGCAACAAATGAGATGCAGGCTTGGCGCATTTCAACACACTGTTCACGGCAACCAGAAGTGCTGTAAGAGTGACAGTGTTGTTACCACAAGGTGGCCAAAGGCTGCATCTCCACTTAATATTATTATTATTATTATTATTATCATTATTATTCAGGTTGGCTTCTGAGTTTAATATTAATCTCATTGTTATTCTAAATTTTAAGGGGGTGGTCATTTTTCTCATAACACTATCCCCCTCAAAAGAAATGTCGTCCCAACATTCACTTCATCTGAACGACTGTTCCTTATTCCATCACTCATGCGTGCAACGGAGGTGTTTTTTTTTTTTTACCACGAATAGACAGAGACATTGGTGTCAGTTTTTTTTTTTTGTTTTTTTTTGTATACAAGATCGAGGCTCGTGAAAGAGCTAACATTAATCACACAAAAAGTCAACCGACAAATAAAACACAAAATAAGGGGAGCGATAGACAAGATGGGGAGAGAGGGGGAAGGACACAAACACATGAGAGCAAGGACATCGAGAGAAATGTGGGAGGGAGAGGGCTTGGGGGGAGGTAGGAGAGGTATAAAACATATCAACACTGCAAGGACTTCCAGGAAAGAAGTTGGAATTTCAAAAAAAGTGTATCTGGGGTGAATTAGCGGGGTAGAAAAGATCAAGGTTTTGGATGGGGGAAGATAAGAGATGGTGGTGAACAGCTGTTTTAAAGACCTGGAGGGAGGAGTGGGATTGAAGGGAGTGGGGGAGTTTGTTTCAGAGGCAGGAGAAAATGGGAATGAAAGAGTGAAGGTGAGCATAGAGCATAGATTTTGGCAGTTTAACGATAAGAGGGTTGCTGGCAGATATTGTGCGACCTGTAGGAATATTAGGGGGACAGAGCACAGAGAGAGCTGGGGGAGCAAGGCCGGAGAGGAGTCGGTAGAAGACAGAAAGACCACCAACCTGCCTGCGGTGAGTGAGTGAAAGGCCCTCGGAGTTAGCTTCATCGCAGGAGATTCCAATGATTCTGAAAGCTTTGGTTTCAACAGTGTGAAGCCGAGCTAGTTGTGAGGCAGGAGCACAGGCCCAGAGGGGGGGGACAGTATTCCATTGAGCTGCGGATGAAAGCCTTGTATGTGGTGAGGAGTTCAGGTGTGCCAAGGAAGGACTTCGCACGACGGAGGATGCCCAGTCGGCGACTGGCTTTGGAGGCCAGCATGGAAATGTGGTTATCCCAAGAAAGATCATGGCAGATAGTGACACCCAAAAGCTTCAGCGACAGAACATCTTGGAGAGGATTGTTGAGAAAGTAGATGGGAGGGTATTCCAGTCGGGCTTTTCGGAGAGACGTAGTAAGAGTGTGGGATTTGTCAAGATTGAAAGACATGTTCCACTTGTTTGACCAGTCTGTGATTTTGTCCAGGTCTGCAGAGAGTGAGGAGGCTGCAGACTGCCGATCTGAGGGATGAGGAATGGAGCGGCAGATAGTGGAGTCATCAGCAAAGAGATAGAGAGGATTTTCCAGAGAGTCGGAGAGATCATTGATGAAGACTAAAAATAGCACAGGGCCCAGAACACTACCTCGGGGAACCCCAGCCAGAACAGGAAGGGGAGATGAGAGAAATCCATTCAGGGCCACACGTTGCCTATGACCAGAGAGGAAGTCCGCAAGCCATGAGTGGAGATTTCCATGGATACCATTGGAGGAGAGTTTGGTGAGCAGAGCTGGGTGCCAGACCGTATCGAAGGCACTTGATATGTCAAGGGAGCCAGCTCTGATTTCCTGTTTGGCATTGAGGATCTCCATCCATTGTTGAGACAGCAGAAGCAGCATGTCCAGAGTAGAATGGCCTGGTCTGAATCCAAATTGATGATCAGAGATCAAGCCATTGGAGAAGAGGAAGGATTTGATATCCGAAGCAATGATGGATAAAATGACTTTGCTGATAATTGGGAGCAGGCTGATTGGTCTGTATTTGCAAGGATCTGTTTTTGCACCTTTTTTGTGTAAAGCGGTAATGTTTGCTGATTTCCAAGATGCTGGCAGATGACCTTGAGCAGAAGAGAGGGTGAAAAGAACAGAGAGAGGGTGAGATAGAGCGGCAGAGCAGGATTTTAGGACCCGTGAGCTGATGCCGTCTGCTCCAGTTGCAGAATCAGAGTCGAGGTTTGACAAAAACTTCTCCACCTTGTCAGGAGAGAAGGACACAGAGTCCAGGAGCAGTTGGGTTCGACTGGGAAAGGTGGGAACAGAGAGAGATGGGTTTGGGACACAAGATTTTGAGGCAATCACAGAGATGAGGCATTCGGCTTTGACACGTGCGGTGTCAACTGTGTAGCCATTTGAGGTAAGGGAGGGGATGGAGGGGGAACAAACACCAGAAATGGATTTGACCAGATGCCACCAGGATTTGGAGGAAGGAGACAGGTTTGAGAGTTCAATCTTGAGTGTGGAGAGATATTGCTTCCTGGCACTCCTGAGGGTCGACACACACTTGTTCCGAGCTTGGTGGAAGGAACTGAGATTGCCTTCAGTTGGATTTGCCTTCCAAAAGGCAAAGGCAAGTTGTTTCAGGGCAACTGCCTCACCACAAGATTCAGTGTACCATGGACGGGAGGAAGGGTAAGACAACTGAAGACGACATGGGATAAATCTGTGCATGAGAGAGAGCAGTTTGCTTTGGAAGAATTGATGTCAGACGCAGTCGAGATGGGAGACCAGTCCAGATGATTGATGGCTGCCTGCAGACCGTGCCAGTCAGCCTGAGTGAAATGCCAGACTCGTCAGCGCTGAGGAGGCTCTCTGAGAATGGCCAAAGAGATGTCCACTTTAACAAGCACATGATCAGAAGAACCGATTGGAGCAGAAGAAGAGCAGCAGACATTTGCAGGGAAGTTTGTCATAACCAAGTCTAGAAGAGAAGATACTCCATTGACTGAGATCCGGGTCGGGAAATTGACAGATTGTGTCAGTCCCAATGAGTCGCAGAAGTCCTTTGCTGAGGTGCCATGGCTGGTGAGAGAGGAACCCACACCCAGCCAGCTGGCATGATGACAGTTGAAGTCGCCACATATGAGGAAGAGAGAGTTTGGATGAGTTGATAGAAGTTGGTCCATGTTGTCAGACAGCGAAATGTAAATGGAGTCATCACTGTTTGGAGGACGGTACAGAACACATATGAACAAAAGGTGGGAGTGGAGAGGAAGCCGTAGCCAGAGGTACTCCTGGGGGTGGGCTGGAGAGAGGGCAGTGCAAGGAGAGTGAGGAGGAGAGTTTTTGATAAAGATAGCAACCCCACCACCAGGACGAGGCTCAGGTCTATTTTTTTTATTTTTTTTGGTATACAAGATCAAGGCTCGTGAAAGAGCTTACCGGAGGAGGGAGTAACCAGGAAGAGATATTAAGGAATCAGAGACATCTTGAAGGAAGTTTCTTGGAAGACCTCCTCCAGAATCTTCAGCACCGCTTCCCCATGCAGGTTCTCAAGCCCACATCCATTCTTTGGCATGGAGACCTTGGTTATTCCATGAGCAACGCATTGGTTTCTCTTTGCCTTCAAGCTTTCCTTCAAGCTGGTGCACGCTGACCTCAGGTGAGCACTCTCCTTTGTGATCACTAAAGATGGTTTTCCGAATCACTCATAGGTCAATGTTTGTGGGGGTTTAATCCGTCTCTTTGGTCGGGCATAGTTGCAATTCGGGGTGGTTGCAGTCAGCAGGTTGCAGGCTTCTTGTTCTACTTCCTTAGATTACAGAGGCTCCTGCAGCCCTTCACTGGTGTACCCCTGTGCGTCTTCATTGAGGCCACGGTCTTCAAGTAGTTCTTTCTGCATGATTAACGGAGAAGGAGATGGAGTTGGCTGTCGTTGTACCCTCCTCCGTGGTTGAAACACTGTGGCATTGTAGTTGAAATCCATGAAATCCAGTCCCTCTACTGTGCCCCATTTCGTTTGGTCCTCAAAGATTTCATCTTCTGACTCACTAATTGGCTCTAACCATTCCTCAATGGAACCTTGGTGGTGTGTCCGCATTCTCCCCAGTACTATTTCACTTTGTGCTGTTCCCTCTCTGTGCTGTCTCTGCTGAGGTTCTGCCACAGGAAGGGAGTCAAATGGGAACAGGAGATCATGGTGGAAAATCCTGGCCCTGCCACTCCCATTTTCAGGTCTCACCTTATACACTGAGCTATCTGTAGTTCTGACAATAACGTAAACCTGGTCCTCCCAGTAGGATCAGACCTTCCCAGGGCCTTCCTTCTCACCAACATTCTTCACTAAGATCCAACCCCCTGGTTGCAGCTTTGCACCATAGACTCTTTTGTGATGTGATAGTTTTCCTTGAGTGGCCTGCTTGGCTGCAGTTTTGCTCACGATCTCATATGCATCCTACATCATGTTCCTCCACTGGTCTCGCTGATATCTGACAGTGTGGTGGACACAATGCCAGCGGGTAATAATTCCGCGCACCAGTGGGTGATGCGAGCGACCGGGCGTGGAAGCACGGCTCGGGCCACGCTCGGAGCAAAGGCGTCATGAGGCGCAGGGTTGAACTGGAATACATGCCCCGCCTTTCGGCCGACCGGCCACGCCCGAGGGCAAGGCGTGGCCTCAGGACATATACGCGGGCTCGAAAGTCGAGCCCGCCCAGTGCTTACGTGTGAGCATTGAATAAAGTGTTTGGTTTTGTTCAACGCGTGGTGGCCTACCTTCTTGGCAAACGAGGTGTGTGTGCATAGCACCACACTGGTGACCCCGACTGGTTCAGCCGTAGCTGACCCCTGAACGCGCCATGGCTACCAACGCTGTCGCCATCAAACTCCTGGAGTTCTGGGAAGCACAGGCCGATGTTTGGTTTGTGCAGGCCGAGGCTCAATTCCAGCTCCGGGGCATCACAGCGGACGACACCATGTACTTTCACGTGGTCGCCGCCCTCGGGCCCGGCACTGCCACCCGCGTCGTGTCCTTCTTTCAGCACCCGCCAGGCACCCACAAGTACGCGGCGCTCAAACCACTTCTCCTAACCACGTTCGGGCTCATGGAGGCCGACCGTGCCGACCGCCTCCTTGACCTTCCCGCCCTCGGCGACACATGACCGTCCATTCGGATGGATTATATGTTGTCCCTTCTTGGCGACAAACGCCCGGATTTCCTTTTCCGAGCGCTCTTCCTCCGCCAGCTACCTGCGCAGGTGCGGCTCGCGCTGGCCGGTTTGGCCATAACGGAACCCCGCGCCCTGGCCAGAGAGGCGGACAAATTTTTCGCGGGCTGCGACACGCGGCCGACGTATAGCGCTGCCGTAATGGATGCCGGTGCGGAGGCTTCAGCGCCGCGCTCCCTCGTGGCCGCTACTACACCCCGTCCACCACCGCCGTCATGACCAACGCGGCAGCCACCACCGGGGCAAACCTGGTGCTATTATCATGCCAGGTTCGGCCACAAGGCCAGGGCGTGCCGCCCGCCGTGCTCTTTCAACGGGTCGGGAAACGAGCATGCCGGCACTCACTCGCGGCCATGAGCGTCGGCCATTCCGGCAGCCTCCTTTTCATCTCAGACACCTCGTCTGGTCGTCAATTTCTGTGCGACACTGGAGCGCAGGTAAGCGTCCTCCCTGCCTCCGCGTCCGACAAGCAAGCCACGGGCCGGGGCCCCGCCTTGCTCGCCGCCAACGGAACTCCCATCCGCACATTCGGGAAGCGTTGTCTCTCACTGCGGTTCGGGGGACAGCGCTTCCAATGGTCTTTCGTCACCGCCAGCGTGCCAATGGCCCTGCTCGGTGCGGACTTCCTTTGTGCGCATGGGCTGTTGGTGGACGTTAAGCGCCGCCGCATCGTCCAGGCCGAAACATTCAACTCGCTCGCTTGTTCGCTGAGCGGCTCATTGAGCAGCTCGCTGAGCGGCTCACCGAGCGGCTTGCTGAGCGGTTCCGTCCCGGCGAGGTTGGTCTGTACGCTTCCGGCAGCGGACGAGTTTACCCGCCTCCTCGCCAGTTTCCCGGCGCTCACGGGGCCCACCTTTTCAGCGGTGGCCGTCAAACACGGGGTGGAACACCATATTCCCACCGTCGGACCACCGGTCTACGCCCGAGCGCGCTGCCTCGGCGCAACAAAGCTCACCGTTGCGAAAGCGGCTTTCGCCACGCTAGAGCGGCTGGGCATCGTCTGGCGCTCCAACAGCGCATGGGCCTCACCTCTGCACATTGTGCCCAAGCCCGGCGGCGGATGGCGGCCGTGCGGTGACTACCGCCGGCTCAACGACGCCACCACCCCCGACCGCTACCCGGTCCCGCACATTCAGGACGTTTCTGCCTGGTTGGCGAAAACGACTATTTTTTCCAAGGTGGACCTCATCCGGGGCTACCACCAGGTCCCCGTAAAACCGGAAGATGTACCGAAGACGGCCGTTATAACACCTTTCGGCCTCTTCGAGTTCTTGCGGATGCCTTTTGGGTTGAAAAATGCGGCCCAGGCGTTCCAGCGGCTCATGGACAGCGTCTTGCGCGACTTGTCCTTCGTCTACGTCTACCTGGACGACATCCTAGTCGCGAGCGCATCCCGGGAAGAGCACCTGCTCCATCTCCGCACGCTCTTCGAACGCCTGGGCCAGCATGGCCTGATAATCAACCCCGCGAAGTGCCGGTTCGGCATCACCGCCATCGACTTCCTGGGGCACCGCATCACCAGGCACGGGGCCATCCCTTTACCGGCCAAGGTGGAGGCGGTCAGGAGTTTCCCGCGCCCCCGCACGATCAAGGGGCTCCAGGAATTCCTGGGCATGGTGAATTTTTATCACCGCTACGTGCCCCGCGTCGCCCAGCTCCTGCGCCCCCTGCACGAGGCCCTCCGGGGGAAGCCGGGCAAAGGTGATATCGCCTGGACGGAGCAGATGGATGCGGCGTTTGCGGGCGCGAAGCTGGCCTTGGCCAACGCCACCATGCTGGTGCACCCGGCGCCCGATGCACCAATCGTCCTCACCACCGACACGTCGGACTACGCGGTGGGCGCGGTGCATGAGCAGTGGGTGAATGGTGCTTGGCAGCCGCTGGCGTTTTTTAGTCGGCAGCTCCGCCCGCACGAACGCCGGTACAGCACCTTCGACCGCGAGCTGCTCGGGCTCCACCTGGCGGTCCGACACTTCCGCCATCTTCTCGAGGGCCGCCCGTTCACGGCCTTCGTCGATCACAAGCCCTTTGTTTTCGCGATGGCCAAGGTCGCCGAACCGTGGTCGGCCCGGCAGCAGCGTCACCTCTCTGCCGTGTCCGAATACACGACGGACATCCGACACGTTGCAGGTAAGGACAACCCGGTGGCGGATTGCATTTTCCCGGTCCGCCGCACACGCGGTCCACCTCGGGATCGACTATGCCCAGATGGCGGCGGACAAGGCCGCCGACCCCGACGTCCAGGCCTTTCGGACCGCCGTCACGGGCCTCCGCGTTACCGAGGTACCGTTCAACGTCGCGGGCACTGCCCTCTTGTGCGATGTCTCCCTCGGCCGGCCTCACCCCATCGTGCCCGCTGGCTGGCAGTGCCCGGTTTTTGACGCCATCCACGGCCTGTCCCACCCGGGCACGAAGGCCTCCCAGAAGCTTGTCGCGGCAAAGTTCGTCTGGCATGGCCTCTGGAAGAACGTCCGCGACTGGGCCAGAACGTGCCTCGCGTTCCAGCGCGCAAAGGTCCACCGCCACAACCAGGCCCCGTTGGCCCCGTTTACGGTGCCCGAACATTGGTTCGACCATGTCCACGTCGACTTGGTGGGACCTCTGCCCCCCTCGCAGGGTTTCACCCACCTCCTCACCATGGTGGACCGCACCACCCGGTGGCCGGAGGCCGTGCCATTGGCAGCAACGGCTGCGGCTGATGTCGCGCAAGCCTTCATCGCCACTTGGGTTGCCCGGTTCGGCGCTACCTCGGACATCTCGTCCGACCGCGGCCCCAAGTTCACCTCGGAGCTCTGGGGAGCGGTGGCGCAAGGGCTCGGCGTCAAGCTGCACCGCACCACGGCCTACCACCCCCAGGCCAACGGCCTGTGTGAGCGCTTCCATCGCTCGATGAAAGCCGCGCTCCGGGCCAGCCTCCGCGACGGCAGCTGGCCCGACAGGCTCCCCTGGGTCCTGCTGGGCCTCAGGACGGCGCCCAAGGACGACCTGCGCGTGTCCTCGGCGGAGCTGGTTTTCGGACAACCGCTGCGGGTACCGGGCGAATTTATCCCCGACTCCACGGCCCCTTGGTCCGCGATGCAACAGCGCTCCACCCTTCAGGAGACCGCAAGGAGGTACGCCCCGGTGCCGACGGCACACCACGGTTGCCCGTCCTCACACGTCGCCCCGGAGCTTCGCACGGCGGAGTACGTTTTTGTCCGGCACGACGTCCACCGGGCACCGCTGCGGCCCCCGCCCTTCCGCGTGCTGGAGACCGGGGACAAGCACTTCACCGTGGACATCGGTGGTACTCCAGATCGTATCTCCATGGACCGCCTCAAGCCGGCCCACCTCGACCTGGACCACCCCCCGCAAGCAGCTCTGCCTCCGCGTCAAGGCCGCACCCCGGCGGGCAGACCCCCGGCACCGCCCACCCCCGCCGTCCCGTCACCCACCAGCCCTGCACGCATCGCCAGAGGGTGTTTCGGCCGGGTCATCCGGCGTCCCCGCAAGCTCACCCTTCAGGTGCGTGGGAATTCTGGGGGGGCGCGTGTGGCGGACACAATGCCAGCGGGTAATAATTCCGCGCACCAGTGAGTGACGCGAGCGACCGGGCGTGGAAGCACGGCTCGGGCCACACCCGGAGCAAAGGCGTCATGAGGCGCAGGGTTGAACTGGAATACATGCCCTGCCTTTCGGCCGACCGGCCACGCCCGAGGGCAAGGCGTGGCCTCGGGACATATACGCGGGCTCGAAAGTCGAGCCTGCCCAGTGCTTACGTGCGAGCATTGAATAAAGTGTTTGGTTTTGTTCAACGCGTGGTGGCCTACCTTCTTGGCAAACGAGTTGTGTGTGCATAGCACCACAACAGGAATGTTCTCCTCCAGTCTTCGTTCAACAAGCTAGCTTGGGCTCCTGTGTCTGTCGTCTGTGTAGCTGTGGTACTCACATTGTTCAGGGTGCAGCGAACAAGACATCTACTTCCGATGAGTCTCACTAACTTGGGATTCTGCTTGGCGTCGAGATCAGCAGCTACTCCCTCTCCTGAATCGTTCAGCCGGGCCATTTTGTCAAGTGATGCATCCAGGCCTAAGTCATTTATCGGCACAGGTGGCCTTTCTCTCTCTCTCTCTCTTTGGCAGCCATTGACTTCGCCACTTGCACTGGAAACCTTTTTACTCTTCTTCTGTTGTGGGGGCCTTGCCTTTTGTGTCACTGTTCGTCCCTTTACAGTGGCCCCTGCTCATTTCCTGGGATCTGGGGGGAGGGGCGGCGAGCAGCCCGACACCCACGGGACAGATGCCCGCCGTGTGCACACCTGAAACGGTGGTCACAGGTCGCTCCCCTACAGACTTTGAGGGTGTTCGCCTCCTTGTGCGCAGCCGTCGCCATGGTACCGGGTTTGAGGGTCTTCACCTCGTCACACGCAGCCGTCGCCATGGTTCCGGGTTAGAGGGCGTCGCCGCGTCGTGCGCAGCTGTCGCCCCCGGTTCCGGGTTAGAGGGCGTGTGCTCGACTGACGCGCGGCGCCTTCATTTAAACATAGCGATCGTGACGAACGTTGGGGATCAAATATTGACGTTTCCAATAAGGTAAGGTCATTTTGCGGCGCCATGGTGAGTTACGGACGTCAGTGACGCTAGGTTTGTAAGAAAAACGGGTTTATTATCGAACGGGCCTACTCGACTTTGTCTCGTGAGGAAGCGCTTCCGCTAGGATTGTTTTTTTTTTACACATCGTTCGACAAATGGCGATTTTAATGCTCGTATCTGCGAATCTGAAGTTATGGTGTTTCTGAAAATGGTTACTTTGAATTGTTGTACACGTTATTTTGTACAGAGGAGACGCCGTGCGGAGCTTCCTGTGGAGGAATACGCACACGGATGTTAATACAATGTTTCCGTGTTATTCTGTTTGCACAAAACTCTCGAGGGTTTCATGGATGTCTCAGACCTCAGTCCCCGAATGTTGTGAGTTTGTAAATGTAGTGAGTTTCAGGGATGTCTCAGTCCCCCTATGTTGTGAGTTTGTAAATTTAGTGGGTTTCATGGATGTCTCAGTCCCCCTATGACTATGTTGTGTTTGTAAATTTAGAGGGTTTCATGGATGTCTCAGTCCCCCTATGTTGTGAGTTTGTAAATTTAGTGGGTTTCATGGATGTCTCAGTCCCCCTATGACTATGTTGTGTTTGTAAATTTAGTGAGTTTCATGGATGTCTCAGTCCCCCTATGTTGTGAGTTTGTAAATTTAGTGAGTTTCATGGATGTCTCAGTCCCCCTATGTTGTGAGTTTGTAAATTTAGTGAGTTTCAGGGATGTCTCAGTCCCCCTATGTTGTGAGTTTGTAAATGTAGTGAGTTTGTAAATGTAGTGAGTTTGTAAATGTAGTGAGTTTGTAAATGTAGTGAGTTTCAGGGATGTCTCAGTCCCCCTATGTTGTGTTTGTAAATTTAGAGGGTTTCAGGGATGTCTCAGTCCCCCTATGTTGTGAGTTTGTAAATTTAGTGGGTTTCATGGATGTCTCAGTCCCCCTATGACTATGTTGTGTTTGTAAATTTAGTGAGTTTCATGGATGTCTCAGTCCCGCTATGTTGTGAGTTTGTAAATTTAGTGAGTTTCATGGATGTCTCAGTCCCCCTATGTTGTGAGTTTGTAAATTTAGTGAGTTTCAGGGATGTCTCAGTCCCCCTATGTTGTGAGTTTGTAAATGTAGTGAGTTTGTAAATGTAGTGAGTTTGTAAATGTAGTGAGTTTGTAAATGTAGTGAGTTTCAGGGATGTCTCAGTCCCCCTATGTTGTGAGTTTGTAAATTTAGTGGGTTTCATGGATGTCTCAGTCCCCCTATGTTGTGAGTTTGTAAATTTAGAGGGTTTCATGGATGTCTCAGTCCCCCTATGTTGTGAGTTTGTAAATTTAGAGGGTTTCATGGATGTCTCAGTCCCCCTATGTTGTGAGTTTGTAAATTTAGTGAGTTTCAGGGATGTCTCAGTCCCCCTGTGTTGTGAGTTTGTAAATTTAGTGAGTTTCAGGGATGTCTCAGTCCCCCTATGTTGTGAGTTTGTAAATTTAGTGAGTTTCAGGGATGTCTCAGTCCCCCTATGTTGTGAGTTTGTAAATTTAGTGAGTTTCAGGGATGTCTCAGTCCCCCTGTGTTGTGAGTTTGTAAATTTAGAGAGTTTCATGGATGCGTTAGTCCCCCTATATTGTGAGTTTGTAAATTTCGAGGGTTTCATGGATATCTCAGTCCCATTACATTGTGAGTTTGTAAATTTAGAGGGTTTCATGATGTCAGTCCCACTATGTTGTGAGTTTGTAAATTTAGTGTGTTTCATGGATGCCTCAGTCCCCCTATGGTGTGAGTTTGTAAATTTAGAGGGTCCATGGATGTCTCAGTCCCACTATGTTGTGTGTTTGTAAATTTAGAGGGTTTCATGGTTGTTTCAGTCCCCCTATGGTGTGAGTTTGTAAATTTAGAGAGTTTCATGGATGTGTTAGTCCCCCTATGTTGTGAGTTTGTAAATTTAGTGAGTTTCAGGGATGTCTGTCCCCCTATGTTGTGAGTTTGTAAATTTAGTGAGTTTCAGGGATGTCTCAGTCCCCCTATGTTGTGAGTTTGTAAATTTAGAGAGTTTCAGGGATGTCTCAGTCCCCGAATGTTGTGAGTTTGTAAATTTAGTGAGTTTCAGGGATGTCTCAGTCCCCCTATGTTGTGAGTTTGGAAATTTAGTGAGTTTCAGGGATGTCTCAGTCCCCCTATGTTGTGAGTTTGTAAATTTAGAGAGTTTCTGGAAGCGTTAGTCCCCCTATGTTGTGAGTTTGTAAATTTAGAGGGTTTCATGATGTCAGTCCCCCTATGTTGTGAGTTTGTAAATTTAGAGGGTTTCATGATGTCAGTCCCACTATGTTGTGAGTTTGTAAATTTAGTGGGTTTCATGGATGCCTCAGTCCCCCTATGGTGTGAGTTTGTAAATTTAGAGGGTTCCATGGATGTCTGTCTCGCTGTGATGTGAGTTTGTAAATTTAGAGGGTTTCATGGATATCTCAGTCCCGCTATATTGTGAGTTTGTAAATTTAGAGGGTTTCATTGATGTCTCAGTCCACCTATGGTGTGAGTTTGTAAATTTAGTGGTTTTCATGATGTGGCAGTCCCACTATGTTGTGTGTTTGTAAATTTAGAGGGTTTCAGGGATATCTCAGTCCTGCTGTGGTGTGAGTTTGTAAATTTAGAGGATTTCATGGATGCCTCAGTCCCCCTATGTTGTGAGTTTGTAAATTTAGAGGGTTTCATGGATATTTCAGTCCCGCTTTTGTGAATTTGTAAATTTAAACGGTTTCATGGATGTCAGTCCCCCTATGTTGTGAGTTTGTAAATTTAGAGGGTTTCATGGATGTCTGTCCCACTGTGTTGTGTTTGTAAATTTAAAGGGTTTCATGGATGCCTCAGTCCCCCTATGTTGTGAGTTTGTAAATTTAGAGGGTTTCATGGATGCCTCCGTCCCCATATGTTGAGTTTGTAAATTTAGAGGGTTTCATGGATGTCTCAATCCCACTGTGATGTGTTTGTAAATTTAGAAGGTTTCGTGGATGCCTCGGTCTCCTTATGTTGTGAGTTTGTAAATTTAGAAGGTTTCATGGATGTCTCAGCCCCACTATGTTGTGAGTTTGTAAATTTAGAAGGTTTCATGGATGTCTCAGTCCCACTATGTTGTGAGTTTGTAAATTTAGAGGGTTTCATGGTTGTCTCAGTCCCGCTGTGTTGTGAGTTTGTAAATTTAGTGGGTTTCAGGGATGTCTCAGTCCCGATGTGTTGTGAGTTTGTAAATTTAGAGGGTTTCAGGGATACCTCAGTCCCGCTGTGTTGTGAGTTTGTAAATTTAGTGGGTTTCAAGGATATCTCAGTCCCACTATGTTGTGAGTTTGTAAATTTAGAGGGTTTCATGGTTGTCTCAGTCCCGCTGTGTTGTGAGTTTGTAAATTTAGTGGGTTTCAGGGATGTCTCAGTCCCACTGTGGTGTGTTTGTAAATTGAGATGATTTAATGGATATCTCAGTCTCCCTATGTTGTGAGTTTGTAAATTTAGTGAGTTTCAGGGATGTCTTAGTCCCGATGTGTTGAGTTTGTAAATTTAGAGGGTTTCAAGGATATCTCAGTCCCACTATGTTGTGAGTTTGTAAATTTAGAGGGTTTCAGGGATATCTCAGTCCCGCTGTGGTGTGTTTGTAAATTGAGATGATTTAATGGATATCTCAGTCTCCCTATGTTGTGAGTTTGTAAATTTAGTGAGTTTCAGGGATGTCTTAGTCCCGATGTGTTGAGTTTGTAAATTTAGAGGGTTTCAAGGATATCTCAGTCCCACTATGTTGTGAGTTTGTAAATTTAGAGGGTTTCAGGGATACCTCAGTCCCGCTGTGTTGTGAGTTTGTAAATTTAGTGGGTTTCAAGGATATCTCAGTCCCACTATGTTGTGAGTTTGTAAATTTAGAGGGTTTCATGGTTGTCTCAGTCCCGCTGTGTTCTGAGTTTGTAAATTTAGAGGGTTTCAAGGATATCTCAGTCCCACTGTGGTGTGTTTGTAAATTGAGATGATTTAATGGATGTCTCAGTCTCCCTATGTTGTGAGTTTGTAAATTTAGAGGGTTTCATGGACGTCTCAGTCCCACTATGTTGTCGTTTGTAAATTTAGAGGGTTTCATGGATGTCTCAGTCCCGCTGTGTTGTGAGTTTGTAAATTTAGAGGGTTTCATGATGTCAGTCCCAATATGTTGTGAGTTTGTAAATTTAGAGGATTTCATGATGTCAATCCCACTATGTTGTGAGTTTGTAAATTTAGAGGGTTTTGTGGATGTCTCAGGCCTCCTATATTGTGAGTTTGTAAATTTAGAGGGTTTCATGGATGTCTCAGTCCCCCTATATTGTGAGTTTGTAAATTTCGAGGGTTTCATGGACATCTCAGTCCCATTACATTGTGAGTTTGTAAATTTCGAGGGTTTCATGGATGTCTCAGTCCCAGTATGTTGTCGTTTGTAAATTTGGAGGGTTTCAGGGATATCTCAGTCCTGTTGTGTTGTGAGTTTGTAAATTTAGAGGGTTTCATGATGTCAGTCCCACTATGTTGTGAGTTTGTAAATTTAGAGGGTTCCATGGATGTCTCAGTCCCACTGTTGTGAGTTTGTAAATTTAGAGGGTTTCATGGATGTCTCAGTCCTGCTGTGTTGTGAGTTTGTAAATTTTGAGGGTATCAAGGATATCTCAGGCCCTCTGTGTTGTGAGTTTGTAAATTTAGAGGGTATCATGGTTATCTCAGTCCCACTATTGTGAGTTTGTAAATTTAGAGGGTATCATGGTTATCTCAGTCCCGCTATATTGTGAGTTTGTAAATTTACTGAGTTTCAGGGATGTGTCAGTCCCGATGTGTTGTGAGTTTGTACATTTAGAGGGTATCATGGATATCTCAGTCCCGATGTGTTGTGAGTTTGTAAATTTCGAGGATTTCATGGATGTCTCAGTCCCGCTGTGATTTGTGAGTTTGTAAATTTACTGAGTTTCAGGGATGTCTTCGTCCTGATGTGTTGAGTTTGTAAATTTAGAGGGTATCATGGATATCTCAGTCCCCCTATATTGTGAGTTTGTAAATTTCGAGGGTTTCATGGACATCTCAGTCCCATTACATTGTGAGTTTGTAAATTTCGAGGGTTTCATGGATGTCTCAGTCCCAGTATGTTGTCGTTTGTAAATTTGGAGGGTTTCAGGGATATCTCAGTCCTGTTGTGTTGTGAGTTTGTAAATTTAGAGGGTTTCATGATGTCAGTCCCACTATGTTGTGAGTTTGTAAATTTAGAGGGTTCCATGGATGTCTCAGTCCCACTGTTGTGAGTTTGTAAATTTAGAGGGTTTTATGGATGTCTCAGTCCTATATTGTGAGTTTGTAAATTTAGAGGGTTCCATGAATGTCTCAGACCCCATATATTGTGAGTTTGTATATTTAGAGGGTTTCATGGATATCTCAGTCCCGTTATATTGTGAGTTTGTAAATTTAGAGGGTTTCATGATGTGTTAGTCCCACTGTGTTGTGAGTTTGTAAATTTAGTGGGTTTCAGAGATGTCTCAGTCCTGCTGAGTTGTGAGTTTGTAAATTTAGAGGGTTTCATGGATGTCTCAGTCCCGCTATGTTTTGAGTTTGTAAATTTAGTGGGTTTCATGGATATCTCAGTCCCCCTATGTTGTGAGTTTGTAAATTTAGTGGGTTTCATGGATGTCTTAGTCCCGATGTGTTGTGAGTTTGTAAATTTCAATTCATGTTTAAAATGCAATGGTCTCCTGGCTCTTCCAGTCGCCGACTCGGCATCCTCTGTCGTGTGAAGTCCTTCCATGGCACTACAGAGCTCCTCCCCACATACAAAGCTTTCATCTGCAGCTTGATGGAGTACTGCTCTCCCTTCTGGGAAGGGAATCACAACAACAGTAGGGAACAGGGACATCAAGAGACCCGTGGAAGAGAGTTAGAGAGCTGGTGTGGGGTACACGGGATAAACAAGATGGGCACTACCGGGGATTTCAGGAAATAAAACAGGGGATTTGAAGGAGGTGGATTTGGGGTGGATTAACGGGGGTGGAAAATCAAGGTTTTGGATCGGGGAATATGAACAGCTGAGTGGTGAACAGCTGTTTTGAAGACCTGGAGGGAGGAATGGGATTGAAGAGAGTGTGGGAGTTTGTTCCAGAGGCAGGAGAAAAGAGAAATGTAAGAGTGAAGGTGAGCAGAGAGTCTTGGTTTTGGCAGTTGCACCATAAGAGGGTTGCTGGCAGACTTTTTGCATCCTGCAGGAATATTTGGGGGACAGAGCACAGACAGAGCAGGGGGTGCAAGGCCTGAGAGGAGGCGGTAGAAGACAGAAAGACCACCAATCTGCCTGCGGTGAGTGAGTAAAAGGCCCTCAGAATCAGCTTCATCGTGGGAGATACCAATGATTCTGAAAGCCTAGGTTTCTAGTGTGAAGCCGAGCTAGGTTTTAGGCAGGAGCACCAGCCCAGAGGGAAGAGCAGTACTCCATCAAGCTGCAGATGAAAGCTATATATGTGGTGAGGAGCTCTGTAGTGCCAAGGAAGGACTTCACACGACGGAGGATGCCTAGTTGGCGACTGGAAGAGCCAGGAGACTATTGCGTTTTATACATGTATTGAATTCAAACACATGCATATACAAGTCATTTGCAGCATGTATTTATAAGGCGAGAAACATTCCCATTACACTTACTATCCGTACACTTGTGCCCTCGGATGTCGGAGAATCACAGTCAACTTAGCTCCTTGCTTTTGGGCACACATACATCCATCAAAAGGGGAGAGAGAAACAAAGACAGAGAGACATAATGGCATAACCGGGAGGCTGGTGCAACCCTCCGTTTATGGACACAACCCGTGGTTTGTGAAAGGTCCCTGTTCTCCACTCTCCACTCCGTTGCTCAGCACTAGTCTACGCAGTGTGTCTCAAAGGGCAATGCCGCAAGTGAAGAATAAGTGTCAATGGACAAAAGACCAAGAGACTTACTGCTATGACTTCTACCGAGACGTGAGACGAGAGAGACGAGGTATTTTGAGATAGCCAGACTGTGTAGAAACAAGGTATGTAGAAAAGTGTCTCGAGCCCGAATCACCGAATTGCCCATAGAGACAAACAGCCCTGAATGCTCGTGTATCCTGCCTGTGTGGCCACCTATCCCCATTTTCAGCACTGCCGCCTAACCACATTGGAGGATGCCCCAGAGTGCAAGACGTCAGTTCACCTCCTGTGATTGGTCCCACACGGTGGGTCCCTCAGTCTCTTTCGTGGATTTGTCCGGCTTCGACTGGGCGTGTGCCCCTCTTTTGATGTAGAAGTTTTGCCTGTTTTGACCGATCTCAGTTTTTTTTGCTTTTGCCATGGTCTGGAGTACTGCAAAGTGATCCTTGCCGATACAGTCAGCTGAACAGACCAGGTAGGCTCTCATGTAGCCTAAGCAATTTCCTTTTTTGAGAAGATACTTTAGTTTTGGATATAGCGGGTGGGACGGACATTTTTTTTCCACGCCATTCTTACATAAAGAGTGCTCTGATAGTTTTACCTCTGATAGTTTTACTGGCATGACACCTCATGTAGAGTAATTCTTATAATTTTTTGATGGTTTTGTTTCTGCAAGGTTCATGGAAGAGTATTGTTGCAAGAATGGGGAAAAGAAAATGTAGAAATGAAGACAATGAAAGTGAGTACATTAATTTTTTATATTTTTCTTACTTTCTTTTTCTTCCACAGGTTAGGTTCTTATTTTTTAAATCATTAATTGTGTCTCATTGAAGAGTACAATAATGAGCGAATGCATTAACAGATACAAAGTGGGTGTAAGGGTAAACAAGAGGAAAAAGAACAAATGGATGCACACAGCATAGGAGAGGCATTGCTGTTGAAAGAGGGACAGGGGTCTCAGCAGGTGTAGTTTTGTTTTTTATACAAAGTTGAGGCTCATCTAAGAGCTAACACATTAGACACAAAAGCATAGACAGAGACTTAAAACATATAATAAAGGGAGTGGGAGACAAGAGGGGGAGAGAGAGGGAAGCACACAAGCACAACAACAGTAGAGAATTGAAAGAGGTGGATTTGGGGTGTTTTAATGGGGGTAGAAAATATCAAGGTTTTGGGTGGGGGAAGATCAGAGATGGTGGTGAACTGCTGTTTTGAAGACCTGAAGGGAGGAGTGGGATTGAGGAGAGTGTGGGAGTTTGTTCCAGAGGCGGGGAAAAGAGGAATGAAAGAGTGAAGGTGAGCAGAGAGTCTTGATTTTGGTAGTTTTGTCAGAAAAGGGTTGCTGGCAGATCTTGTGCATCCTGAAGCAATATTTGGGGAACAGAGCACAGACAGAGCAGGAGGAGCCAGGCTGGAGAGGAGTCGGTAGAAGACAGAAAGACCACCTACCTTCCTACGGTGAGCGAGTGAAAGGCCCTCAGAATCAGCTTCATTGTGGGAGAAAAGTGAAGTTCAGAAGCGTAAATCAAAGAGACAATGAGGTTGTGGTGGCAAGGAGACTTCAAGTCCTGGAAGAAAGAGTATTAGATAACTAGCAGAAGTACCCGGCATTGCCGGGCGGGGGAGGAGGAGGGGAGGGGGAAGAGGAGGGATGGGGAACGGGGGGAAGGGGGGGGAGGAGGAGGGGAGGGGGAAGAGGAGGGGAGGGGAACAGGGGGGGAGGGGAAGGGGGGAGGGTGTGGGGGTGCCCAGGGGAAGAATGGCCCCTCCTCCCCCTTCCCCTCCCCCCTTCACCTCCCCCTCCCCCCCTCCCCCCTCCCCCCTCTCCCCCTCCCCCTCCTCCCCCCTCCCCCTCCCCCCTGTCCCCCTCCCCCTCCCCCATCCCCCCCCGTTCCCCTCCCCTCCTCTTCCCCCTCCCCTTCTCCTCCCCCTTAACACCAGGGGGGTTGACTCAGCCTGTCATCCTACCGAGGTCGGCAAATTGAGTACCAGTTCACTGGTAATTCCCTGTGTGCCGCAAGAGGCGCCTAACAGGGTTGGCGGCACAAACCCGGAAGTCGGAACTCATTGTCGTCAAATAAATGTAGCATGTATGTTTCACTCTCTGTCACATGCCGTTGGTCCCATGTCAATTGGATGAAGTTGAAAAATTAACATTACGAAGTTTCTCTGGGACGTACTGATTCCGAATAATGAAGTTGAAAAATTACCTTTTCCTTTTCCTTGATTACCTTGATTCCGAAAATACCTTTTCCATTTCCAAATTACCTAAATTCCGTTTTTGAAAAGAAATTTTGTTTTGTGTTATCAATGAAGAAGTAGCATTTATTTCTGTACTTGCATTCAAATTGCAATTTTCACAAGTCTGCACCCCTCAAATCCTCCTGCCGTGTGTGTTGCTTGTTCCAGAAACTAATGGTGCATTTAGCTACCAGGGTAACGTGGGGGAAATGGTAACTGTGGAACCCGGATCTACAGGATATGGCAATTTAAACTAAATTAATCTTGACGAGCGAATAACCCTTCCTTACGGACAGGCTAATTTCCTCATCATAAATGTGTTTCAGTAAGACTAGTAATACCCCCACTAGGAATGGCACTATACAATACACATTTACATAGAGAGGAATGGGGTCCTCTACCCACTCTGGACCAATCCAACTATGAACCTTTTTACGGCCTAAAACTAACCCTGCACAAAACCACCAGTTTTGAACTCATTTTGTCTCTAGCGGTTAAGGAGTGCATAGATGTGAAATAAACAAGCAAACACACATTTCCCGATTTGCATATGATACGATTATGATATCCATACTATTGTAGGAGCTGTGCTCCAACGCAAATCGGAAGAATGGACGCGACAAAAAGCTGGAATTCGTCCGGGTTTCTTTATTGTGTCAAATCAACTCGGGTACTCTGAAAAGCCCGTTTATCGGGCAGCAATATATATACACATTATCCCGGAGCGTTTGCCCGGGAAAGGCGAGACCGGGCGTGCCCGGGCGTCCTGGGCGAACCCTGGAAAGGCGAGTCTGGACGTGCCCGGGCGTCCTGGACGAAGCCTGGCAAGTCGAGAGCGGGCATGCCCGGGCGTCCTGGACGAGCCCTAGAAAGGCGAGACCGGGCGTGCCCGGGCGTCCTGGGCGAGCCCGGCATGGTGATCACTCCGCGTCCTCGGTAGGTGCAAGGCGATTGTGTATACCCAGCGGTAGCCGCTACACACGTCCCCCCAGAATCGACTTGCACCGGCAGGGTCAATTTAAGGGGGGTCCTGATGACCCGGCCGAAGCGACCCCTGGCGGGTCGTGTGGTGGTGGGCGGTCGAGTGGGGGGCACCGTGGATGGGGGGCGGCCTCGCCGCGGCGGAAGGGCCGACCGTGGCGGTTGGTCGATGTCCACGTGCGCCGGCTTGAGGCGGTCCACCGCAATCCGGTCCGACCTGCCGCCGATGTCGATGACGAACGATTTGTCGTCCCGTCGCAGGACCCGGAAGGGCCCGTCGCACGGCGGCCGGAGTGGCCCCCGATGTGCGTCATGACGCACAAAAACGTACTCCGCTGTGCGAAGCGCTGGGGGGACGTAGGACTGGGGGTCACCATGGTGGGACGTTGGCACGGGGGCAAAACGTCGGGCGGTCTCCTGGAGGTCCGAGCGCTGGTGAGCTGCGGACCAGGTACTGGTAGCGTCGGGCACGAATTTGCCCGGGACGCGTAGCGCCTGGCCGTAGACAAGCTCGGCAGTGGACGCCCGGAGGTCCTCCTTGGGGGCCGTGCGTAGGCCCAAAAGGACCCACGGCAGCCGGTCAGCCCAACCGCCGTCCTGAAGGCCGGCCATGAGCACGGCCTTCATGGAGTGGTGGAACCGCTCGCACAACCCATTGGCTTGGGGGTGGTAGGCCGTAGTACGGTGGAGCTTGACCCCCAGGTTGCGGGCGACCGCGCCCCACAGCTCGGAGGTGAACTGCGGTCCGCGGTCCGACGAGATGTGCGCCGAAGCGGGCGACCCAGGTGGCGATGAAAGCCTGCGCCACGTCGGCGGTGGTGGTGGAGATGAGGGGAACGGCCTCCGGCCACCTGGTGGTCCTGTCCACCATGGTGAGCAGGTGTGTGAAACCCCGTGATGGGGCGAGGGGGCCCACCAGGTCCACGTTGACGTGGTCGAAACGTCGTTCGGGCACGGTGAAAGGTGCCAGTGGGGCCTGGGTGTGTCGGTGGACCTTGGCCTGTTGGCAGGCTGTGCAGGTGCTGGTCCAATCGCGGACGTCCCGTCGAAGGCCGTGCCAGACGAATCGCGCCGACACCAGCTTCTGGGAAGCTTTCCGGCCCAGGTGGGAAAGGCCGTGGAGGGAGGCGAAGATGCGGCGTTGCCAGGTAACGGGCACGATGGGGCGAGGCTGGCCTTGGGAGACGTCGCAGAGCAGGACAGTGTCCGCGCAGGGGATGTCGGCCAGAGGGAGGCCCGTGTCCGCCGCCCGGAGGGCTTGCACCGTGGTGTCGGTGGTTTGGTCAGCCGCCATAAGCGCGAAGTCCACGCCGAGGTGGACCGCGTTCGCGCTGGCCCGAGAAAGACAGTCGGCCACGGCGTTGTCTTTGCCGGCGACGTGCCGGATGTCCGTGGTAAACTCCGACACGGTGGAGAGGTGGCGCTGTTGGCGGGCCGACCATGGCTCCGTGACCTTGGCCATTGCGTAAACCAACGGCTTGTGGTCGACGAACGCCGTGAAGGGTCAGCCCTCCAGGAGGTGGCGGAAATGGCGAACGGCCAGGTGTAGACCGAGGAGCTCACGGTCAAACGTGCTATATTTGAGCTCGTTCGGCCGGAGCTGCCGGCTGAAAAAAGCGAGTGGCTGCCAAACCCCGTTCACACCATTGCTCATGTACGGTGCCCACCGCGTAGTCGGAGGCGTCCGTGGTGAGGGCGATGGGAGCGTTGAGCACCGGGTGAGCGAGCAGTGTTGCGTCGGCGAGGGCCCGCTTTGAGTTTTTAAAGGCCCGCGTCCATGGCTGCGGACCAGACGACGTCGTGCTTGGCCGGCTTGCCCCGGAGGGCTTCGTAGAGGGGCCACATGAGTTGAGCAGCGCGGGGCACGAAGCGGTGATAGAAATTCACCATTCCAAGGAATTCCTGCAGGGCCTTTATGGAGCGGGGACGCGGAAACGCGGTGATGGCCTCGACCTTGGTTGGCAGCGGCACGGCCCCGTTCTTGGTGATGTGGTGGCCCAAAAAATCAACGGCCGTCGTGCCGAAGTGGCATTTGGCCGGGTTGACGATGAGGCCGTGCTTGCTGAGGTGCCCGAACAGTGTTCGGAGGTGGAGGAGGTGCTCGGCCCGGGACGTGCTGGCGACGAGGATGTCGTCCAGGTAAGCGAAGAGGAACGGCAGGTCGCGCAGCACACCGTCCATCAAGCGCTGGAACGCCTGAGCCGCGTTCTTGAGGCCAAACGGCATTCACAGGAATTCGAATAAGCCGAACGGCGTGATGACGGCCGTTTTTGGGACGTCGGCCGCCCTGACAGGTACCTGGTGGTATCCCCGTATTAAATCGATCTTCGAAAAAATGACCCGTCCTGCCAAACGGGCGGCGAAGTCTTGGATGTGCGGGATCGGATACCTGTCGGGGGTGGTAGCATCGTTAAGGCGGCGGTCATCGCCACATGGGCTCCAGCCGCCCCCTGGTTTTGGGACGATGTGTAGTGGCGAAGCCCACGCGCTATCGGAGCGCCGCACGATGCCGAGGTGTTCCAAAGCGTCGAACTCGGCTTTGGCCACGGCGAGCTTGGCTGGGTCGAGGCGGCGGGCTCTGGCGTAGACCGGCGGGCCCGTGGTTGGTATGTGGTGCTCGATCCCATGTCGTACTGCGACGGCCGAAAACGTCAGCCGCGTGAGGGCCGGGAACTCCGTGAGCAGGCGAGCAAACTCGTTCGCCGCCGGGAGGGTGCATGCCAGCTCGGTCGGAGCGGAGCTGCTCAATGTGCCTGCCAGGGAGCTGAAGGTCTCGGCGTTGACGAGGCGACGCCGTTTGACATCAACCAGCAGCCCGTGTGCGCAGAGGAAGTCGGCGCCTAGCAGAGCCATGGGCACGCTTGCGGTTACAAAAGTCCAATTAAAGCGTTGGCTGCCGAAGCTGAGGGTGACGTTGCGCGGGCCGAAGGTGCGGATGGCCGATCCGTTGGCCGCAACCAAGGAGGGGCCGCAAACCGCGGACTGCCTGTCCTGATCGGAGGTGGGTATGACGCTCAGTTGGGCGCCGGTGTCACACAGGAAGCGCCGTCCGGACGCTTTGTCCCTGATGAAAAGTAAGTTGCCCGTGTGGCCGGCGCTCATGGCTGGTAATGAACGCCGGCCCGGCCGTTTCCCGACTTGCCGAAGGTGCACGGGGGTTGGCATGTCCGGGCCTTCTGTCCGAACCTGGCATGATAATAACACCACGCCTGGTCAGGTGGAGGCCTCGGTCGTCGTGCTGGAGGTGGTCGGCGCGGCGTAGCGGCCGCCAATTGCGTCGGCAGTTCGGTCGTCGACCGTGTCGGGTGCTCGGGCACCATGGGCGTTGCTTCGGACGGCGGTGGGCTCCAGGTCGCTGCTCCAATGCGTTGGCCTGCCGCGGAGATCTTGTCGGCTTCCCTGGCGAGGGCGCGGGGATCCGTGATCGTCGTGCTTGCCAGGGCGAGGCGTACCTGGCTAGGCAGCTGACGGAGGAATAGCTCCCGGAACAGGAAAGCCGGAGAGTGTTCGCCGAGCAGCGAGAGCATGTAGTCCATTCGCTCGGACGGGCGCGTGTCGCCGAGCTCGGGCAGGTCGAGCAGGCGCCGTGCGCGTTCCGCCGATGGGAGGGCGAAAGCGTCGAGGAGGAGCTTTTTAATCGCGTCGTATTTGTCAGCGGCTGGCGGGTGCTGGAGGAGGCTGAGGGCGCGGGCCACGGTGGCTGAGCCGAGTGCTGCTACCACATGGTGGAAGCGGGTGTCCTCGGCTGTGATGCCTCGCAGGGCGAACAGCGAGTCCGCCTGGGCGAACCAAACCACCGCGTGAGCCTCCCAGAAGGTAGGCAGTTTGAGGGCAACTGCCATGTCCATGTCGGGTCACCAATGTAGGAGCTGTGCTCCAACGCAAATCGGAAGAATGGACGCGACAAAAAGCTGGAATTCGTCCGAGTTTCTTTATTGTGTCAAATCAACTCGGGTACTCTGAAAAGCCCGTTTATCGGGCAGCAATATATATATACACATTATCCCGGAGCGTTTGCCCGGGAAAGGCGAGACCGGGCGTGCCCGGGCGTCCTGGGCGAACCCTGGAAAGGCGAGTCTGGACGTGCCCGGGCGTCCTGGACGAGGCCTGGCAAGTCGAGAGCGGGCATGCCCGGGCGTCCTGGACGAGCCCTGGAAAGGCGAGGCTGGGCGTGCCCGGGCGTCCTGGGCGAACCCTGGAAAGGCGAGTCTGGACGTGCCCGGGCGTCCTGGACGAGCCCGGCATGGTGATCGCTCCGCGTCCTCGGTAGGTGCAAGGCGATTGTGTATACCCAGCGGTAGCCGCTACACTATGCTCATTTTCAAAGAATGTACGCAAACATGGCAGTGTGCTTTGGCTCTGAATTCGTCCCGATCGCACATGCGCAGAGAGGTGCGAGATCATTTTTTACTCCGTCTGTCTGTCTGTAGTCAAACAAAACTGAAAATCATTCCAAACAGCAAACTTACTTCAGGGATAATGAAGGACACAAACAACAGTTACGAATAACGAATATAATGTGTTAAATGAGGCGGTGTATAAGACGCTGCATCAATGGTGGTAAACTTCGGGATTTTCTTTTCTACGACCTTCAAAGTCTTTATTTTATTTGAAGTGAATTACATATATACAGTACTTGTACACAAGAACACAAATTTCCTTTTGGCACTTTCAAAACCCTTCCGTTTAGTTTGCCTTCAAAACCCTTCCCTTCAAAACCCTGGACTGGGCCAAAACAATTACAGCATTTTGCGTCATCACAACCAATCATATTTCCCATTCGTAGACCCTGCCCATGTCCTTGTTTCTCAAGATTGTGCGGGTTAAGCTGTTCTATAAAGTCTATTTATCTATCTATATATATAAAGCAGTAAAGTATGTTTGTTTGTTTGTCCTCTTATAACTCGAGAACTACTCATCGCAGAGAAAAACCAAAGGCATATTCGGAATCAGTACGTCTCAGAGCAACTACAGCACACCTTAAATTTTAAAAAACTTCGGGTTTTAAAATTAGCGTATTAGCGCAGAAGCGCTAGCAGAAGAGGGAGGGAATCGAAGGGAGGTAGCGCAGCGCTTCCTCTAGCGCCACTGTATGTTCGTTTAATACGTACGTGCTTTGATGGGCGGGGCGTATGGCGTTCATGAAATGGTCGAATGCGGAAGTGCTTGAAGCCGTTGCGAGCGACTCGCACGATCTCTTGTCATGGTCCACAAGATTATCACAGAGACGTGCAGCTTCCAGCATTACGAGATATGATCGAGACCTAACTTTAGAGACCAGTCCCAGCCTTCTAGGCCCCGTGGTTGGTTCAGACGACCCCGACAAAGGACGTGTTGGATTTTATCGCGAGCCGATTTGAGCGCCGACGTGCCGGCGAACAAAAGCAGTCATATCTTTTTAACGCGTGGTTCGATTTTTACAAAATAAACTTTTTCTTGAAGGGCTGAACCGTGCGCTCACAACGATACCGAGTTTGACCCTGGGAGAGCCGTTTTGCGCCGGCAAAGGCGCCTTGTTTTCCGTGATGACCATGTCGTGCTGCATAGATTACCATAAATTATAATATATTACCGGCGGTGCGTTCCGTGACGTCACGGCTCACTTAATTGCAATTATCTCTGGGATTCCTTGGCCGAATCGTACCAACTTCTATATCTATCTATAATTCCATTAATCTCTGTGTGTATGTGTGTGTGTATGTATGCGACAACGATTTCTCGACAACTACCGGTCCGATATACTTGAAACTTGCCAGGTATATTGCTGGGGACCCGAGGATGTGCCTTTTCAAGGTTTGAAATTAATCGGACAAGTACTTACCGAGCTATGGCGATTTAGCCGTTCGCCGTTCGCTTTGGCGTTGCGAATGGACCAAACCATTCCATGTAAATAGAGGGGGGGGGGGGGGGGGGGGGGGGGTTCTGTGGTCGTTGCGAATGGACGAAACCATTTCATGTAAATAGAGGGGGGGGGATTGTCACTGTACTCGCAAGCCGTTCGCCGTTCGCTTTGGCGTTGCGAATGGACCAAACCATTTCATGTAAATAGAGGGGGGGGATATAATTTTAGATAGATATATAGTACGGGCATATATATAGTACGGGCATGCCCTAGTATATATAAAGCAGTAAAGTATGTTTGTTTGTCCTCTTATAACTCGAGAACTACTCATCGCAGAGAAAAACCAAAGGCATATTCGGAATCAGTATGTCTCAGAGCAACTACAGCACACCTTAAATTTTAAAAAAAACTTCAGGTTTTAAAATTAGCGTATTAGCGCAGAAACGCTAGCAGAAGAGGGAGGGAATCGAAGGGAGGGAGCGCAGCGCTCCCTCTAGCGCTTCGCAGCGCCAGCGCTTCTGTTAGCGTAATTAGCGTATTTCGGAACGTTAATTTTTCAACTTTATTATTCGGAATCAGTACGTCCCAGAGAAACTTCGGAATGTTAATTTTTCAACTTCATCCGATTGACATGGGACCAACGGCATGTGACAGAGAGTGAAACATACATGCTACATTTATTTGACGACAATGAGTTCCGACTTCCGGGTTCGTGCCGCCAACCCTGTTAGGCGCCTCTTGCGGCACACAGGGAATTACCAGTGAACTGGTACTCAATTTGCCGACCTCGGTAGGATGACAGGCTGAGTCAACCCCCCTGGTGTTAAGGGGGAGGAGGGAGGGGAGGGGGAAGAGGAGGGGAGGGGAAAGGGGGGAGGGGGGGCCCTTCTTCCCCCAGGCACCCCCACACCCCTCCCCTCCCCCCTTCCCCTCCCCTCCCCCCCATTCCCCCTCCCCCCTCACCCCTCCCCCTTCCCCCCTCCCCCCTTCCCCCCGTTCCCCTCCCCCCCCTCCTATTCCCCCTCCCCTCTTCCCCCTCCCCTCCTCCTCCCCCGCCCGGCAATGCCGGGTACTTCTGCTAGTTATATTATGTTTTAGGTGTTTCTTTTGATGTTTTTGATAATTATTTTTGGCATTCTCATCCCTTTTTCGACAATGTTTCACTTTGTAAAATAGTTGCTTCTAAGGTGCACACATCTGCACGTGATGTCCGACATGTTGCTCTCTTTGGTAATCCTATTTTCAGGGAATATTTTCACCGAATTTTCAACGAAGTGGGGTGACTTTAAAGTCGAATTTAATTTTAACTGGGGTCTCCAGAG
The DNA here is from genome assembly GCF_964187855.1 of Myxine glutinosa. Lineage (NCBI taxonomy): Eukaryota > Metazoa > Chordata > Myxini > Myxiniformes > Myxinidae > Myxine > Myxine glutinosa. Next base: position 54,274,476 of record NC_136270.1, read on the forward strand.
ATTTAGAATAATTTTTTCCATATTAAGTGCCAACAATCCAGATCAATATTCACAGCTACATTCATCCCAAGTAGCTGTGATTGACACTAGCGGAGCGTTGGCTGTGTTCGTGTTCTGTCTGTAGATGGTATGTATCCCTTATGTATCAAATTGTGGTGTATTTTATTTAATACTACTCGTAACTAGAGAGCTCATAGACACCTTAACCCTGCACAGTCTTGAGAAAATGGACATGTGAAGGGACAAAATGGACAATAAAATCTTTTATTATGCCTCCGCCGACGAAGTCGCCAGAGGCATTATGTTTTCAGGTTGTCCGTCCATCCGTGATAGGTTTTCATTACCGCGATAACTTGAGAATGGCTAAAGGGGTCTTGATCAAACTTGGTGCAGGTATGTATAATGAGGTAAAGATAAACTGATTAGATTTTGGGGTCATGAGGTCAAAGGTCAGAGGTCATGTTAGTTTTTATTTCACATCTGTATCCAGATCCGGATATTCCCTAACATCGAATCATTTCGTCCTTGTCCCACCCCCAATCTGTCCACCAGGTTTTGTCTGAAATTGTCAGTAACTTTTTGAGATATCGTGCTCACAGATATACATACAGACAGATCAGGGGTGAAAACATAACCTCTGCCACCTTCGGTACTGGCGGGGGTAATGGAGTAATTCCTCTAGAAGACTCACGGTCTTGTCTAGACAGGCAGAGTGAACCAATTGCTTAACCTCAACATGCGTTTCACACGTGGGGTAATTCCACTGTGGGAATGAAGTCTGTAGACAATCTCCCACACAAAATCTGACAATTTAGTGAAAATTTAATTTGTAATTTGAACTATTCTTTGCTTTTTTTACTGCAATTTTTTTTCCCTGTACATCTACGGGATGGTCAACAAACAAATTTCCGTTTTGGGAGTAAGGGGGAAAAAAGTATTTGTTTTGTGAAATTGCCTTTACATTCTCCTAAAATATAATTGTGGTGTGGCCTCAACGTTTATCACATATGTAAGGATCATGAATCGGAGGAAGTTATTTTTACGAGTAGTGGCATCAGAAAGGTATGTCCATATGATGGAAAGGTTATTTTGGTGCCATGCCATGTGGGTAGTGTGCGAAGAGCTCGGTCCTGACAAGACAGCACTACAGTGGCTTAAATACAGTGGTTGCAGATTCACCTTCCCAATCGTCTCATCTCTCATGAATCTCAACTTACATGGCGTCGCCAGTTATTTTGCCTCTCGATTACTTTGTTTGGGATTATATCAAAAGCAATGTCTTTTGTAACAAACCGGCAACAATGCATGAACTAAAAGATGCAGTGATGCGAGTGATTTCAACTACCCAACCTTAAACTCTTTGGGTGACAATTGGCGATGTCACCAGAATTTGCGTATGTGCACAGAATTCTGGACAAAAATCGAACATACATGACAACAAAATAAAACTTTACAGGTTCTTTGATATGTTGGTGTATCTTTCTAAACTCCACCATTGTCAGAAATAAAATGGTGGACCATCAAAATTTTTCACATTTTTGCTGTCCTTACTTTACATTGAGCATTAGGAGATACTATTGAACTATCACATGAACTTGGATCCCACTAGGGTCAAATCAAACACTACTCTGATCGGAATGCCAACCGTTGCTTATACAATGCTGAATACAGGTAATGCCCGGCTTCCGAACATCTGGTCATACCAACATTACACTTTATAACCATATTTCGGTCTTTCGAACGTTCGATCTATTCATATGAACATGGCTTTTATGAACATGCTGTGCCGAGAGCGATAAATGCAGGAAATCACACCTCATTCACACTGGTCGCTCCAACACTCACATGCCATTCTCTCCACGGGGTTCCTTACCAGCACTAGAGACAGCGGTGCTTGCCCTGCTTCACCATAAACCTAGCTTGTTATTGCTCGTCGTCCCTTATACTAGCATAGATGGCAAGTGATCCGCATTTCACGGGTTTGGCCTACTTTGTTTTTGAAAACCCGCAGACCCATCTTAGTATAGCAACACCCGTATTGGATGGAGAGTACAATCAATTATAAAAACGCAATGCTTTGCTTCCATTGCACTCAAGGATTGACAAACGGACTGATAGACCTGTAGCCGATATGCAAGATAACACTGTGGTCCATTGGCTGTGTGACGTCATGAGCTTTCCCTCACTGAAGGACATGTCACCACCTTTCAGGATTCCACGTGCAGTATCACTTCACCATTTGATCACATCTAATAAATAATTAATTGATATGTGTGGGAAAATTACATGCCCAGACCAGGAATCGAACTCATTTCCTCTGGAAAACCGTACCAGTGCTCTGCCATCTGAGCTATTTGGGCGACCCTGCCCTAGCATGCAATTTTCCCACACATAAAATTGCCACTCTCTTTCCGTCGATGCTTCCGGGTCACTCGCTGCCAACCATTGGAGCACCAACGGCCTGAGCACGAGAGGGTCGGTCTTACTCCAATGGTGGGACAAATCCATGTCCTGTGTTATAAATATCACTGGGGGCGTAGAAACACAATTCAATAAATGAAGAGGATTATATAACTAATTAATTGACATATGTGGGGAAATATGTCAACTTATTGTCGAAAATAATGTGTCGTTCCAAACAAATAAATAAATAAATAAATCCTCTTTCAATTCCTACTAACCTATTTTTCGTCACATCGAACTTGCCAGGAATACACTACACGTTATATTTGCTTCAATGTATGCGTTTTTGATTTAAAAAGTACATATAACAATGTTTTTATGTAAAGAAATAGGGGTTAATTTGTGTTAGAGTACCAATTAACCACTTATTACATGTATTGAAAGATTTGTTGTTCGAGCTTATGAGCATCCAGGTTAAGCACACATTTTCAATAACACATTGTATTCGGAAACCGTGGACTGTCTGTACTAAATTTTGCTGAAAATAATATTGTTACGTGGAAGAGGTTGGGAGGGGAGGAGGTCCACAGCTAGATTGTACTCGTATTAAGAATAGTACGGTCCATATTACTTTACTCAATGAAAGATAGTCTGTTGGGAGCCGTTGGTGAGGTATGTGGATGGACAAAAGGACCACCGAGGCACTCGGAAACATGGTGGTGGGATGATGAAGTTGGAAAGAAGATTGACGAGAAGAGGAAGAAGTTCAAGGAGTGGCAGAAGGCGAAGGGTATGGGGGCAGAAAAGGCAGAGCATGAAAGTTATAAGGCAGCCAAGAAGGCTGCAAAGAAAGAGGTAGCAAAGGCACAGGAGGCATGTAGGAAAATGTTCGGAGAACGCTTGGATTCGGAAGAGGGTCAGAGAGCGTTATTCAGGATTGCAAAGCAGATAGCGAAAGAGAGGTGTGATGTGATGGGGGTGAGTTGCTTGAAGGATGAAGTGGGACAAATCGTTGTGGACCCAGATGGAATTAAAGGAAGATGGAAGAGATATATGGAAATACTGTTGAATGCAGAGAATGAATGGGATGGCAACATAGAGAGTAACCCAGTTTTAGGACCGGCAGAGAAGATAACCGAGAAGGAAGTTGAGGAAGCGATAAAAGCAATGAAGAGTAGAAAAGCGGGAGGGCCGATGGGAGTTGTGGGAGATATGTTGAAGGCAGCAGGAAGTTGGGGTGTGAAGAGAATGACAGAGATCTGCAAACTGGTGGTGAAAGAAGGCCGCATTCCAGTGGATTGGGAACTGAGTACCCTCGTCCCTCTATACAAGGGGAAAGGTGACCCTCTGGACTATGGCTCGTATCGAGCGATAAAGTTATTGGAGCATGGAATGAAGGTATTGGAAAGGTGGAAAGGGTGTTGGAGAGGAGGATAAGGAAGAAAGTGAAGATTGACGAAATGCAGTTTGGATTTATGCCAGGAAGAGGAACGACAGACGCGCTTTTTATTGTGAGGCAGTTGCAGGAGAAGTATATGGTGAAGAGGAAGAAGTTGTTTCTGGGGTTTGTTGATCTGGAGAAAGCATTCGATTGGGTTCCACATGAAGTAGTGACATGGGCATTGAGGAAGTTAGGAGTGGAGGAATGGTTTATCAGAGTAGTGATGGCAATGTATAAAAGAGCGCGCACAGCTGTAAGGACGAAGGACGGGAACAGTGGTGAGTTTGAGGTGAAGGTGGGAGTGCGTCAGGGGTCGGTACAAAGTCCACTACTATTTGACGCTGTGATGGAGGTGCTGGCTCAGAACGTAAAGGAGGGTTTACCGTGGGAGTTGTTGTATGCAGATGAGCTGGTGTTGATTGCAGAAAGTATGGATGGACTGAAGGAGAAGATGAACAAGTGGAAGGAATGTATGGAGACAAAAGGTCTGAAGGTGAATATCGGAAAAACGAAGGTGATGGCAAGTGGTAAAGCATGTGGTGAGGTGGAAAGAACTGGGAAGTGGCCGTGTGCTGTGTGCAGGAAGGGTGTCGGAGTGAATTCCATCCAATGTACAATGTGCACTGAGTGGGTTCATCAAAAATGTAGTTGTTTGAGAGGGTCATTAACCAGTGTGGCAGCTACATTCAAATGTAAGGTGTGCACAGAGGGAGCTGCAGATGGAGGAAATGTTGAGTTGGATCTTGGAGATGGTGTGAAGCTGGAAGGTGTGAAAACATTTTGTTACCTTGGAGACATGCTGAATGGAGAAGGTGGATCAGACTCGGCAACGGTTGCTCGAGTGAGATGTGCATGGAAGAAGTTTCGGGAACTGAGTGGCTTGCTGACGAGGAGGGGAGTGTCATTGAAGCTGAAGGGAAAGGTGTATGCTGCATGTGTGAGAAGCGTTATGATTTATGGGAGTGAGACATGGGTAATGAACAAAGAGCTGCAACGAAGGCTGGAAATGGTGGAAATGCGAATGGTTCGGTGGATGTGTGGAGTATCGTTGAGAGAGAGGAAGACAAATGATGAATTGCGAAAGATGATGGGAATAGATCCTGTGATGGATGCTGTGAAGAGCAACAGGTTGAGATGGTTTGGTCATGTGTTGAGGAAGGATGAAAGTGACTGGTTGAAAAGAGTGATGGAAATGAATGTAGAAGGAAGTAGAGGACGGGGCAGACCGAGAAAGACTTGGCTAAAGATGGTCAAAGAAGAAATGCGGGCAAGGGGGTTAACAAGGGGAGATGCAGAAAATCGGGCAAAATGGAGAACATTGTCATGAGGACTGCAAGGCTAACCCCCGCTCTTGCAGGGAAAATGGCCTTAAAATGCCTGTTGTGTGTTGTTGTATATTACTTTACTCTTGTAACAGGGAAAATGTCGGAGGGCATTGTATTGTAAAACGTGCACCGAGGAGGCAGTAAATGTTAACTTTAAGGGGGCATTATACCATTGAAGGGAAAAAAAAAAATTTTTTTTACAAATATACAAATGCATCAATTAAAATGTTTGTTTCCTAGTATTGTATATATGTACCAAGTTTGAACGTAAATGGACTTGTCATAGAGAAGATATAAGCTGTAAAGTGGTAATTCATCATTTGTATGCATCTGGTTACCATGGTAACCATGCATAATATAATGCTATGTAATGTATACCAATGTAATGTTCATATATCAAGCAACATGTACATATATAGTTTTGCATATTTTCAATCAAGACATTTTATCAAAAAGTGCATTACTGTGATTCAGTGTTGTTTTTACTGTGTTCAGTGTAATGGGGAGCTTATATCTTCTCTATGACAAGTCCATTTACGTTCAAACTTGGTACATCTATCTATAATTCCAGTAATCTCTGTGTGTGTGTCTGTCTGTGTGTTTGTCTGTGACCGCTGTTTCTCGACAACCACGGGTCCGATATACTTGAAACTTGCCAGGTATATTGCTGGGGACCCGAGGATGTGCCTTTTCAAGGTTTCATATTAATCGGACAATTACTTACCGAGATATGTCCAAAAAACGCTTCAACCAATCAGAGAGCAGCGAGCTATCACGTGTGCCGAACGTGGCGATCAGACTCTACCTCGGACGGCACATTTGAGAGCGTATTCATTTATTTCACGTTTGCAAACTATGTTGGCGTTAAACTATGTTTTAATAAAGTTTTAAAACTAATAAAAACGAATTTGCGATTCATTCGCTTTCCTGCGCATTTGTGCACGCGATGGCGATTGCTTTACCAAACTCCGGAAGCCGTTCGCTTTGGACCAAACCATTGCATGTAAATAGAGGGGGGGGTTCTGTGGTCGTTGCGAATGGACCAAACCATTCATGTAAATAGAGGGGGGGGATTGTCACTGTACTCGCAAGCCGTTCGCCGTTCGCTTTGGCGTTGCGAATGAACCAAACCATTTCATGTAAATAGAGGGGGGGGATATAATTTTAGATAGATATATAGTACGGGCATATATATAGTACGGGCATGCCCTAGTATATACAATACTAGGAAACAAACATTTTAATTGATGCATTTGTATATTTGTAAAAATATATTTTTTTTTGCCTTCAATGGTATAATGCCCCCTTAACACAGTATAGAGTAAGTGTGGTGTGTAAAACCTCGTGTTTTCGAGTGAGGCCGGGTGAGGACTTGAGCACAAAGGCACATCTAGAATGTGCATTGCACTTTCGGGGGAAACAGCACAGACTGCTTGGCCAGCACACCACAGGCCATGGTGGCGATGCCAACTGCGGATCCTTTGAGAGAGGCATAAGACTATTTATTGGGGCCCACCCATGGGGCAGGACAGCCTGGAAGATGGCATGCCCACAGCCGCAGTTTAACATTGATAGGGAGCCACCATAGATGAAGGCGTTTCCAAGGTTTACGAGAGCCATGACCACATGGAGTGCTTCAGTTTGTTTTGGAGTTGGAGATCCAGTGTGGGAGTTGAAGTTGCAGTTGCAGTGGCGATCAGACCTTTGCAGAGGCAACATCCCTCTCCTCATCGCCATCCTTCTGCCCTGTGCTGCACCAGACCTTGTGCATCAACAAACTGCACAGGCTATACTGGACCCACATCCAGTTTGTGCCTAGCTCAAACCCTCACTCGTTCCCCTTTTTGGTGTGGCCCAGTATTTAATTTTGGCATCATAGTTGGGTTAGACTTTGGTCCTTTATCTCTTCTCTACATCAGTTTGCATACCTCATAATCCCTATCTGTGTCCGTCGACCACTTCGTTTGTTCCGTATTACTTTTAGTTCACCCCTTTCCCCCATAAACCTCATTTTAACTATAAGGGACGTTTTCCCGCCTTTTATCTCCCATTTGTTGCGCCACCAAGTTCGGCCTCGGGTTGGAGCGATCCTTGGAGAATAGTGGTATATGGAACGCAGTATGTTAATCACCGTTTCGGTCCTTCGTTGGAGGTATTACACCCTCGACGCAGACAGACCGTATTAACAGATCGTCTGACGTGACAATACAGGAGCGGATCCAGGAGGGGTTCACTCGGTGCACGTGCACCCCCCCCCTCTCTTCCACCCTCTTCCTCTACCTTTTTTTTTTTTTTTACCTCCGCCAACTGGAATGAACAGAGGTTGTTTTCACCACTGTCAGTTTGTTTGCGTGCAGGATATCTCAAAAAGTTATTGACGGTTTTAGATGAAATCTGGTGGGCAGGTTGAGTGTGTGACATCGATGAATTGATTTGAATTTTGTGAAAATCTGAATCCGGACCTGGATATGAGAATTATTAATTTTTTAAGTGATTCTTTGCTATTGAGAGATAGGGCAACAACGATATATCACAACGGGTTGGGGGGGGGGGGGGAGTGGGGAGGGTGTGCCATGCTGATAAATACACATGGTACACATGAGTCATTACAATAGGTGCTATATTTATGTTTTTTGGTGCTTTTCCGATTAAAAAAAACTTATAAAGTTAGTCATTACTATATCTGAATTGACTGCTTTTTGCTCCTTTATTTGCAGGTGAAAACCATGGTATGGTTCTGAAACGTGCTGTTGTTATCTTGAACCAGATCGATATTACAAAATTGGACCAGATTGATGTTGTACAAGAACGACACTCTCAAAATGCTGCATTTCACACAAGTGTTGCTCGTCTGTGTGTACATTGTAACCAGTGGGTTGATTCTCCTGGCGGCCTACATCAGTGTGTTGAATGTCAATCGGAACCTGCAGAGCCATCACTCTATCAGAACATAGAAACAATGTCGTCCATGGTTGATGCTCATGGAGATTGCCAACAAGCAATGATAACGAGAGATGCATTTTCACATCTTGGTTCGAACCAGGAAGTAGTATCTCAAGAGATTGTTACATCTGCTGATCTTCGGTTTACAGACTTGATCGCATCACAGAACCAAGAAAATAACACCAAGAGTCCACATACCAATGCAGCAAATACTATTGAGTTACAAAGCAATGTTCCCACAACAGTTTGCAAAACAAAAATTACCACACGTAAAGCTGCGACAACAAAGCGGCGTCGTACCCGAACAAGAGATGCATTTCCACATCTCGGTTCGAACCAGGAAGTAGTATCTCAAGAGATTGTTACATCTGCTGATCTTCAGTTTACAGACTTGATCACATCACAGAATCAAGAAAATAACACCAAGAGTCCACATACCAATGCAGCAAATACTATTGAGTTACAAAGCAATGTTCCCACAACAGTTTGCAAAACAAAAATTACCACACGTAGAGCTGCGACAACAAAGCGGCGTAGTACCGTAACGAGAGATGCATTTTCACATCTTGGTTCGAACCAGGAAGTAGTATCTCAACAGATTGTTACATCTGCTGATCTTCAGTTTACAGACTTGATCGCATCACAGAACCAAGAAAATAACACCAAGAGTCCACATACCAATGCAGCAAATACTATTGAGATACAAAGCAATGTTCTCACAACAGTTTGCAAAACAAAAATTACCACACATAAAGCTGCGACAACAAAGCGGCGTCGTACCCTAACGAGAGATGCATTTCCACATCTCGGTTCGAACCAGGAAGTAGTATCTCAAGAGATTGTTACATCTGCTGATCTTCAGCTTACAGACTTGATCGCATCACAGAACCAAGAAAATAACACCAAGAGTCCACATACCAATGCAGCAAATACTATTGAGTTACAAAGCAATGTTCCCACAACCGTTTGCAAAACAAACATTACCACACCTAGAGCTGCGACAACAAAGCGGCGTCGTACCCTAACGAGAGATGCATTTCCACATCTCGGTTCGAACCAGGAAGTAGTATCTCAAGAGATTGTTACATCTGCTGATCTTCAGCTTACAGACTTGATCGCATCACAGAACCAAGAAAATAACACCGAGAGTCCACATACCAATGCAGCAAATACTATTGAGTTACAAAGCAATGTTCCCACAACCGTTTGCAAAACAAACATTACCACACCTAGAGCTGCGACAACAAAGCGGCGTCGTACCCTAACGAGAGATGCATTTCCACATCTCGGTTCGAACCAGGAAGTAGTATCTCAAGAGATTGTTACATCTGCTGATCTTCAGCTTACAGACTTGATCGCATCACAGAACCAAGAAAATAACACCAAGAGTCCACATACCAATGCAGCAAATACTATTGAGTTACAAAGCAATGTTCCCACAACAGTTTGCAAAACAAAAATTACCACACCTAGAGCTGCGACAACAAAGCGGCGTAGTACCACAGGAATCCACTTCTGCCGTATGTGTCATCAGCCAATGAAACCTTCTGCAACACATGTATGTTTTACCTCTTTGAACTCTCGATCTCTGCCCCAAACTGAGCATTATATTGTGAAATGTTGCACAATCTGTAGACGTAACCTGAAAATTGCATCAAGTGCACAAAGGCCTCAAATATGCCTGAAATGTTGGAGTCAACAGCAAGTACAAAACGTTGGATTGCCTCAAAATGATGCCTGTTCCGTTGCGATATTCCGATGCCAGCACTGTGGTTATTCAAATCATAAAATGGGGGTTGTGTCAAGTCATGTTGGACTACGGCATCGTAAACTGTTTCTTGGATGGACAGAAGAGACAAAGTCAAATTCATTAAATGAAAGGAAAACAAAACCCAATCAAGTGTCCAGTCCTTCCTTGCCACTTGCACTCTCAGGTAGTTCAGCTGCAGTTTTGGCACCATCCACTTCCAAAGCACATTCGATGAAAACTTCATCAACAAAATCTGCATTGTCAGCACCTTCCTCTTTAGGTTTCGATGATGGGAGGTTAAATGTAACTGAAACATTGGGTAAAGCACAGCCTGATTGCCAGAATGGTGTTCGGAGATCTGAAGAGAATTTGACCTCGCCTCCCAAGGCCAACTTCCAGGAGAAAATCGCATCCATTAATCATATCCTTTCTAAACCTACTTCTTTAGATCAATATTCATCACTTTGTAACCAAAAATTAGATCATGAAAGTGATTCTAAGAAACAATGTGAAGCACGGGTTCCTTGTAATGGGGTAATTAAATTAAACGGTACTTTGTCGTCAAGACCCAAATCCAACCCAAATAATTTGAAAGATCCAGAAAGCATCACTGATACTGGAAATACTTCAAGTGGTGTTGACACTTTTCTTCAGGAGAAGCCTTCCACATCTTTCCAAGCCATGCCTGAATCTGAAAGCCATGGGCAAGAGCAAACTATGCTACATGGGGGAAAAACGGTTCCATTCGCCAAATTGAGGCCTATGATACAAACTGATAAAGAACAAACAAATGAAGTGAGTAAAAAAAGCAACGTACGTCTTGTACACCTGAACCTGTTTAACCCGCAACTGAGGACTCTGCCAAAAGACAACGCGGAAGTTCACAAGCAAGATGTGAATCTTCCAACTTCCTCTCAAATATTCGTAACAACTGCATATGCAGAGCAGAGCGTGGTACGCATTTATCAACAAGCTATTATTGTACCAAAAGGGTGCACTGTGCATATTTTTGAAGTCAATAAAGTGTCTTCTAGTCTTCAAAAGCTACTCTACATTTCTCCACAAGATCATAGTGGATCAAATATGGACAAAACTGATAAGTGTAAAAATTCATCCACGTTTGTGCAGTGTAAGACCACAGGTGTATCAGAGACTCAAGCTCAGAAAAAGAAAAACATTGGTTCACCAGGTGATGATTCTTTAATCGACAAGTTATCGACGAATCAACAAGATGGACACACACATGTGGAAAATACCGAAACCTCACCATATTTAGGGTCAACTTTTCATGCCACTCATGAGAACAGCTGTGCTGAGCCATTTCCCTCTGAGCCTAAATCTATTGATCACTGTCTTGATACTCAATCTGTGAGCTGTGAAGATCAAAACAAAAAAAGTGGCACACCTGAAATGCAATGTTTGTTCCTGTCACCCGATGGCACCTGGAAAAATTTGTTACCTGATTCGCAGAATTGTCTATTGGTTTCAGAAGTTCCAAACCTTCAAAGGCCGTATGATAAACCAGTCATCAAACAAAATGTGAATGATGCGTTTCATTCTACATCTTCGGAGGAAAAACAGGAGGAAACTGGATTCTGCAAAGACCTTGGATTTCAACATCTCAAGCACAACCTCAAAACACAAGAACATGAGGTGGCTGAAGTGAGGGAGGAAGAAGAGCTTCAAATGTTCAGTTTAAACCAACAGAATGAAGACAACTGTTTTGCAAGAAATGTTCAGCCTTTGGAAGAGAACATCGGAATTGATATACTAAAGCAAGATAGCTCTGTTCAAATGCAGGAGCAACATTTATCCTCTATTGTAAGCCAAAGTGGGCCTTGTTTTGACCCCCTAATTGGTCAGAAGTTTCTGCACCTGGCTGATCAACCACCAGCACAGCAAACTCTACTACCAACTCAGCAGCAGCAGTGTGAACCATGGGAAACTCGATTTCATAATTGTGAACATCACACGCGTGCTATTGCTGCTCAAGCAACTTCACCATCACGTACGCATTCTAATGTGACATGTTTGGAAATGCATGCTGCCTCCGTATTACATCGCAAGACCATGTTGTCTTGTGGTGTCTGTTCTGAAGCTCCTCTGGCATTTCATTCTTGCACTATGGCAAGGAAAGATGTGACACGTCAACGAATTCATTGGCAGTTCAGTATCAGTGCCATATTTGACGCCATGGTAGCAACACCAAAGTTGTTGCCTTGTGCACTCAGTGCATTTCTTGAAGCTATGATTCAAAATAACTGCAGAGTTAGGATTCAAAAGAGCCCATTTGGTGATAAATTTGCCTTCCTGATTAGATTTCTTGCGATGACAATTTGCGATTCCCCTACTATCATGAAAGAAAATCTGCAGCTTTGTATGTCGAGAAGAAAAAGCAGGTTTATCTTCAATGATGATATTGAGGGTGTGGGCAACACAACAAAATATGTGAGAGCACTCGGTGCTGCTGGTTTTACAAACAGAGTTCTGTCCTTCTTGCTGCGGAATAAAAACTTACAGCCACAGCAGGTAACTCAGCTGCCCGGTACCTCTAAAATTGCAATTCCCAGTGGTTCTCATTCACGGAATGCCCACAAACAAATACCAGAGTCGTTATTAACCCTGGGGTGCAAAGCAGGTATGCCTTTAAATGCTGTCCCGTTGAAAAAGAAAACATTGGCTTCTTGCGGCAACAAAGGTGCAACAAAGGAAAATCATCTAGAAGAATCGCAAAATGAACTGGTCAACTGCTCCACAGAAATGAGTGAATGTGTCACACCTGCTACTCAGACACCTTCAAGAGGTGTAACAAAGAGCTGTGAAGAAGAAAGATTTTGTTTAACCAACCCACAGGAATATTCTAGTGTTCCTCCTGATGTAGCTATTCCAAAAGAAATGGCTGATAAGGATGATGGTGAAAACAAAAACGAAGACACAGAGGAGGTGGGCATCCCAGATTTTTCTGGTGAAAACAAAAATGAAATTGAAGACAAAGAGGAGGTGGGCATCCCAGATTTTTCTGGTGAAAACAAAAATGAAATTGAAGACAAAGAGGAGGTGGGCATCCAAGATTTTTCTGGTGAAAACAAAAATGAAATTGAAGACAAAGAGGAGGTGGGCATCCCAGATTTTTCTGGTGAAAACAAAAATGAAATTGAAGACAAAGAGGAGGTGGGCATCCCAGATTTTTCTGGTGAAAACAAAAATGAAATTGAAGACAAAGAGGAGGTGGGCATCCCAGATTTTTCTGGTGAAAACAAAAATGAAATTGAAGACAAAGAGGAGGTGGGCATCCCAGATTTTTCTGGTGAAAACAAAAATGAAATTGAAGACAAAGAGGAGGTGGGCATCCCAGATTTTTCTGGTGAAAACAAAAATGAAATTGAAGACAAAGAGGAGGTGGGCATCCCAGATTTTTCTGGTGAAAACAAAAATGAAATTGAAGACAAAGAGGAGGTGGGCATCCCAGATTTTTCTGCTGAGGATGAAAATATGGAATATGTTACACATGGTGTTTTGCAAGACCAAGAAGTTGGAGATCCAAAGGTAAGTTGCAGCGTATGAAATATTTTTATTTCGTAAAAAAACCCATCATGGCAGAGTGTACTTTGAACGACTAGAAAATACCATATGTGAAATGATTACCACCTTCTATCAATAAATCTGTGAAAAGGCAGAAACAGTAGAAAATGAAGAGGAACAGCCATTGTGAATATTTTAAAAATAAAATAATTCCAATGAATAAATAAATAGGATTTTTTTTCTTCACTATTATTTCAGCAAAATGTTTCTCCAATACTTCTTTTTAACAAGACTACCATGATTTTATTATGTGCAATAGTAATTAAACATCAATGTTTCCTATCGTTGGTCGTACATTTCCACAAGTCTCTTTATGATTACCTTGTGTATATATATATCGACAAACTTAATTGTTCGGCCTTCCATCCCAAAGGGAAATGTCGCTGCACAGACTTTGCAAGAAGGACAGACTGAGAGAAAGTGTCTCGAGAAGAAGAAGCATTTGTCTGCAGACATTAGCAGCATTGCTGGCACAAAAGAGAAAGGAATTCACATTATGGGAGGAAGGAAGCCAAGACAAACACGAAATGGAAGACCATGGTGGCAGCCATATGAGGTAGGAGTAATATATATATATATATATATATATATATATATACACACAGACTTGGCATTTAATATGGAATATTTTTTTTTTCTTGACTTGGGTTTACTTTCTGAACTCGGTATATCAATCTGGTGAGTTTCTCTTACGCTTCGGTGATTTCTTTGTTAAAAGAACCATGTCACTGATTGTCTGTCGCAGCAAGAAGTCAATAACAGGATTATATCACAGGTGGCGTGACAAAATGTACGGACAGGTACATTTGACGATTGGCTTCACAATCGGGTATATAAGGGTTGTTGCCTTCTGTATTAGTGGAAAACAACTGCTGCACGTCTACAAAAGTTATTGCCGCTTTCCCTGGAGATGGTCCGTCAACTCGACAATGCTGTTTTGTCATTTAGTGGTGGCTTTACGAAATTCCGGCATGAAACAGCGTGCTATTGCTCGGCAGTATGGCATCACTCAAGGTCAGGTGTCAAAGATCCTGAAACGAAATGCTCAGAGGGGTGTCCCTACTCCAATACCGAGGTCAGGATGTCCCCGCAGAACCACAAGGAGGGATGATTGCCAGCTGCACCGGTTAGTCCGCAATGGCCGTACCAAGTCAGCTAATCGGCTTAGGGCTGAGTGGCAGCAACTGACAAATGTGCCTGTATCCAGAAGGCTAGTCAACCAACGACTGGTTCAAGCAGGCTATCGTGCCAGGCGTCCCCTGAGAAAGCCATGTCTGACCAGCCAACACCGCCAGCACCGATTGCAGTGGGCCAGAGAGCACCATCAATGGCAGCCAGGACACTGGAATCACGGGATCTTCAGTGACAAGTCTAGATTTCTTTTCTATCGTCAATATGGCCGCGTCCGAGTGCGCAGACAAGTGCATGAAGCCTACAACGAAGATTGTATAGTGCCAAGAGTCCAAGCTGGAGGTGGTGGGGTGACCGTTTGGGCTGCTTTTCATGCAGGGGGCAAACCTGACCTGGTTGTTCTGAATGGAAACCTGAACAGGGCCATTCAAGCACAGGGCCATTCTGGAAGAAACCTTGCTTCCATTTGTTCGTGCAGCCTTTTGAGGAAACTTTGTCTTCCAAGATGACAATGCACGGCCTCATCGTGCTCGCATGATCCAACACTTTCTTGCTGACCATGGTGTGGAGCATATGGAGTGGCCTGCCATGTCCCCGGTTATGAATCCGATAGAGAACTTGTGGGCAGAATTAACGCATCAAATCGACAACTTGGACCAGCAGCCTGCCTCTGTGCGTGAATTGCAGCAGACTATTGTCACTGCATGGCAAGCGATTCCTGTCCAAACCTTGGCAAATCTCGTGAACAGCATGCCTCAATGTGTACGTGCTATCCTGAATGCTCGTGGGGGTTACACGAAGTACTGAACTGTAATTTTTCTGTCCGTAATCCCTGTCGTAATTTAACTTTTGTTTTTGTTAAAAAAAAAATTTGGCCAATGTGCAAAATAAAGACATACTTCTGGAAAACGCACAGAAGTTTAACACAGTACTGTCCGTGAATTGAGTTCGATATCGGTTTACATCACTTTCAAGGATCAATTTATTTGCTTCGAAATGTCAAATGTGGTTTTTGTTTCTTTTGAAGGTCACATTAACAAAATCTAGAATAATTTCAACATAATTCCAATGAACTTTTGGTTCTAAGTCATCTTGAAAAGTAAGTTCACCCCCACAAAAAAATATTCCATATTAAATGCCAAGTCTGTGTATATATATCTATATATATATATATATATATATATATATATATATATATATATATATATATATATATTGTAACGGTTTTGAGAAGTGGGTAACGAATTTGAGAAGTGTAACGGTTTTTGAGGAGTGTAACAATTTTGGAGGAAGTGTAACGAATGTAAAAAAGTATGGTTTGTTATGTGTAACACCCTCGTAATGTAAATAATGGTCGCAGCCGTCCTCCTAGTTAATTCCATGAAACTTACACGACACACGTAGGCCATGATATATCTTTTTAAATAGTGTATTTCCTTATTCTATGTAGGCTAAATATGTGTTTCCCACTAGATTGACTTTGCATTGTATCAAACAAAATAAGCGTAGGCCCTTGCAATTTCCCCAAACATCTCCGCTCTCCAAAGTTCCTTTCAAAAGGGGGGGCGAGTGGTGTTCAATCCCGCAAGCCGCCATTGCCCATGTGCTAACCTCGGAGAAGAAAGGCGTGTCTCCACCTCGTCATAGAGGGGAGGAGTGAGCCAGCCCTAACAGCCAATCAGCACCGCGGTGAGCGACCCGGTAGGCGTGCCCTCGGAGCCGGCGGCTTGATTCCGCCCCGAGTGATAAAAGCGACTGTAAGGGACTGCTTCACCAGATGACCTGGGAGATGAGCGAAGAGGCGGCACCAAGAGGAGCGGTGAGATGCGAAACGCTCCAAGCCAAAGAGGAGAGGTACTCGGAAAGGAAACCAGCTTTGGAGAGACGCGCTGAAAGGAGGGAGACGGCTCCACCAGAAGAAGAGGAGCAGGTGTGCCGAACCAGCGCGTGACGTCTACAGTAGCGGATACGCGACGGAGGGTTTTCCCGCCAAAAACCGCGAGGAATTGAGAGCTGCTGCCTCCGACCTTGCCTCCCTCTCCAGCAATCCACCTCAAGCCCTACCTGCCTGCAATATCCCCCGAGTAAGTGTGAACGTCGTCTGTCCTACTCGTTGTCTTGGGGTTAAGTAAAATGAATAGTGTAAGTTAACGATTCGCTGTGTGACTGCTTCTTCCATCCATTGCTTGTGTGTGTATAATAAATCTGTTCTTCCTCCGTACTCTGTCTTCTTCTCTTTTCATTCTCTTTCGGTCGCTTTAGAGGTTTCCCGATTGAATATCTGCGGTGCGATCTGGTCAACGTCGGGTGGAATCGGGTTCTAATCGGGGAGTAACTGTTCGGACGCGGTAATACCAACCGCTCGGTAAAATAACATCTTTAACCGCGTCTGCAACAATTGGTTGTCAGGAGTTGGATTCGGACCTGGGACTAAATTTGCTAGGCCCAAATTTTGGAACACCAATTGTGTTATTAAGTAACAATTGGTGTCGAGGAGTGAGATCGGACCCGAAGCGCGCTTAACGCGCTCAAAATTACAAGCTGCCGAAATTTATTTTGTTTTATAAAGCAAAACCCGAATTTTGAGATCGCGCCATGGACAATCAAGGCGATCGGATGTCGGTGGGAGAGATAGACAGGGTGGGATCGACCCAGGACCTCGGGGAAATGTATGTGGAGGAAAGGGAGGAGGAGAAAAATGGCAATGTGGTTGCGGAGGTTTCAGACGCACAAAATGGCGCTCTTGCGCACGAGGTTGGGGCAGCTGCGGCCGCACCCTTTGTACTACCAACGGTGCTCCAAATGCAAGCCTTCATGGTCCAAATCATGGTGGAAGTACAGAAAGAAAACGCTAATAATGAGCGAATAATAAACAAAATGAAGGCTCAGAGTGAGCAAATGGGGGTAATGAGGGACGAAAGGAGGGCTAACAGTGAGCGATTGTTAAACAAAATTGAAGCAACAACGAACGGAATGAGGGCCGATAGAGAGGCAAGGGAGCAGAGGGACAGAGACCGCAAGTTGGGCGAAAGGGTCCCGGGGGTGCACGACGAGGTAACGCGGGTCGAAAAGCGCTGGTTGAGCGAAGCGGAGGAAAGCACGGGTACAATGACGGGGGTAGAAATCGCGACACGGGGTTTGGAAAAGCCGGCGACCGATGAGGTAGAGGGTGTTTTATTAAAGCCAGCGGTCGCCGAGGTTAATAAAGAAAAAGCAGTGCTGGGAATTAAAATTGAAGAGATGACGGAGGTAGCCCGGGAATTGCAGGGAGAAATGGATTATGTACAAAGTCCCTGCTCACATCACGATGCTGTGCTTAACCCGAATGGAAGTTTGCAGGTTCGCGTGGAGAAAAGGATCCCCCAGGTGAGTCGTGCTGTTGTGTATTGTGCGGGGAGATTTTGTAAGAGGATGTTTGGCGACAAAAGAATTTTCGCGCGCTTGGGATCGAGGAGGCATCCGGGCGTTGGTGAAGGGTCCCGTGTGAGTGGAAATGGCACGCGTGTGAGGAAAAAGTGTGCGTCGGCGAGTGGGCGTGTTATAAAGTGTGGGAGTGATACCGAGTGCGAGCGAGAATGCACGTCGGGGTATACGGAGTGTGACACGAATAGTGAGTTGGTGATGGCGCAGGTGCGAGAGGGCACATCGGAGCGCGAGTGTGAAACCGAGTGCGAGCGAGAATGCACGTCGGGGTGTACGGAGTGTGACATGAATAGTGAGTTGGTGATGGCGCAGGTGCGAGAGGGCACATCGGAGCGCGAGTGTGAAACCGAGTGCGAGCGAGAATGCACGTCGGGGTGTACGGAGTGTGACACGAATAGTGAGTTGGTGATGGCGCAGGTGCGAGAGGGCACATCGGAGCGCGAGTGTGAAACCGAGTGCGAGCGAGAATGCACGTCGGGGTGTACGGAGTGTGACACGGAGAGTAAGGTGGTGGTGGAACGTGTGCGAGGAAGCACACCTGAGTTGGTCATGGCGCGAGTGTGGGAGAGCCCATCCGAGCGCGTTAGTGGGTGGATGCAAGAGTGCACGCCCATGGTGAGTGTTACGGAGGACGTAACGGAGGAGAGGTGTGGACCAAAGTGTGCGCAAGAGTGTGTGCGAGAGGTGTGGTGTGTAACAGGGAGAGCGTTGGTGGAATGTACGGACGGCGTTGGAACGCCGGGTTTTGTGAGGGTGAAAGGGGTAGCGTATGCTTGTAAGCATGCAAGTGAAGCATCGACGGTAACCGGGTTAGCGGTTAGGGCGACGGATAGCCGATGCGAGCACTCGGTGCGAGGGGTGCTTTGTTGGGTGCGAGGCCCGGCGCGGGTCGATGCTGCGTCGCTTCTCTTCGAAGCGTCGTTGCCGATTCGGGCTTGGCCCCGCCCCGCACGGTCGAGTCCGGGCTTTGTCGGGCGAGGCGACCGGTCCGGTTCAAGGGTGAGTGGGAGGAAGCGGAACGGTGCCCCCTCGTGGGGACGGGGTTCCGACCGGGGGAGATTGAGCCATCGGGCCCGGGACCGCAAGGTGCCGCGCCGAGATGGTGCGTGGAATCTCGGTCCAACCAAACCACCTCCCTTGAACCGAAAGCCGGACGGATTCAACCTGCAGGCGACCAAACCACCCGAATTCATTGCTCGGCTTTACGAACCGAGTTTAATGATGTCACGGCGCACCGAGAGGATCTAATAAGTAGACGGGTGATGAGGATAGTGTTTTGGCCACGAAATTAGAAAAAGGCGAAATTTGATGATTGGTACGATGATTGGCAGAATTTTTGATTGGTTGGATTTAGGTGTGCGAAATTGATAGTGGGAACGCCCCCCATGTGGTGGGATGGCAACTCTGTCATCCCTCACAGGGGGGGGGGGGGGGGCAAATGCGCAATAGTTTATGGGGTGGCTATGACAACCGAGCCAGGGAGGGCTTGGTTATATTGATAGGGATCTAGCGAAGATGACATTAGGTAACGTTAAGGTTTAGATAGTGACTGATACCTGTAGTGGGGACGCAGGTAGTTTAGTGTGGTTGATAATGACGTGGGAGCGCAATAGTTTAAAGGGACGACTGGGAAGCGCAAGTTTCAGAAGGGAGTAGTTAGCTGAGATGATGCCGTGTGTGTGAAGATTGAACAGGTGAGAATTGAACAGGTGTGATTGCACAGGTGTGCAACTGAACAGGTGAATGGAGCAGTGTATGAGTGAGTGATGATGATGTGTATTGTGATGACCAAATGGTCCAGGAAGAAAGGAGGGTGCAGGTGGCACCAGGTGTGAGGGCACAGGTGTGCAACAGCAGGTATGGAGAATGGTAGTGTGGAATAAATGGAGTATTGGAATGGATGGTCGTGGAGTGAGTATGGTGGAAATTGTGGAGTGGAGTGGATGGTGCGAAGGTGTGAATGGGGGAAGAGTGGACCCCCATCACGGATACCCGGGGCGGGTAGTGTAAGTGTTAGGTAGAGGGTACAGGTAAATTGTGGTTGGATATTGGCATCTGTGGTGCGGGTGAAAGAATGGTCTTTGGATGGGTGCATTAGTGTTGTGGAAATGGCTGGGCGTGTAGCCTGTTAGTGTGAGTAGTTGGTTGGGCACTCCACCACTGTGAGGATGTCGGCCAGGTGAGGCCGCAGGTGGGCTCTGGGAGCCGGTAGTTGTGGATGGGGCCCGAGGATCCGGAGGACGGACCCGGGTAGCCCAGTGCCAGAGGGCACCAAGGGGTGACAGAGCCAGGAGAGGGCCTTCCCCAGTTAGTTAGGTTAGGGTGAGGAGCTAGGTAAGCTCGGGTGGCAACTGCAGTGGTGGAGGTGTGCAGGTGGGTAGACCTGCTGGGAGAGCTACACGTCGCAGCCCAGAAATTGTGCGAAGGCACCGGGAGATGAATCGGGGGAGTGAGACCCCAAATTGAGAAGCACCACAGTTTGGTCAATGGGAATTGGTTTTTAGAACCTTACCCATAGTGTAAGTGGCCAATGGATTGGCAGGGAAAGACCCCGGGTAGTGTAAAGTGTGTTAATGTCATTTAGAAAGTAGTTAGGATGAAGGATCTCCTCGCACCATCTGCATCCACTCACCTGAGGTGACAGGTACTCCACACCATGCCATGTTTTGATTATTTTTTATGATGCAAATGTTTGGATTGTGAGACGCATCATGACGTGGGTGTGACATTGTGCGTAATTCCATCTCTCCCTCCTTATGAGGATTGATGATGAATTGGTGATGGCAAATTTTGAAGTTGAGGGATTGTGGAGACGAATTTGGTATAGGGGAAATATGGGGAAGACGTGACAGTAGTGACGAATTTTTAAATGGGTAGATTTTGTAAATATGGGGTAAGGGCAAGGGTAGTGTAGGTGACAGGGGGGTGACGTACGGTAGGGACGAGCTTTCTCACTTCGCCCTCCGTACGCATTTCGCCTTGCATTGCCTTATTGACGTGTACCCTTGTGACCTTACCCCTCGCTCAATTGTCTTTCTTTTGTCTCCCACATGACCTGTGCGCCATTGGGTGCGTGAGTGAGGTGGCCATTGTGCGCCCGAGATTCCCAGAACCAGCATGCATTGCGTTGATGTACCACTTTATGGACCGCTGTTCTGCGGCCAAGTACCACTTGATGGACCCCAGGTTCTGGGGCAGGGCACCTCTGTTGGAGACCGGCCATGGTGGCCAGGGAATCTTGCTTGCGGACCTCGGTAAGGTGGCACCTATGCCAAACAGGTGGACCACCCTTAGTGGGCCCCTGTTGCCCTAAATAAAAATGGACACGGGTTGTGCTTTTTATTATGTCCAAATAGGCCGCATGAAGCCAGAAGACGTCGGGAAGAACATCGGCCCAGCAGAGAAAGTGAAGACCACCACCAGTTGTTTTGTTGTGTTTATTAAGAACCATGGTGACTGCGCACCGAGTGGTGCTTTGTAGTGCTTGTGGTGCTTTTGGTGCTTTTGGGTGCTTTGGTGGTATTGGTACTGGTGCATCGATGCAATGCGTGCTGTCTCCTCCCTCCCAACAGGAATTTATTTTTCTTGTTCCCTAAGAGAAAACAAAACAAAAAAAAACACAGGTCCTGGGTTGCGTTGTAAATAAGAAATCACGTCATTGTAAATAATGCTCCCCACCGTAAATGTATAGTTTGAGAATAATTCCGTAATTCGGTTAGCTGTGGGCTTGAGTCTGTTAGACAGGGTGCAATGCAATAGGGGGACATACTTATTTGTGTTTTAAGATTGTCACACTCAGGGTCAGGTTAATTGTAGAGGGAATTACACCTACGTGTCACACTAAGTTAAGTTTTGTAGGCCCAAGCACGGGCCTGAAGAAAGGAGGGTGCAGTGTAACGGTTTTGAGAAGTGGGTAACGAATTTGAGAAGTGTAACGGTTTTTGAGGAGTGTAACAATTTTGGAGGAAGTGTAACGAATGTAAAAAAGTATGGTTTTGTTATGTGTAACACCCTCGTAATGTAAATAATGGTCGCAGCCGTCCTCCTAGTTAATTCCATGAAACTTACACGTAGGCCATGATATATCTTTTTAAATAGTGTATTTCCTTATTCTATGTAGGCTAAATATGTGTTTCCCACTAGATTGACTTTGCATTGTATCAAACAAAATAAGCGTAGGCCCTTGCAATTTCCCCAAACATCTCCGCTCTCCAAAGTTCCTTTCAAAAGGGGGGGCGAGTGGTGTTCAATCCCGCAAGCCGCCATTGCCCATGTGCTAACCTCGGAGAAGAAAGGCGTGTCTCCACCTCGTCATAGAGGGGAGGAGTGAGCCAGCCCTAACAGCCAATCAGCACCGCGGTGAGCGACCCGGTAGGCGTGCCCTCGGAGCCGGCGGCTTGATTCCGCCCCGAGTGATAAAAGCGACTGTAAGGGACTGCTTCACCAGATGACCTGGGAGATGAGCGAAGAGGCGGCACCAAGAGGAGCGGTGAGATGCAAAACGCTCCAAGCCAAAGAGGAGAGGTACTCGGAAAGGAAACCAGCTTTGGAGAGACGCGCTGAAAGGAGGGAGACGGCTCCACCAGAAGAAGAGGAGCAGGTGTGCCGAACCAGCGCGT
This sequence comes from Myxine glutinosa, assembly GCF_964187855.1. Lineage (NCBI taxonomy): Eukaryota > Metazoa > Chordata > Myxini > Myxiniformes > Myxinidae > Myxine > Myxine glutinosa. The sequence goes on from NC_136270.1 coordinate 54,297,093, forward strand.
GATGTCTACAGCAGCGGATACGCGACGGAGGGTTTTCCCGCCAAAAACCGCGAGGAATTGAGAGTTGCTGCCTCCGACCTTGCCTCCCTCTCCAGCAATCCACCTCAAGCCCTACCTGCCTGCAATATCCCCCGAGTAAGTGTGAACGTCGTCTGTCCTACTCGTTGTCTTGGGGTTAAGTAAAATGAATAGTGTAAGTTAACGATTCGCTGTGTGACTGCTTCTTCCATCCATTGCTTGTGTGTGTATAATAAATCTGTTCTTCCTCCGTACTCTGTCTTCTTCTCTTTTCATTCTCTTTCGGTCGCTTTAGAGGTTTCCCGATTGAATATCTGCGGTGCGATCTGGTCAACGTCGGGTGGAATCGGGTTCTAATCGGGGAGTAACTGTTCGGACGCGCTAATACCAACCGCTCGGTAAAATAACATCTTTAACCGCGTCTGCAACAATATATTCACTGTTCTGTGATTGGCTTTGCCAAGTAATTAAAAATGATCACAATTTGAGTGAAATACATAATGTATTGATTGTTTGTCATTTCTATTTCATTTCATAGTAGCATTTCATATTTCATAGTAGACACGCTGGAGAGGAAGATGGGATGGTTGAGATGGAGGTGATGCTGTGCATTATGGTGGACTTTAACGCACATGTCGAAGTAGCGGAGCCGTGTGAAGAGGAATGTGTTGGGGAACGAGGAATAGAGAGGGTCAAGAGCTGGTGGAGCTGGGGGCAAGGATTGGAATGGCATAGCTGGTTCATTCTTTCAAAAGTGGGAGAGATGCAAGATTACCTATAGGAGTGGACAGCACAGAACAGAACTGGATTTGGTGGTGGTAAGGAGACAACAGTTGTGGAGGGTTAAAGATTGCAAGGCAGTGGCAGGAGAGCATGTTACCACCCAGAACAAGCCTGTGGTGTTTGTGGTGAGAATGAAGAAAAGGAGGTTAAGAGCAGGAGTTGGAAGGTTATTAGGTGGGGGAAGTGCAGGGGAAACTTTGCAGTAGAAGACAAGGTGAGGGCCAGCTACGAGCAACTTAGCGAGAAGGAGTAGAAGCTGTACGGAGAGGCATTTAGGGGAATTGCAGAAGTGTTGCATGGAAGGACGTCAGGAAAGGGTGCATCATTGAGAGCTAGAAACCACATATGGTGGACTGCGGAAGTGAAGGCAGTTGGTGAAAAGGAGGTTTTGAAGAGGATGGAGAAGATCAAGGATACCAGATGTGGGGTTGCTGCACCTGTATGGGCAGAAGAAAAAGCAGCATGGAGAGCTGTGGATAAGGTGAGGAATGATATGGAAGAGGAGGTAGGAGGAAGATGATCTATAAATTGGCTCATGACAGGAATGAGGATAGCAAGGACATGAAGGGGAGTAGGGGGGGGGGGGGGCATTGATTAAGGATGGTGGCGGGAGGCTAGTGACTGAGACGGGCGCAGTATTGAAGGTGTGGGAAGGATATTTCAAAGAGTTCTTGAACTGTGAATGAAGCAACAGCGAACTGCAGCTACTGAGTTATGTGTCAGGGAAAGTGGAGATCACGGAAGAGGAAGTGCAGACAGCATTGAAGAGGATGAAAAAGGGAAGGGCACCAGGCATTGATGAGGTGTGTACAGAGATGATAATTGCAGTGGGAGAAGTTAGAGTCAGTTGGACGAAGAGGTTGTTGAATGTATGTTTGAGAAATGGATGGGAGTGCCGGAAGCAGAATTTGGGTTGGTGGAATTTATTTACAAGGGAACAAGGGAAGGAGTTGTGTTGGTTCTGGGATGTCAGAGAAGTTCAGTGTGAACATCGTTTGAGGCAGGGAAATGTTCTCAGCCCACTCCTATTTATCATGGTGATGGAGCTGGTAAGCAGGAAGGTAAACATGAAAGGTATTCTGGGAAGGATATTGTATACAGACCATCTGGCTGTTGGGAAACATGGGCTGAAAAAGAGCATGCAGAAAATCCTGGAAAAATGAGAATGCATTTTCCAGGACTAGAGTCCTGGCAAACTTGTCCAAGTCTTTGAAACTCGGGGAAAATCGAGAAAATTGCCCAAATATAAATAATCTGCCGTTGGAATTGTTAATTCGGCTGAAATAGAACGTTACCTATTTTTACTTTCCTGAAGGATTTACTGAAGCCAGGATTTACTTACGGGAGGGATTTACTAAAGCCGAGCCTAAATGGCTTCTCACACATCATGCATAAAATATGTAAGTGTTTATGGAAACTACTGATTAAGCAGGAAGCAGCTATTTAGAATGTACACTGCTGATTGTAAGGGAAAGGAAGATCATTTGAATAATGTGAAAGCAGTGCTATTTTAATTCCTTGTGGCTGACTCATGTTGACTAAGGACATTGGCTCATGAAGTCCATTCACAAAGCCAGATGCAGGATCTGTGAGAAGACATTCGATATATATGTCTATAAAAGGCAAAAATCTCTCTCGCTCTCGCTCTCGCTCTCGCTCTCGCTCTCGCTCTCTGTCTCTCACTCTTTTTTACCTCCGCCACCAAAGGTGGATGGAGGTTATGTTTTCACCCCTGTCTGTTTGTCTGTCGGTTTGTTTGTGAACAAAATATCTCAAAAAGTTTTACTGATTCGGACGAAATTTGGCAGAGATGTAGCGTATGTCACAAGGACGAAATGATTAGATTTCGGTGAAGATCCGGATCTGGCTACTATCATTTTTTAAGTGATTCTTCACCATTGGGAGAAAGGGCCAAAAACGATACATAGCAGGATATCTCATAAAGTTGTGGACGGATTTGGACGAACCTTGGTGGACCTGTTGGGTGTCTGACAAGGACAAATAGATTCGATTTTGGTGAAGATCTGAATATGGATTCGGATGTATGAGAATTATTTAATTCTTAAGTGATTCTTCACCATTGGGAGATAGGGCCAAAAATGATACATAGCAGGATATCTCATAAAGTTGTGGATGGATTTGGACGAAACCTGTTGGACAGGTTGTGTGTGTGACAAGGAAGAATCGATTCAATTTTGGTGAAGATCTGAATATGGATTCGGATATGAAAATTATTTACATTTGTAAGTGATTCTTCACCATTGAGTGATATGGCCAACCAGGCGTTGGTATGCTCTCTACTGAGTGCCGTTCTAGTTTTGTATGTGTTCGATGCTCGGCCACATCTTTGAAGTTACAAACTCCAAACTCAGGGTACAAATACAACTTTGTGTGTGGGGTAATGTAGGCTACGTGGCGGCGGCCTCACGCAGGGGTTTGGAGAGAGGGTTTGGGGGGGAAGGAGGAGGCATAAATTCTCGATGTAAACGTGTACCGTGTAGCGCCACCTGGTGATAATGGCAGAGGGTATTACAATCTCCTTTTTTTGCCTGGGCAACGCTGAAGTTAAAGCGCTCTTCACACGGGTAAATCCATTTTGAAGAAGAAGACGACTAATTTGTCTGCCAGTGAAGCGACGGGTAGGCTCTGCTAGTTGTCAATATGGGGGAAAGCACACTTAGGAGTCATGGGGTAGGTGCTTAGCACCAGCGTGAAAAAACTGCAATTCAAATCGTCTTTTTAACATAATTTTCAGCATTTAGACTAAAGTGGCAATTTCAAGATGGTTAACCATAATTCACCACCATCTCATATCTTCCAAAATCCAAAACCTTGATCTTTTCTACGCCAGTTAATCCACCCCAAACCCACCTTCTTCAGATCCCCTGCTTTCTTTCCTGAAAGCCCCTGTAGTGTCAATCTTGTTTATCCCGTGTATCCCTGTAGTGTTTCTTCCACAGATGTCCCTGTTCTCTACTGTTATTGTGCTTCCCCCTCTCTTCCCCTTTTGTCTCCCACTCCCTTATTATATGTTATATGTGTTAGCTCTCAAATGAGCCTCGACTAAATATACAAAAAAAAAATTGTTCTGTTCCTAAATGTACATCGGACTCTCAGAAATATAGGAAATACGAAAAATATCAGTGGATGAGAGGAGTTGAGTTCCTATTATTTCTTGTTAATGCAAGCTAGCGGTTACAGTAGATATAAAAACAAGACCTATAGCCCAACAATGGCCTAGCTGGGCTTGTTTGATAATTCGATTGAAGATGATAGTATGACCTGGATGGGATACCAGTTAGCAGTTAGAAAATAATGTAAGTATTAATTTTTTTTCAATAAATTCCATATTCCTGTGTCAACTTCAGTCGAACGTCAGGCATTGACAGCAGGTTTGTGAAGGACTTGGACAATAAACGTACCCAGTCTGAATGTTGCTATAATCCAGTCAATGGTGAAACTGCAAAGGGGGAATCCGCGAATGTTATGGATGGAAACCCTTACGTCATTTCCTCATTCTGCTTTAAGCTCAATAGCTCTATATATTCATTCCAAACAGCATCATTCATCATTCCAATCGCAACATAATACTATCGTGTTAATACAGGGTTCTTCCTGTGTACAGTGGTGGTTGGTAGGCCCAGTTCTCTGGATGCAAATCCTGTGTACAGTGGTAGTTGGTAGTCACTCTGGATGCAAATCCTGTGTACAGTGGTGGTTGGTATGCCCAGTTCTCTGGATGTGCATCAGATTTATTTTCTGGGACTTTGTTGAAATGATTCACGCACTCGTTCAACATCTGCTGCTCTTGTGCTTGGTCGACCGGTACATTTCTGTTTCTGACAACTTCCAGTCTCCTTAAACCCCTTGTACCACTCTCTGATACTAGTCCACGATGGCGGATTCCTTCCATACCTTGTATGGAAATTACGCTGAACTTGCATGTCGGTTCTCGTCTAGATTAACCATTTTACGCACTGAGCTTTTTCCTGTGGAGTCGCCGTTTTATTTTACATTAAACCACCAGACCTCAAAATAAAGAAAACTTTATGAGATTCTGTATCATATATACCAAAGGGTATCGTTGTATCATTTGTGGTACTAAATATATGAACAACCGAAGTTCTCCATGTCTTTTTGAATACCCTGCGTGTGACCATGAATGGTCACATGAATCTCATAAAGTTTTCTTTATTTTGAGGTCTGACCATGAATTTTCCCGGTGTGTACCCCGGTTTAGAATAGGTACACCGTATCCCTGCGCATCGTAAGAGGCGACCAAGGGTTGGCGTCAGGAAGGGCATCCGGCCATAAAAACATTGCCTCAAACAGGGAACCATGATTGTCATGGGGCCCGCAAGGCTAACTCCCGCTCTAGCGGGGGAAAATGGCCTTAAAACGATCATTCATTCATTCATTTGACCATGAGCAGTCACATGTCTTTTCTTCCTTATCCTAGCCATTCCCCCACGCCACACAGTTTTACTGCGTTAAAAACACCTCAGGTCACTCTTTCCACTGTACGGCACCAAAGGGACCATTCGAGATCCTGAAGGCCGAATTCCAAATGCTGGTCCTTGTGAGACCGTCACGGGGCCCAGTATCCCTAGACCCTCTGTTCTCAATAATGGCAGGGGTTCGCACCAGCTCACCCTGCTATTTCCCTCTTCCACATCAGCATTTGATCTATCCCTTCTCACATGAGTACGTTAAAACCCCCCACTTTCCTAACCTGCCCCCCACCGACCCACCACATTCACTCTGCTGGGGGAGACCGGGGCTCTTACGTGGTTGCAGCTTCTCACCTCCTATTTCACATCATCCATACAGACTTTGATGTACCTTTTTGGCTTTTCCTTCACCACTTCATCATCTTGCTCCTCTCCAGGGCCTCAAGCCTCCCACCTGCTCTTGCAAAGCGACTCTCGCATCATTTCTCACAGCCTCCTCACATACCTCAACTTCCTCGTGTCCCTCAACCACCTCTTTAATCTTTCTGTCTCCACTTTTGCTCCTCCTAGCTCTTTTTCTACTTCCTGCTTTCACTGTTCGTTCTCTTCATTTATCTTCCGTTTCTTTATCTCTATGCTTTGTCCCATCTCCCCAATCTTTCTTACTACCTCCTCATTTCTAAACAGATGTTTGGTACTACAGAACTTTAATATACAAGAAAACAAACACGACATAATGACAATAACACCGAGGCTTTTTGTGCTATACTCTTCAAGGTGATTCACAGCAAAGAGATGATGATAACGAAAAAAAGAAGAGATGATAACGAAATTGAACGAGTAAAACGGTATAAACAAAGAAAAAATTATTCTCATATTAATAATCAACAAATGGCCAAGGAATGAAATGGGGGATTGTTTGTGTCATTGTGTTCCTGTTTGTGGTATATCAATTTGTTTGGAGTTTCTTAAACTACGTCTCGATGCCACTTGTAGAGGTTGAGGAGGGAAGGTGGCGATGACAACTGGAAATGAGTACAGATTTAGCGACTAAAAATTCTTATCTGCCTTCATGTTACAGGAAGGAACAACGTTACAGGAAATATAAAGCAAATCTGAGCACATTACCTCGTGCTTACCACATTTTGGCAAATTTGCACAATGCTCCTTTACAAGCAAAAAAATAAATTGTTGTTTGAGCACAAATTATCACAGACTAACAAATCAAACTTGCAATCTCTGTTGTTGTTTCTTCGTTGCATAACCCAAAGGCACTGGCTCACAACCTCTCAAGTACAACTTATCCCGCTGGAGTCTTCCAATGCTGGTTTTGTGGTCGAAGATTCTCAAACCAGGCTGCCTGGTTACTTCATGGTCAACGGCACCTCATCGACGTCAGGCGGGAGGACGAGGACTCACGGCCTGTGCGAGTAAGAAGCACACGCTCCCTTACCGCAGCAGCCATCCCTGCAGCGTCTGGAACGTCTAATACACCTGTCCTGGACGAAACATCCCGGCCTGACACAACACAGTCCTTTTCCCAGCCATCCCCCACAATGGCTCAAGTGCAGGGCTACAACCTCCAGGCAGCGGCTTTCGTAGCTCCATCTCCAATTTCAAAAAACTGAAGTCCCCAAAACCCAAGAGTGCAACATTCACAGCTGCAAGGAGGTGAATGATCTCTCAAGTATAGCTCTTATGCATGTTGAGTCGGTTCTTCTATAAAATAAAATAAATTCCTTCACAGCAGTGTTCTCATCTCCTTGAGTTAAGGAAGCTGAATGCTGACGTTTTTAATGTTTTTTCACATCTTTGGAATAAGTCAAGACATGTTGGCCTTCCTTTTCCAAGGAAAATCAGTATTTTCCCATTAAGAAATACGAGTTCAAAAACTGTCGTGTTAATTGTGCATTTTCTCCCTCTAGTCTCATCAATACAACTAGTTAATGGCTGTCTTGTATAACTAAACAGTCAGGTGACCCCATGATATTCTGAAACCAATGAATATTAAATGAGATCTAGTTATTGGCAGGTAAAGATGTAGTCGTGTTAGCTTAATAGTCAGTTGATGATTGGATCTTGTAAAAGACTTAAGGACAGAATGTTTGTTTAAAAGTTCTGAGGTTTGGAATACATACCTGCCTGTTAACTGCAAGGCAGAACAATTGTTGGTATAATCTTTATTAACCCGCTAAATGTGTTTTCTACGTATTTGTATAGGATAGTCGCAGACATTATGTGATAAACAGATGCATGAGAGGGAGAGAGAGTAGAGTTTTGTGAAATAATTTCCAAGCGGAATCGATATATCAGATGTCATGCGTGATGATTCTTCATGTATGTGGTAGCATTTTGTAGTTTTCTTGGAAATGAACATGTTTCTATTGTTGTGTCCAATTTTTTTCCTTACTTTGACAGGCCAATACTGACTTGGGATTTGTTGGGATTTTGTTGTTGGGATTTGACAATACTCATGTTGGGATTTTTGTCATTTGCGAAAAAAGTACATTTGGAAAATAAAAGAGGTTTTGCAATGCTCCTTTTTAGTGAAACACAGTAGAACATGTAAGGGTTGTCGGTGATGAGTTTTGTACAAACTTGTTTTGTCCATGACTGCCGCACACAAAGTGACTGTTGACGACATACTACTTTCGTTAAAATGGTGATGAAGAAGAAATGCAAGCAGAGTATGACAAGGGTGAGAGCTCTGAGAGCATTGCTGCTTTGGCAGTAATGCTGGTACATCGTCAATGGCGTGTCGTGAGAAAGAAGCAGCTTTGCGTGGAGAAAAGGCTCGAACAGGAAGCGTTCAACAACTTGCTGGTGGAACTTGTCGAGACACACACACACACACACACACACACACACACACACACACACACACACACACACACACACACACACACACACACACGCTCTCTCTCCCTCTCTTGTGCGCCCCCTGCTGGCTGTCGGTGTGTTTAGGTGTGGCAAGATGGTGGCTGTGCATGTGTGGTGAGGTATGTGCTCCTCTGACCTTCAATCTTTCTACCCCTTTTTCTCGTCGTTTTCACCATTTCTTTCCCTTTTTTTGTTTATCTTCACATTGTCTATTCTCCGTCTGCTCCCACCACTCCCTTTTCATCAAACCCAATACCACAACCTTCATCCTCCCCTCACATTTTCCTCCCCCCACCTCCCGAACCCCCCATCTCCCACCCGTTCCCCTCATCCCCGCTCGTTCCCACCATCCCCGCCCGTTCCCTTCATCCCCGCCCGTTCCCCCCCATCCCCAGCCTGTCCCCCCCCCATACATCCTCCCTGCATATTCCCCCTCAACCCCCGCATGTTCCCTCCATCCCCCACCTGTTCCCCTCATCCTCCTCCCTCATCCCCCCATTACACTCCTCGCTTGTGTTGCTATCTCTATTTTATGTTTTTCCACTTTCTGTATTTTCCTCAGAGAGAGAGGGAGAGAGCCCACGCCTTTTGGTGAGATCGAGGGCTGAGTGTTATTCCATCGGCACTCTGATGGGTTGCCGTGGTTTGCCCTTTTCCTCATGGAGAGGGTGTGTTTTTCCATGATAGTTTTGCTCGTGCTGGTGTATGCCGAGTAATGGGGTTTTTTCCTCTTTCCCCCTGCTTGTACAGAAAGCTGTACCTCCCTCCCCCTCCACCTTTCCGCAAACCCAACTCAGACTAGTCCGAGGTATTTTTGATCATAGGAACGTCGACACGTTCCCGCTATGCGGTCTTTGAAGCCTTGACGCGGAAACATGGTGTGGTCTGCGGTCCACCTAACGAGGTCAGCGTGGAAGACATCGTTGTTGTGGTAGGTAATATTGTCACGTTCGCAGCTAGTTATCACCAGCTTTGGACGGATGAACCGAACCAGCTTTAACTCCCGAGGCGATCTCCAATTTGGCAGTTATGACGCACATGGGATGGAAGAAACACGAAGTGTTTAACTTCACGAACACAAGGGTTTATTCCGAAACGCAACCAAGAACGAAACAACAAAAATGTACCAACAATTATTTACAGTAAAATAAAGGCACAGAAGGAAACTTACGAAAATAAAGCTGAGGTGAACATGATAACTTGAGGTGCCTCCACATGGACACAAACATGTATACAGGGTAAAGTAAGAAAATAACAGACACACTCCGGCACTCAGATGGCCCAAAATGGATCCTGTTGGTAAGTTTGGCGGCTGTCAAAGCCTGCAGCGACCAGGCGGGAAGCCTGGCAAAATGGCAGCAATGCCATGCGTTGAAAACAGCGGTATCTAGGTGGGTGGCGAGCATGACACTCATTCCCTTCTTCTCCTGTTGGGGAAGGACCGCGGCCTTCAGCTCCCTGGTGCGCCCAGCAGTCAAAGCTCCCTCACGATCACCACACAAAACGCTCTCCTCCAAGGACACAAAAAAATGGCGAAGCTTCTTGCTCGCGCTCTCCCTCCAGACGAACCAACCGCGAAGCTTCTTCTTCGCTCGCCTATGTCATCCGGCCGCGTCACTCGGGGGGGGGGGGGGGGGCATGGCCTACCGGTCCTGTTTCCTCCGCCTATCGTACCACTGATAGCTTCACCTCTCCTGGGTGGGTCCTTGCCGTATCCTGTTCATGGAGTGTGAATATTAGCCGGCTGCTGTTTTGCTTGGCCGGCAGTTGTTTTAAATGTTAGGGATGGCCACAGAGGGTATCACAAACAGGGGAAATTAACCTTGAACCCTACTACTAATTAACATGGCATCATCCCTCGAATGATGAACATTTAAAAGCAACCTTAGGCTGCATTTTTCCTACTTAGTACATCAAAATACTCCTACACATCACACGGTCCATACTATTTCCTATTCAATCCTACCTTGCTCGAGCTCGAATCCTTCCACACATACAATAAGTGCTTGAGATAGTTCAAGACTTCAAATACCTTGACTCATATACTAACACTGCCTATGACGTCAGGTGCCGCATTGGACAGGCGTGAGCAGCAGAAAACAAGCTTGAGAAAGTATAGCACGTACCGCTGCAACGAAGCACCAAAATCCAGCGATGTAAAGCTACAGTTGAATCAATCTTACTGTATGGGTGTGAGTCGTGGACACTGACTTGTAGCATGACACGTAAAATCGATGTCAACTACACCAAGCTACTCCGTAAAACACTCAACATCCGTTAGCAAGACCACATCACAAACATTGAACTATATGGTAATTTGCCAAAATTTTCTGATGTTGTGAGGAAGATGCGTTTGAGATTGGTGGTCATGTCCTCCGGCACGAAGAAGAAGCAGCAAATAGCATCCTACTTTGGAAGCCATCAGAAAGGGAGGGTTGGTCGGCCGAACCTGACGTTGATGAATGTTGTCTGCAGGGAAAATGGGCTACATATGGACAAACTGAAATCGGCCGCAGCTGACAGAGCTGTTTGGGCAAATCCGTCAAAGTAACTTTGTTCTTTGTCGGTCTGGTTTCTTTTTGGTGTTTTGTTTGTGATTGTCTGATCAACATTATGTATAAACAAGTAGTAGTAGTAGTAGTAGTAGTAGTAAACCTACCTTTAATATACAGGAAAACAAACACGACATAATGACAATAACACGGAAGCTTTTCGTGCTGTACTCTTCAAGGCTATTCACAGCAAAGAGACCGGAAGAGATGATAACTTGCACGTATTTATAAGCATGTCTAAGTAACCGCGACACCGATTGGTTCTTTAGTCGTGACGTCATTGGTGTTCTGATTGCCCATTGGTTGACTCAATCACCACTGTCCTAGGCTGGAGCGAAGTTGTTAGCGATGACGCATCATTTGCATCATTACCTTGGACAGCGGTTGGGGAAGTACCTTTAATCTTTCGATGTTGAAAGAGAATGAGAGAAAATGTACAAATTCCGTTTGACGACACAATGTAGGATCCGTGGAATGGGTGAAAGTTGCTTCTAACATACGTAGATGTAACGTACTCCGACCTCGGCTCAATATCTTGGACATATCTGCATTGTGCTGGTTTGCACTATCGGGGTTGGCATCCACGTGCCTTGCAATGGCAGAAGAAGAAGAAGAAGAAGAAATGGTCGACGGGCCTTGAATGTTCTTGCATGCTTGTGCCGGTTGAGTCCTCACTCCCAAGTTCTTTCTTTGAATTGCCAGGGGGATATCTGGACATGCTGTTTGATATGATCAGCCAACCTTTGGGTTGTACGGCCCACGTACCAAGCTTCACATCGGCACTTAAACTCGTAGATAACATTGCTAATTTGTGAGGAGGGCAGCACATCCTTGTTGACTGACGTGAGGAGATGGCATCAGGTGAAGATTACTCGAGGTTGCACAGCCAGGTACGTGTTTGATACAGTATGTTTGATTTGTTCTTCAAACCTTCGTGATGATTGTCCTTTCCCTGGCATCCTGATATATACCGGACATTTGTCAGGACCGATCTTGTGTTCCCTTGTCGTGTTGAGAAACTTGTGCACATATCTCTTAATTATATATTCCAGGTAACCATTGTCACCGAATATATTCATGATTTTGTCCATTTCAGCAGGTAGATTACAAGGTGAGAAAATCCTCCGAGCTCTGTTCACCAGGATGTTGATGAAGGTAATTTTGTATCTCGTAGAGCTGTAGGAATCCCAGCGAGTATACCTGCCCAGTGAAGGTAGGCTTCTGGTAGATGGATGTCGTGAAACCACGTGTGGATCTTTCTACCAACACGTCCATCTTTCACGAGCCTCGATTCAGTATACAAAAAAAAATAAAAAAAATAAGTGGTTGAATATTCCAGCTCCATGATGAACTTCAGCGCTGGATGGAGAGTGTTGAGCTGTGTCAAGCATGCATCACATGACATCTGAGACTCAAACAAAGCAAAAATATCATCAACATACCGATAGTTTAGGATGGGAGAATCCACACCTTGCCGACCTTTAAGTGTCTGCATTTCGTGATAACCCACAACGATATTCACAAGCACTGGGCCTAATGGGGAACCCATGGCGACTCCATCAGTTCGGACATACGTGATGTTGTTGAAACTAAACTCGACTTGCCTCGTTTCTTTGTTCATCAACTCCACAAAGACTTGCTCTGAGATCTGCGGATGTTCCAGATCACTGTGATATAGCAGATGTGCACATATATCAAGTCTCCATCAGTGGGACATTCGTGAACAAGCTTTGTACATCAAAGGAGGAGATTATGTTGTCCCCACTTGTCGGTGTTGTAGCACAAATTGCTTCTGCAAAAGTGAAAGAATCTTTGATCAGGAATTGTGAAAGTGACTCCAATGCCGGTTGCACTTCCTCTCCCAACCACTTGGACAGTTGTTGTTGGATGTTGTGATGAACCAACCATGGACAGAAAATATCGATGTTAGTGGGACATTTTCTTTGTGGGTTTTGGGCAAGCTGTATATTCTTGGACGTTGGGCTCCAACAGGTCTGATTCTGTCGTATAACTCCTTAGATAGTTCCCCGTGTTTGTGTAGCTGTAACATCGTTTGGTGATCGGACCTTCCAACTGTGATGTACGGTCGTGTTCGGCTGCACTTCCCAATTGTTGGAATTTTGTTTCATCTTTTCATCCATCATTTTGTTGGTGTAATCGATCTTATTCACAATTACAACTCCGGTGCCTTCATCAGGTTTACAAATGTGAATGTCACCATTCCTCCTCAATCCTCGTATTGCCAAGAGACAGTCTCTGTTACAGGTGTTAGCTTGTGTTGATAACACCGCCTAGTGTATGACTGTGGCATGACAATACTGTGCACATGTACTTCCGGAGTGACCTCCGGGCCGGGAGTGTCGGACGCGGAACATAGATTGCTGGAACTACTAACGGCTCCGTGTCCTTTTATACGAGCGTCTGAAACATGGTGACAGAAGTGGCTTGATGCAAGTTACCCCATAGCGGACTCCTTCAAGCACCACCGCGTGTACAAAAGTGAGTGAGTAACTGTGATCACCGGCCACAACGTGCTGTGCTGAAACGCCCACGGGCACAGGCCTTAATCAACATGGCTGCCAACATTCCACCCCCGGACACGATGAAAATGAGTGGTGACTGGAGCAGTAATTGGGACAATTTTAGAGCTGAATTTGAGGATTATCTACTCGCAACCGGTCTGAATAGTACAGCGGATAACAACAACAATTGTGCATTTTATGAGAAAAGCATGAAATTTCTAACATAGTGCATACCATAAGGTTTATTTTCAGATGTGGAGGGAAGTCAGATTTGACCTCTGAGGACCGTGAAAGGTCAAATCCAAAATGGCCGCCAGTCCACCGAGGGTAATGTTCAAAAGCGCTTAATTTTGGAACCAAATAGTGTAGTAAAACATTATAGGTGTTATTTCAAACTAAATTGGGAATGCCCATTCATTTGGTGATACGTTTGAGATCGCCAGATCTGAATATTCACTGCCTGGAATCAGATCTGCTCAAAAACAATAGTGCGCCTGTGGCGGATGCAACAATTCTTGATGGTTCAGCTGTGGTTCAAATGCTGATTCCTGGAACATCAAGAGTATGGAGAAAGAGTGTTTGCACCATACATCTCTGCTCAACTCGAGAAAAGCAGCCGCATCGACCTTGTCTGGGATGTATACCTACCTGACAGCCTGAAAGCCTCAACCAGACAGAAGAGGGGAAAGGGCAGCAGGAAAAGGGTGGCTCCTTCTACTGTGATGCCAAAGAACTGGAAGGACTTCCTTCGGGTCGATGAGAGCAAAACCGAATTGTTTGCTTTCCTATCACGCGAAGCTGTTCATCTTCTTCTAGCCGAGCGCAAGGAACTGTATGCAACAGATGGAAATGAAGTCCTCTGCTCTCCTGCTGAGTCATACTTGGCCCACCTTGCCCCATGTTCGCAAGAGGAGGCTGACACACGTCTTCTTCTGTATGTGACAGATGCTGGGCAAAAGGGGTGTAAGAAGGTGACCATACGTACCGTTGATACTGATGTGGTGGTACTGGCTGTGGCTTCATTCAGCAAGACAGCTCCTGATGAGCTGTGGGTTGCCTCTCGTGTCGGGTCAAGCTTTTGGTACATAGCTGTTCACGAAATGGTTGCCACATGGAATCCAACACAGTGTCTGACTCTCCCAGTCTTTTACGCTTTCACCGGGTGTGATACTGTATCTGCATTCGCTGGCAGAGGAAAGAAGACTGCCTGGGAAACTTGGAAGTCTTTCCCAGAGGTGAATGATGCTTTCAATGAACTCCTAGGCATGCCAAGTGAGGTCAGTGAAGGCTCAATGTTACTGCCAGAGCGATTTGTGGTGCTGATGTACGACCGAACCAGTGAGAGCATGGAAGTGAATGATGCGAGGAAACAGCTCTTCACACAGAAGTGTAGAATTCTAGAGAACATTCCTCCAACCCAGGCAGCACTCAAGCAGCACATCAAGCGCACTTGCTACCAGGCCAACTGTTGGAACCAGGAATTGGTCATGGATCCAGAGATGCCAGACCCATCTGACTGGGGCTGGACAAAGGAGACAACTGGGTGGCAGCCTCTTTGGACCACTCTCCCTGAAGTATCAAAATCGTGCCATGAATTGATACACTGTGGCAGTGTGGCTGCAAGAAAGGGTGCACTGGACGCTGCAAGTGTGCCAAAGCTGCACTCAAGTGCACTGCACTGTGCTTCTGTTCTGGAGACTGTTAGATTTTGATCATTACCAATTTTCATCATTGCACTTGATTTAATGTAAGCTTTGGTGGACATACTTGGTTAACTAGTTATTTTTTCAGAGGTTATTGCATCATTCCTTGCAGTGTAAACACTTTTTTCATCATTTCTGGTCTTTGGGTGTTCTGTACCTATTCCTGTACCTGAAAAAATAAAGTTTTAAAAGTTCAAATGAACTTTTTCCAATAGCAGTTCCAACTGCAGTATCATAAAAATAGATATTTAACGCAATTTGACCTTGACCATGACCTAAATGCATGTCCTTGAGTTCTGGCGATCTCAAAAGTATCACCAAATGAATGGGCATCCCCAATTTAGTTGGAAATGACACCTATAATGTTTTTCTACACTGTTTGGTTCCAGAATTAAGCGCGTTTGAACATCAGACCCGGTGGACTGGCGGCCGTTTTGGATTTGACCTCTCACGGTCCTCAGAGGTCAAATCTGACTTCCCTCCACATCTGAAAATAAACCTTATGGTATGCACTATGTTAGAAATTTCATGCTTTTCTCATAAAATGCACAATTGTCATAATATGAGAGCTTATCCGCTGTACTCGAATGAGAAGCCAGAGGAAGTGCAAGCGGCAACTCTGAGAAGGGTGATGGGCAGCGAATGTCGTCATGTTTATAAGCACAACTTGAATCTCACAGCCGAGCAGGAGAAAGACGTGTCGGCCATACTAATTGCGTTAGAGACGTACTTCAAGCCGGCAAGAAACGTGATTTTTGAACGGTACGTGTTCGGCAGCTGTAAGCAAGAAGAGGGAGAATCGATTGACAATTTTGTTACGCGTCTCAGAGAGAAAGCGGCATCTTGTGAATATGGCTTATTGAAGGACGAGCTGGATTGAAGGACGACGGCATCTTGTGAATCAAAAAAGAATGCCTGAGCATAGTGTTTGCCTGTCAACGCTTCCATCACTATCTGTATGGCCAGTGTAGAATTACAAAGACATCCACAAGCCAGGAGTAGGTGAGTTATCGCAGGCATTCAAATTCAAACTTGTCCTTGATCCTCTTAATTAATAAAATGTATTATTGTAATGACAATGAGATAGAAATAGCTTAATTCTTTGATGAATCTTAATAACTAGCCGAAACCCGTGGAACATCCACGGAAGGGAGGATGTGGTGTATGGAGAGAGTGTACCATTATGGATGGCATAGGGGAGCGCTCATGGGATCTTCTTCTTCCGTTAAGCTCCAATTTTTTCTCTTTAAGTTAAGTCCAATCAGTCCTCTCTGCTCGAAGTGCTCAGGCCATGCCTTCCCGCTCTCATACTTTTATTGCCGTTCGGTGTAGAAAGGGATTGACATATCGTTCGTCTGTTTCAGCTCGTTATCTTTAAGCTTCCTTACGTCTCGCCACCTGCTACACCTCTCTGAGTTACGAGGATTTATGCAACGCACCCCGAGTATCGCAACGTCACTCCATTTAACTTTATTAAAAAGACGATAAAGACGTTTCCTTATATAGCCTAATTTAAAATGTTCAAGGGAATAAAAAGACCATTTGGTTCACACCACCCATGTTCACACCACTCGACTGTCCAATCAGCGGACGGCTCGCTTCGCCTTCGCCCAGCAGACGCCAATACAATGGCGTCGTAAGATGGCGTCGTATCGGCAGTTAATCGGATGCTTTTGGGCCCCAACGTCGGCTAATTCAGATTTTTCGAGTATGGCTGTACGTGATAAACAAAGAGCGCGGTTCGTAGATCGTAAATCCATTAGTGCCGTGGGCATCGGGTCACTGGGTGCGGCGTAAAAGGGATAACAAAGTCGAGTCCTTACGCTATTATTATATAGATACTATGCTACAAGTTCATAATGATCTTGTAGGAAAGGATTTATTATATTATTAAGGATGCGTGTGTATATATATATATATATATATATACTGTATATATATATATATATACTGTATATATATATATATATATATATATATATGTATATATATATATATATATATATATATATATATATATATATATATGTATATATATATATATATATATATATATATATATATTTAACCAAGCTAAGAAATTTAAGAATATAATTCAGACTCTGGTGGACTCAAAAGTTGCCTTGTGATGGAAAGATATACATGTCTTTCATGTGCAGTCTTGTGTAACTACTAAGTTAGGGATAAGGCTTGTGAAACAAAGAACAGAACTTATCTGTCATCAAGTTACCCGCTGAGAAGATAAAAGCTATCAAACTTTCTCGGCCCCCGATCAATCCCCTCCCCACTTCCTGCTTCCTAATCAGTGATCCCGTCCCCCAGATCTACCCCTCCCTAATCCCTTATCAGAATCTCCTCCTCCCTACCCTCTCCTTCTGTGAAAACCCAATCATCATTCTCCTATTGTTCTGAATGATATAAATTGAGCTAAGTTCGCTCAATCGAAGAAGAATGCTCATTTCGACCCGGGTCCTGTGCGGTGTGAGTTTTTTAAATATATGATGTATTTCTGCTGTAACCGAATGAGTATTTTCCCAGTGTTATTAAAATATTTATAAGTGTTCATGGCTTGTTTATGTACACAAACCTGTTCTTCAACACCGGGAAGTGATCACGGCAGAGACTGATCACAAGCCACTCATTGCCATTTTCAGCAAGCCTCTCCTAAGCGGCTGCAGAGCATGCTGCAAGCAGAGATCAAAGACTTTGTCAGTAAATGTTCCGTGTGCAATGAATATGCACATGAGCAGCAAAAGGAGACGATGATGTTGCACGAGTTGCCCACACTACCCTGGCAGATCATCAGCATGGACTTATTCAAGTACATTGGGAAAGACTTCCTCCTGATGGTCGATCACTATTCTGACTTCTGGGAAATTGAGCTGCTCACCTGTCTGCTGAGACAACAATCCGGCGATGCAAGGCACAATTCGCATGTCACGGTCAACCGGACCGTGTGATCTCTGACAATGGGCCTCAATTTGCAGGCGAGCAATTCAGACGCTTTACCATCGAATGGGAATTCGAGCATCTCACATTCTCTCCACGACACCCAAAATCCAATGTCAAAATCGTATGTGCATGTGCAAAATCGTATGTGCTTTACGTCAAAATCGTAAAGAACCTGTGCAAGAAAGCTACATGTGATGGCAATGACCACTGGAAGGCCATACTCCAGTGGAGGAACACACCGTCAGAGGGCATGGATAGCAGCCCAGCACAACGCTTGATGTCAAGAAAGCTGAAAACACCTTTACCTGTGACCAACAAGTTGCTCGAGTGTCGTGCCAGGTGTTTTGGAGAAACTGCGTCAAAAAAAGCAGATATCCAAGCTCAGCTATGACAGGTCAGCCAGGGACTTACCTGAACTAAATGTTGGTGAGTACATCCATATGAAACCACTGCCTGGAGACCGATCTGGTCGCTGGAAAATAGGTACCCTGCGTGCAACAGGTTGTCCCACGCTCCTATCTCGTGGATGTGGAGGGTGCCCTGTGTCGTCGCAATCGTGTGGACCTGAGAGTAGCCGAGTCAGCACCACCTCCCTGTTATGGACAGCCCTTGGATGAGCTAGCGGAGGAAAAGGCACAACCGGAGCATCACAAGACCGGATGTGCAAAGTGAAGACAAAACTGCCATTGAGCCTGAGGGTCGCAATGCTAAGAAGAATTTGGTGAGAGTGAGCACACCAGCAGGGAGGACCTGCAGCACACCCTCAACACCGGCCGTGGTCAAAGAGCCTCTCTCACACAGGAGCCCTGTTTTCTCCTGCAGTGGAAGACTGTCAAAACCCTCAAACAGACTCGATCTGTGAACTGTGACAAGTAACAGCAAGGACATTTAGTTATTGATTTGATGTGATTGATTGGTTGAAATGTTCAGCTCCTGGCATAGTCCTATGCTATAATTTAGCCAGAATATTGTTATGTTGTGTTACCAATTTACATTTCTTTTCGAAATTTCGGTAGAATAAATTGCATCACATGATATTAGTAATGTTGAAAAACGGAGATGTTACAGGTGTTAGCTTGTGTTGATAACACCGCCTAGTGTATGACTGTGGCATGACAATACTGTGCACATGTACTTCCGGAGTGACCTCCGGGCCAGGAGTGCCGGAACATGGATTGCTTGAACTCTGAACTGCTCTGTGTCCTTTTATACGGGCGTCTGAAACAGTCTCGTTGCATGTGAAAGTCCGTGACATCATTCGGGGTTCCACAGTGCGCATGCATGAGGTCTGAGAGTCTGGCCCCCAACGCTTCGTCTGCTTCCTTGGGTACGCGTAGTTGCATTCACAGTTGAGCATAAACGAGTTCAAACTCGGCAAATATTTCTTCCCTCTTGATATTGTGGTTGGGAATGCCAAAGTCAAACCATGCACCATCGCGAACTTTTCCATGTCAGACAGCCTGTAATCCCATTGGTTGATCATGTGTTTAGATGAGTCTTTGATCAGAAAGCCAAATCGTTTCACTTTCAAACACCCGATGGTTCGTTCACCTTTCTTTTGCGCAGCGACCTCTTCACGTTGATCAAACACTGCAAGATATCGACACAATCGACTTCTGGTGAAACTGCCAAAATCAAGACTAAGACTCTCTGTTCACCTTCACTCTTTCATTCCTCTTTACTCCCGCCTCTGGAACAAACTCCCACACGCTCTTCAATCCCATTCCTCCCTCCAGGTCTTTAAAACAGCTGATCACCACTATCTCTTATCAACAGTTCACCACCGTCCCCCAACCAAAACCTTGATCTTTTCTACCCCCGTTAATTCACCCCAGATACACTTTTCTGAAATACCGACTTCTCTCCTGGAAGTCCTAGCAGTGTCCATGTGTTTTATACCTCTCCCCCCCCCCCCACCCCCCTTCCCACGCCTCCTCCCCCCAAGTCCTCTCCCTCCCACAGATCTCCTGATGTCCATGTTCTCTACTGTTGTACTTGTGTGCTTCCCTCTCTCTCCCATCTTGTCTCCAGCTCCCTTTATTATATGTTTTATGTGTCTGTTTGTTTTTTTCTGATTAATGTTAACTCTTACATGAGCCTCAATATTGTACACAAACACAAAAAAATCTGATCGTGTCGAACAAAGATACACAAAGATCTGTGTTCTAGGCCTTGCACAAGATGCGGCGGAGCATGGACCGTGTGCGTCAGTCAACAAGGATGTGCTGCCCACCTCACAAATCAGCAATGTTATCTATGAGTTTCAGTGCCGATGTGAAGCTCGGTATGGGGCTCGTACAACCCAAAGGTTGGCTGACCGTATCAAACAGCATGTCCGGATGTCCCCCTGGCGATTCGAGCAAAGAACTTGTGAGTGAGGACTCAACAGGCATGAGCATGCAAAAGCGTTCAAGAACCGTCGACCATTTCTTCTTCTTCTTCTGCCATGGCGTGCACTTGGATGCCAACCCCGATTGTGCAGACCAGTGCAATGCAGATATGTTCAAGATATTGAGCCGAGGTCGGAGTACGTTACATCTACGTATGTTAGAAGCAACCTTCATCCATTACACGGATCCTACATTGTGTCGTCAAAAGGAATTTGTAACATAAGCAGGTCTCCAAAATGTCCGGTCCTTGCCGGAAGTCTTCTGTTTCTTTTTCTGGGTCCCTTGGGACAACCAACAACAACAACAACCATGTAGTTGCTTCTCAATTGCAGGCACTTCAAGCATACATTACATCTTTCCCCTCAAGTTGGAAAAGTGCAGTGAGCAAGTGTCATGTATGAAGCTGCAAATATTCACCGTTGTATCCCTACACCGGGACCGCATTGTATCCCTACGCCCCAGCTCGGATGGTGCTGTTGTGAATGGGGCCTGTATCGGCAGAGTGAATAAACGTGTACGACAATTGATCGTAGTTTGTCGAGATACCTTACATGGCGATGAGGATAAACATCTAGACCATGGCTTCTTTCGGCCATATCGATGAATTTGACCCTCATGAGGGGGATTTTGACACGTATTCTGAGCGGTTGTCTTTTTACTTCGAGGCGAATGACATCGCGACCGAAGCCCGGATGAAGGCCGTCTTCCTGTCCGTTTGCGGAGGTGAGACGTTCACACTCGTTAAAAACCTGATTCGACCTCGGACAATCGAGGAGCTCGCGTATGCAGAGCTCAAGGCCGCTTTGAAGGAACATTGTAACCCATCTCCTTCAGTCATCCTGTGTCGGTTTAATTTTTACATGTGCAGACAGCAGCAAGGTCAGTCGATCGCAGACTTCATTGCACACCTCAAAAAACTGTCACATCTGTGTGAGTTTGGGGACACGATTGATGACATGCTCCGTGATTTGCTGGTGGTTGGCATGTCCGATGACCGCACTCGTAGACGCCTGCTTGCTGAGAGAAGACTGACGTTCCAAAATGCCAGAGACACCGCCATTTCCAGGGAAAGTGCTGAACGCAACGCTACAAGCATCGGTGCCACTCGCTCGTCTGGTACCAGCCCTGCTGTGAATCGGTTGGATCATGTTCAGCCAAAACGTTGGAACAAGTCTCCTCGTCAGAAGCCAGTGCAGTCTCAAACACACAACAAATGTTTTCGGTGCAACGGAAAGCACCCTCCGGAGACGTGTCGGTTCAAAGATGCCACCTGCCATTTCTGTTCGAAAACTGGCCATATTGCTCCAGCTTGCATCACTCGCAAATCGGGAAAAGGGAAAGCTGCTGACAAGATTCATCAGTTTATCGGTTCGGAGGAACCTGAGCTTGACCAGGTGAGCTCTGTTTCCGACAACTCAGAATCGTATGACCTGCTTCATATTGATTCTCACCATAGGCGGGACCCTCTTCTTGCCACTGTTGTCGTCAACAATCGACCATTGCAAATGGAGGTCGACACTGGTGCGGCCGTCTCGCTCATCAGCCATGCTGTTTTCACAAACCTGTGGAGTGATGCTGACCGACCCCATCTGAAACCTACTACCGATGGACTCTCCACCTATACAGGTGAGAAGATTGTTCCCTGCGGTACATGTGACGTCACGGTGGGCTACGATAACCGTGAGTTTCACCTACCCCTGATCGTCATTCCTGGAAAGGGCCCTTCCTTACTCGGCAGGAACTGGTTGAGCATAATTCGACTGAAGTGGAAAAGCATTCATCAACTCCGGGCAGCCAACGTTTCTCCTACCGCAGCATACACACTCAAAAATGTGCTGGATACGTACCCGGATGTCTTCAAGGATGAGCTTGGAACCTTGAAAGGACATACGGCTAAACTCAGGGTTGACCGGGATGCCAATCCTATATTTTGCAGAGCTCGCCCAGTCCCTTTCGCCCTGCGGGAGCGGTTTGACAAGGAACTGGATCATCTTGAAAATCTGGGGATCATCGAGCAAATCCAGTATGCCGAATGGGCGGCGCCCATCATTCCGGTCATAAAATCGGACCAGTCCATCCGCATATGTGGAGATTATAAAATGACCGTGAACAAGTGTTCTTCATTGGATAAATATCCAATCCCGAGGATCGAAGACCTCTATGCTCGTCTCACGGGAGGCAAGACTTTTACGAAACTCGATCTCAAATCCGCCTATCTACAGCTCCGCTTGGACGAGAATTCGAAACAGTATCTTACCATCAACACGCATCGTGGGTTGTACAGGTACCACCGACTCAGTTCTGGAGTGAAATCTGCACCTGGAATTTATCAGCGTGTCTTTGACAGTTTGTTTGCCGTCGAAGGCAACGTCGTTTGTTACCAGGATGATATTCTGGTTACTGGTCGTACGGACGCGGAACATCTACAAAACCTGGATAGAGTTCTGAAGAAGATTTCGGACTCCGGCCTACGTTTGCGTCGAGACAAGTGCAAGTTTATGGTGCCATCAGTCACGTACCTGGGTCATATGATTGATGCCGAGGGTCTACACCCGACAGATGAGAAAGTCTGAGCTATCAAGGATGCTCCTGCTCCACGAGACGTGACCGAATTGAAGTCATACCTCGGTTTGCTTCAGTTCTATGGTCGTTACATTCCGAATGTGACCGACGTTTTGGGCCCCCTTTATCGGCTTTTGAGGAAAGGAGTCTCCTGGAGCTGGGGGTCTACTGAACAATCAGCATTCCAGACCTCTAAGGATCTGCTCAAATCGTCCAATGTACTTGTTCATTTTGATCCAGAGAAGGATCTTGTGCTGACATGCGATGCCTGTCGGTATGGAGTGGGGAGTGTATTATCACACGTGATGCCTGATGGTACGGAAAGACCGGTTGCATTTGCATCCAGAACGTTGTCTCCGGCAGAGAAGAACTATTCCCAACTTGACAAGGAAGGATTGGGAATCGTTTTCGGAGTCAGCAAATTTCGCCAGTACCTTATTGGACATCATTTCACGATTCGCAC
Source organism: Myxine glutinosa (assembly GCF_964187855.1). Taxonomy (NCBI): domain Eukaryota; kingdom Metazoa; phylum Chordata; class Myxini; order Myxiniformes; family Myxinidae; genus Myxine; species Myxine glutinosa. Next base: position 54,320,369 of record NC_136270.1, read on the forward strand.
TGATCACAAGCCGCTGATCAGTCTGTTTGGTCCAACTAAGGCGACATCTGACACACTACCGCCCAGAATCATCCGCTGGTCCCTGTTTCTCGCTGCTTATGACTACACCATATGTTATAAGCCCGGTTCGTCTATCACAAATGCAGATGCCATGAGTCGGTTACCCCTTCCAGAATCCGTTGATGATTCGCCTATACCAGGATCCATTATCGCACTGATGAATCATCTGGAAGATTGTGCTGTCGATTCCGGCCAGATCCGCACTCATACTCGACGAGACCCCGTTCTGTCCAGAACTGTCCAGGCAGTACAGCTTGGATGGCATTTGCTACCTGAGGGTGACCCAGATTTTGCGGCTTTTAAAGCAAGTACAAACGAACTCAGCGTGGAAAATGGTTGCCTACTCTGGGGATGTCGTGTCGTGATCCTAAAAAATCTGCGTTCCAGGGTCATGGATGAAATCCATGATTGTCACCCCGGGATTGGGAAGATGACGTCACTCGCTAGAAACTATGTGTGGTGGCCGAATCTTGATGCTGATATCGAACATCATGTTCAACATTGTTACCCCTGCCAGAGCACCCGGAATACACCTGCGAAAGCGCCACTGCATCCTTGGGAATGGCCCAGCGAACCGTGGCATCGCCTACATCTCGATTATGCCGGGCCTATTAACGGCAGCATGATTCTAATAATTACGGACGCGCACACAAAATGGATTGATGCCTATGTGACGCGTGGTACTACGTCAGCCATTGTCATCGAAAGACTCAGACGCTGTTTCGCCACTCATGGTCTGCCCAGGATGATCGTGAGTGATAACGGTTCGTGTTTTTCCAGTGCCGAGTTTGCCGAGTTCACACGTCGGAACGGCATCAAACATAAGTTTGTCAGCCCACATCACCAGGCTTCAAATAGCTTGGCCGAACGATCCGTGGGAATCATCAAATCCGGATTGCAGAAACTTCAGGAGGGAACCCTGGAAACGAAGCTTTCTCGTCTCCTGTTCAAATACCGCATCACGCCACAATCAACAACCGGTGCAGCTCTGTCTGAGTTATTGATGAAACGACACTTGAGATCGACACTTGACAAATCTCAAACCAGACATATCATCAAATGTTTATCAGAGCCAGCTTAATCAAAAGTTGGTGCACGATAAGACGTCCAACAGTCGATGTATCAACATTGGAGATTCAGTGTTTGCCCGAAATTTTGGTGCAGGTGCGACGTGGCTACCGGGGGACATCATCGAGAAGCCAGGTCCACTGTCCTGCGTGATTCGCCTGCAGGACGGCCGTGAAATTCGTCGACATCAGGACCACATAACCTACCGTCACTGTGAGTCGATAGAGCCTGCAGCATCGTCACAGTCAGGACAACAGTTCGACCCGCCACTGCCGGAGATCGTCGTGGCCGCTCCAGCTGGCTCGGATGCCCGAAAACCTCTGCGAACGCTACACCCTTCGTGGAGACCAAAGGAATCACCTCGGACTCTGTATCCACTGGTACAGTGGATACGACGCTCAATGCGTGAGAGAAAAGCACCCGACCGGTTGAATCTTTGAAGATGTTTTTTTTCACGGTGACACATGTTCTATTTTCACGGTGACACATGTTCTATTTTCACGGTGACACATGTTCTATTTTCACGTATTTTCATTATTCTCATAATCGTTTGCACACATATTTTCACATGTTTTGGAAATGTTGCTTTTGAAATGTCAATTCTTGAAATCTATCACGTATTGCTCTTGGTAATTTTGGACTTAAAGGGGAGGATGTCATGTATGAAGCTGCAAATATTCACCGTTGTATCCCTACACCGGGACCGCATTGTATCCCTACGCCCCAGCTCGGATGGCGCTGAGGTGAATGGGGCCTGTATCGGCAGAGTGAATAAACGTGTACGACAATTGATCGTAGTTTGTCGAGATACCTTACACCAAGATATTGTTACACAAGCAAATAGTACAGATGTAAACCAATGCAGTAAGAAAAGTAGAAGCATAGATCGCTTGCAAAGCCCAACTTAGTACAAAACCATAAACAACAGATCAAACTCGTAAATGCACATTACATTGCAACAAATTAAATCCAACTCAGTGTTAGCAAACATCCAATATTAGCAAGGACAATATTTACAGTTCACTACAAGTCGAGTCTGTCTGGTCGACGACTGATATGACCACTTTGTGTCCGAGTTACGCACGGGGTAATTGAGCGCGTTGTAGACACTGGCTGGGTGACTGCTCTGACAGGCTCAGCCAGATCTACAGAAGGTGCAGTATCACAAGCTGGAGGCTTCAAGTCTGACTAACAGCTTGAGCCATCATGGACCTCACTTGTAGCGTTATCAGTATCACAAGCTGGAAGCTTCAAGTTTGACGAACAGCTTGAGCCATCATGGACCTCACTGGTAACGTCATCAGTATCACAAGGTGGAGGCTTCAGGTCTGATGAACAGCTTGAGCCATCATGGACCTCACTGGTAGCGTTATCAGTATCACAGGCTGGAGGCTTCCAGTCTGACTAACAGCTTGAGCCATCATGGACCTGGCTGGTTGCATTATCAGTACTAGGGCATGCCCGTACTATATATATATCTAAAATTATATCCCCCCCCTCTATTTACATGAAATGGTTTGGTCCATTCGCAAAGCCAAAGCGAACGGCTTGCGAGTACGGTGACAATCCCCCCCCCTCTATTTACATGAAATGGTTTGGTCCAAAGCGAACGGCTTGCGAGTACGGTGACAATCCCCCCCCCTCTATTTACATGAAATGGTTTGGTCCAAAGCGAACGGCTTGCGAGTACGGTGACAATCCCCCCCCCTCTATTTACATGAAATGGTTTGGTCCAAAGCGAACGGCTTGCGGAGTTTGGTAAAGAAATCGCCATAGCGTGCACAAACGCGCAGGAAAGCGAAAGAATCGCAAATTAGTTTTAATTAGTTTTAAAACATAGTTTAACGCCAACATAGCGGCAACATAGTTTGCCAACGTGAAATAAATGAATACGCTCTCAAATGTGCCGTCCGAGGCAGAGTCTGTTCGCCACGTTCGGCACACGTGATAGCTCGCTGCTCTCTGATTGGTTGAATCGTTTTTTGGACATAGCTCGGTAACTACTTCTCCGATTAATATGAAACCTTGAAAAGGCACATCCTCAGGTCCCCAGCAATATACCTGGCAAGTTTCAAGTATATCGGACCCGTGGTTGTCGAGAAACAGCGGTCACAGACACACAGACATACACACACACATACACACACACATACACACACACAGAGATTACTGGAATTATAGATAGACCACACGCTGGAGGCTTCAGGTTTGATGAACAGCTTGAGCCATCTTGGATCTCACTGGTAGCGTTATCAGTATCACAAGATGGAGGCTTCAGGTCTGATGAACATCTTGAGCCATCATGGACCTCACTTGTAGCGTTATCAGTATCACAAGCTGGAGGCTTCAGGTTTAATGAACAGCTTGAGCCATCATGGACCTCACTGGTAGCGTCATCAGTATCACAAGGTGGAGGCTTCAGGTCTGATGAACAGCTTGAGCCATCATGGACCTCACTGTTAGCGTTATCAGTATCACAAGCTGGAGGCTTCAGGTTTGATGAACAGCTTGAGCCATCATGGACCTCACTGGAAGCGTTATCAGTATCACAAGCTGGAGGCTTTAGGTCTGTCGAACAGCTTGAGCCATTATGGACCTCACTGGTAGTTGTATCAGTATCACAAGCTGGAGGCTTCAGGTCTGTCGAACATCTTGAGCCATCTTGGACCTCACTGGTAGCGTTATCAGTATCTCAAGCTGGAGGACAGGTCTGACGAGCAGCTTGAGCCATCATGGACCTCACTGGTAGTGTTATCAGTATCACAAGATGGAGGCTTCAGGTCTGATGAACAGCTTGAGCCATCATGGACCTCACTGGTAGTGTTATCAGTATCAACGATAGACCGATCGAGGGCAGCACCCTCATTGGCTACACTGGTGTTCTTACATAAATGTCGATGGTTACAGCAATAAGCATTACCCGTTTCTCGGGATCGAACAATGTAGGAACGTGGCTCAGAATGCTGCTTTACAATCACACCTGGTATCCACCATTTGGAACCGGTAGGAGGCTCCATTCTAACTTCATCATTCGGATGTAATGGTGGAAGATCTTTGAGCATGTGACGATCATGGTAGAACTTCTGTTTCACCTTTTCTATGTCGAAGTGTCTTTTCACAGCACCAGAAGACCTCGGGCAATGGGAAGGGTATTCCTCAGATGTGTTCCCATCAGTAGTTGAGCCGGCGATAGGTGAATGCCTTCCAATGGCAATAATTCAGCAAGGCCAGGTGCTTGTCTGTAGATTTTCGCCAGAGTCGTTAACAGTTTGGACAGCCCTCTCGACTTCTCCATTTGAACGTGGATATCTGGGACTAGAAGTTCTAAGAATGATTCCGTGACTTTGCAGAATGTTCTCACAAGTTGCGAGTTGTACATAGTCCCATTATCACTCTGTAGAGTCTCCGGTAGACCATGTCGACTGAACTGTACTTTCAATCGCTCAAGAGTTGTACTGCAGCGTAAATCCTTCACTTCATCCACCTCAATGAATCTGGAGTAATAGTCAACCGTTATCAGGTATGTCTTAGCATCAAACTGGAACAGATCTGTCCCAATTTGACTCCAAGGTAGATCTGGTGTAGGAGTCGGTTTCAAGGGCTTAGCAGGCATGTGATTTTGATAGTCTGCACACTGGGAACAGTTCTGAACAGTTTGCTCTATGTCTGAAAAATCAACATCCCACTTCTGACACCATGTAACAAAAGCAGGACTTCAATGTTAGTCCACACCAGAATTCTGTTTATTTTTCTGGGTCCCTTGGGACAACCAACAACAACAACAACGATGTAGTTGCTTCTCAATTGCAGGCACTTCAAACATGCATTACAGAATTTGTACATTTTCTCTCATTCTCTTTCAACACGGAAAGATTAAAGGTATTTCCCCGACCGCTGTCCAAGGTAATGATGAAAATGATGCGTCATCGCTGACAACTCCGCTCCAGCCAATCAGAGCCTGGGACAGTGGTGACTGAGACAACCAATGGGCGTTCAGAACACCAATGACGTCATGACTGAAGAACCAATCAGTGTCGCGGTTACTTCGACATGCTTATTGTGTTGCCTTTAAGGCATTTAGTTAACTTTCTAAATGTCATATGTAAATAATTTAAATAATTTCTAGTGAAAAATGAGAAGTGAATAGCTTACTTAAATGCTTAACAAAGTCTTTTGTAGGATTTGTATTAGTTTCACTCATGTGATGCAAAGATGTCACTTCCTGTTTGGTCACTTCCTGTTTGGCTCTTCCTGTTTGGCTCTTCTTGTTTGGCTCTTCCTGTTTGACTCTTCCTGATTCTTCTGAGGCAAGAGATAGATATGTGCTGCATGCTCCCAGTGCAATCCATTTGCATCAATTGTCAATCATCGTAAAGCAATGCTGTAAGTGTAAGTTGGTTTATTTGACATTGGACATGTTAGGGTTCATGTGTGGGTGATTATTTCATTGAAAATTACGATTTATAAGATGTTTCAGGAACAGTTTATTTACAATTGTGTATGGGCTCACAGCACTGCCATTGCCCTTGGAGGTTGGTTCCTATAGTGCAATTATCTTATTTACATCTATGTACAATGGAAGAACGACACTGAATGTATTTTTTGTATTGTTTTATTTACAGTTTTTACCACAACATCTTGATGGAGAAGAGTGACAGTAAATGGTGAAACTTACTACGACTCTGTCTTCATTAGATACGGTTTAGTTTGGTGTTTAGTCGGTTCCAACACTGCACGAGAACATTATAGTAAAAAAGCAGCAATCGATGTTTTGAAGTGGTCAAGATGGCATCAAGAGATGGCGGCAAGTCATCTGTATCCAGTGCTAGGAGCAGCAAAACATCGTCATCTTTGGGAAGTGTGGCCCATGCCCGGGCCAAAGCAGAAGCTGCCAAGGTGAGAGCGTCATATGCTAACCAAGAGGCTAAACTGAAAATAGAAAAGGCTGCGAGAGAAGCAGAAAGGATCACAAGAAATGCTCAAAATCAGTTTGAAGCAGTAAGAATAGACACAGAGTTGGAAGTGCTACTGCTAACGCTACATCGAGAAGCTGATGTGACCGTGGTGGAGGCACAAGTGCTGGAAACTGCCGAAGCAATTTATACTGTAGCTGAAAATAAAAAATCAGAATCAGAGAGGGTTAAAGTTGAACGCACCAATGATTACGTCCAATCACAAATTGACCTTCAGTATCGTTCATCCTCCCCACTCTTATCGGCCTTACCTGTCGCTTCCCCATTCCATGCAGTATCACATGACAGCTTCGTGACATGGTGTCCACCTGTGGAAGACATTTCACAATTACAACCTATCAACAACAAACAAAAGTCTGAAAAGGCTGACAGTGTGTACTTACCTGCACCAAACTTACCTGTTCCAATTAAAGTAGAGACAAAGTCTGAGATCAAAATAACAAACCCCATCATAAACGTACATGCTCAGTCATATGTTCCCCGACATATCCCTCCAGCTAGCAGACCACCTCTGGCGGAGCCTTTGGCACAGTATTTGGCACGACGAGGCCTTGTCAATTCAGGACTGTACAAATTTGATGATAAGCCAGAGAATTACCGTGCATGGCATTCCTCATTCATCAATGCAGCTGGCGAAGTTCAGCTGACAGCAACTCAAGAATTGGACCTCATGACTAAATGGCTGGGAAAGGAATCTGGTGAACAGGTGAAACGCATATGCTCAGTGCATGTGAGCAACCCCGATCTGGCTTTACGCAAAGCATGGGAGAGATTACGTGAGTGCTATGCTGCCCCTGAAATCATCGAACAGTCACTGTTTCAGCGTTTGGACAGTTTTCCTAAGATTCAAGCCAAGGACCACTCCAAATTACGTGAATTTGGGGATTTGCTTATGGAGATCCAAGGCACCAAAGAAGACGGATATCTCACTGGCTTAGCATATCTGAACACTTCCCGTGGAATTGGACCAATCATAGACAAGCTTCCATATGGGCTTCAGGAGAGGTGGGTGTCTTCTGGGTCATCGTACAAAGAAGGGAACGATGGTCGCTTCCCTCCCTTTAAGTATTTTTGCAACTTCGTGTGCCATGAGGCGAAAAGGCGAAACGACCCCAGCTTTATTTATCAAAGCAGCACCACAACACCTACAAAACCAGACAGATCCATTGTGAAGAGTTTTAACACCAACAAACCCATCTTAGTACACAAAACGGATGTTTCTACAATCAATGATGACCCTAACAAGAACTGCCCATTACACAATAAACCCCACCCTCTTAAAAGATGCAGAACCTTCAGAAACAAACTCCTCGATGACAGAAAGGCCTTTCTCAAGGAGAAAGGAATATGTTTCAAATGCTGTTCTTCGATCTCCCATCTTGCCAAAGACTGCAAGTCCTCCGTGAAGTGCTATGAATGCGACAGCACCAAACATGATGCGGCCATGTTGCGGTTCGCAATGCATCCTGGCCCATCACCTCAAACCTTCAAGGCTCCTCCACCGTCACAAGAGAACGGCGGGGAGGGAGAAGTTCATTCTAACACGGCTGTTGTCAGAACAAACTGCACAGAAGTTTGCGGTCCAGGTCAGTGGAGTCGCTCATGCTCAAAGATCTGCCTCGCAAAGATATACCCAGAGGGTTCCAAGGACATGGCCATCAAAGCCTATGTAATTCTGGACGACCAGAGCAATTGCTCATTAGCCAGACCAGAGTTCTTCGAGATGTTCAGTGTGGAGAGCAAAACATTCTCATACCATCTCAGAACTTGCTCTGGCATCGTGGAAACATCCGGCAGGAGGGCAGAAGGATTTCAGATCGAGTCACTCGACGGCAAAGTTCTCATCTCTCTCCCACCACTCATTGAGTGTCCTCAGATCCCGAACAATCGGTCTGAGATTCCAACGCCAAGCGCAGTTCTACACCAGTCTCATCTCCTTCACATTGCCAAACATATCCCAGAACTGGACCCAGAAGCAGAAATACTACTGCTACTTGGAAGAGACGTCCTTAGGGCACACAAGGTCAGGCAGCAGGTCAACGGACCACATAACGCCCCTTTGCCCAACGTCTGGATCTGGGCTGGGTAGTAATAGGAGATGTGTGCCTGGGTAATGTACATAAGCTGACAGTCAACACGTTCAAGTCCAACGTGCTGGACACTGGTCGCCACTCAATTTTTCAACCCTGTACAAGCTTCGTGCATGTCAAGGAGACGCAACAAAGCTTTAACAGGCCTGGCAAAGCACATGAGAGGATGCTGGGACAGACAGTGTTCAACCGTACTGAGCATGACAACAAACCTGCTCCATCAGTGGAAGACACCATCTTCTTAGAGATAATGGACACAAATGTCTACAGAGACGACGGCAACAGTTGGGTCGCCCCATTGCCGTTCAGAGAACCACCCCAGCCTTTGCCGAATAACAAAGAGCAGGCAGTCAAACGGTTCACATCTCCGCAATGAACCCTGAAAAGAAAACCTGAGATGCAGGAACAGTATGTGGCATTCATGGAGAAGATCTTTGCCAACGGACATGCCGAAGTAGTGCCGCCATTGAGACAAGATGAGGAATGCTGGTATCGCCCAACATTTGGGGTCTATCACCCACAAAAGCCCAATCAAATCAGGGTGGTTTTTGATTCCAGTGCCCAATACTCCGGGGTCTCCCTCAATGACGTGCTTCTCACAGGCCCCGACCTGAATAACTCCCTCCTTGGTGTCCTGCTACGCTTCAGGAAAGAGAAGGTTGACATCTGGCAGTCATCCTGGCAGACATCCAACAGATGTTCCATTGTTTCTTGGTGCGTGAAGACCACCGCAACTTCCTCCGTTTTTTATGGCACAAGAACAATGACATCAACAAGGAAGTTGCTGAGTACCACATGAAGGTCCACGTCTTTGGCAATGGGCCATCTCCTGCTGTGGCCATCTACGGGCTGCGAAGAGCCATCAGAGAAGGTGCACATGAGCATGGTGCCGATACTGTCAAGTTTGTGGAAAGGCACTTCTATGTTGATGATGGCTTGGTATCCCTACCGTCTGAAGCTGAGGCAATCGACCTGCTCCAATGAACACAGGCCTCACTCGCTGAATCAAACCTCCACTTACACAAGTTCGTGTTGAACTGTAAGGCAGTCATGGAGGCCTTCTCGCCTGAAGATTGTGCCCCAGTATTCAAGGACCTAGATCTGAGTGGAGAAACCACACCCACACAACGGAGCTTAGGTCTGCTCTGGGAGATCACGTCCGACACATTCACCTGCTCTGCATCACCCACGAACAAACCATTCACCCGCCGTGGAGTCCTCTCCACTGTCAACAGTGTTTTTGATCCCCTGGGTCTGCTGGCACCCATCACGATCCACGGAAGAGCCCTCCTCAGGGAACTTACCTCCGAACTGTCCGACTGGGACACACCCCTCCCGGAAGACAAACTGGGTAGATGGGAAGTGTGGAGAGATTCGCTTCAAGACCTAAAACAGCTTCACATTCCACGTACGTACACAATATCCTCACTCTCTAAAGCCGTGCACACGGAATTGTGTGTGTTCTCAGATGCGTCAACCAAGGCCATCGGCACTGTGGCGTACCTGAAAGCAGTTCAGGAAGATGGGCAAGTTGAAGTAGGATTCGTTATGGGCAAGGCAAAGCTGGCACCCTTGTCCGAGCCTACTATCCCAAGGCTTGAGCTGTGTGCTGCCGTCTTAGCAGTAGAGATGGCAGATCTCATCCAGGATGAGATAGACCTGAAGTTGGATGCCACAAACTTCTACACAGACAGCAAAGTAGTGCTCGGTTATATTTGCAATGAGTCAAAACGATTCTATACTTACGTCCACAATAGAGCTCAACGTATTTGACAGTCCTCAAAGCCTGAACAATGGCACTATGTACGTACAGAAGAAAACCCTGCAGACCATGCGTCGCGATCCTTACCTGCATCCTGCCTGGCGCAGACCTCCTGGTTCACCGGACCCTCCTTCCTGCGTCAGCCATCTGCAGAGAAAACACAGACAAGCGAGACATTCAACCTAATTGAACCTGAAAAAGACTCAGAAATCCGACCACAGGTACAGTCCTGTGCTACTTACCTGGAACCAATACCTACCTCTGACCGCTTCCTACGCTTTTCCACCTTCGCCTCCCTGGTAAGAGGAGTAGCATTCCTCGTCCACATGGCAAGATCCTTCAAACATTCAAACCAAAACAGCAAATGCAAAGGCTGGCATAGATGTGACTTACCTCGTACTCCGGATGAAATGGCCCAAGCAAGGAATGTTGTCCTTAAAGCAACACAAAAGGCAGCGTTTGCAAAGGAACTGTCGGCCCTCCGAGCCAACAAGCAAATACCCAAAAATAGCCCCTTGCAGAAACTCAGCCCAACCTTGGAGGATGATTTCATTTGCGTTGGAGGCCGACTGAAGCACTCTCAACTTGCAACTGCAGAAAAGAACCCAATAATTCTGCCCAAAGATGGCCACATCTCTCTACTGCTCACACGACATCACCATGAGCAGGTAAAACACCAAGGCCGTCACTTGACGGAAGGAGCGATCAGGGCAGCAGGACTGTGGATCTTGGGAGGCAAGACGCTAATCAATTCAGTACTCCACAAATGCATAACCTGCCGCAAGCTGCGTGGGAAGCTGGAAGAACAACGCATGGCGGACCTTCCACCCAAACGCCTCAGAACCTGCCCTCCTTTTACGTATGTGGGGCTCGATGTCTTTGGGCCCTGGTCTGTCACTGCTTGACGCACCAGAGGAGGACAGGCGGAGAGCAAGCGGTGGGCTATCATGTTCACCTGTATGAGTTTGAGGGCTGTCCATATCAAAGTCATCGAGGCTATGGACACGTCCAGCTGCATAAATGCCCTCAGGCGCTTCTTCGCACTCAGAGGCCCTGCGAAACAGCTCCGATCCGATTGCGGCACTAACTTTGTTGGAGCGTGCAAGGAGCTTGAGATGGACAAAACGGTACAGAGGTACCTCAGTGAGCAGGGATGCAGCTGGGAATTCAACCCACCACATGCTTCTCATATGGGAGGCTCTTGGGAGCGCATGATCGGCGTGACCAGAAGAATCCTTGATTCAATGTTTCTACAGCAAAACACTCGCCTGACTCACGAAGTGCTTTGCACATTAATGGCAGAGGTCACAGCCATCATGAATGCACGACCACTCCTACCTGTGTCTGCGATCCGGAAAACCCCTTCATACTCTCACAGTCGATGCTCCTTACACAGAAATCAGGAGTTCCACCTCCTCCTGGAGACTTCTCGGAAAAGGACCTGTACACAAAGCAATGGAGACAAGTTCAGGCTCTTGCAAACCAATTCTGGACCAGTTGGAGCCGTGAATACTTACTTACCTTCCCTGCAACAGAGACAGAAGTGGACAGTGCCTCGCAGGAACCTTCAAGTTGGAGATCTAGTTCTGCTTAGGGACAAGCAGAGCGCCCGCAACTGCTGGCCCACGGCCAGGATCATGGCCACATTCCCTGGAAAGGATGGACATGTAAGAAAGGTTGAGGTGAAGACAACTGACCAAGGCAATGTCAAAACCTTTCTGATTCCAATTGCAGAAATTGTTCTACTTCTGCCTAAAGACTGATCTAGAGACATATGTTCTGGACCCGCATAAGTTCTTAGTGACCTCACATAGGTCAGGCGGGGAGTGTGTTGCCTTTAAGGCATTTAGTTAACTTTCTAAATGTCATATGTAAATAATTTAAATAATTTCTAGTCGAAAATGAGAAGTGAATAGCTTACTTAAATGCTTAACAAAGTCTTTTGTAGGATTTGTATTAGTTTCACTCATGATGCAACGATGTCACTTCCTGTTTGGTCACTTCCTGTTTAGTCACTTCCTGTTTGGGCACTTCCTGTTTGGCTCTTCCTGATTCTTCTGAGGCAAGAGATAGAAATGTGCTGCATGCTCCCAGTGCAATCCATTTGCATCCATTGTCAATCATCGTAAAGCAATGCTGTAAGTTGGTTTATTTGACATTGGACATGTTAGGGTTCATGTGTGGGTGATTATTTCATTGAAAATAACGATTTATAAGATGTTTCAGGAACAGTTTATTTACAATTGTGTATGGGCTCACAGCACTGCCATTGCCCTTGGAGGTTGGTTCCTATAGTGCAATTATCTTATTTACATCTATGTACAATGGAAGAACGACACTGAATGTATTTTTTGTATTGTTTTATTTACAGTTTTTACCACAACATCTTGATGGAGAAGAGTGACAGTAAATGGTGAAAATTACTACGACTCTGTCTTCATTAGATACGGTTTAGCTTGGTGTTTAGTCGGTTCCAACACTGCACGAGAACATTATACTTATAAATGCACAAGTTATCTGTAAGGTATCTCGACAGACTATGATCGATTGTTGCACATTTATTGACACTGCAGATACAGGCCCGATTCACCCCAGTGCCGTCCGAGCTGAGCCGTAACTTCCGGAAACGGAAATAAACCCACGGTCACTGTGTCGGGATAAAAGGGGGAATATTTGCACCTTCATACATGACATCCTCCCCTTTAAGTCCAAAATTACCAAGAGCAATACGTGCTAGATTTCCAAAATTGACATTACAAAAGCAACATTTCCAAAAACATGCGAATATGTGTGCAAACAAAAGCAAGTGGACACGGGGATAATTCTGCCCCTGTGTGTGTCAACGTGAAAATAGAACATGTGTCAACGTGAAAAAACATCTTCAAAGATTCAAACGGTCGGGTGCTCTTCTCTCGCGCATTGAGCATCGCCGTGGACCACTGGATACAGAGTCCGAGGTGATTCCTTTGGTCTCCACGAAGGGTGTAGCGTTCGCAGAGGTTTTCGAGGCATCCAAGCCGGTTGGAGCGGCCACGACGATCTCCGGCAGTGGTGGGTCGAACTGTTGTTCTGACTGTGATGATGCTGCAGGCTCTATCGACTGACAGTGACGGTAGGTTATGTGGTCCTGATGTCGACGAATTTCGCGGCCGTCCTGCAGGCGAACCAGTGGACGCAGGACAGTGGACCTGGTTTCTCGATGATGTCCCTGCAGTGGCGGGCAGTGGCGGGTCGAACTGTTGTTCTGACTGTGATGATGCTACAGGCTCTATCTCCTGATAGTGATGGTAGGTTATGTGGTCCTGATGTCGACGAATTTCACGGCCATCCTGCAGGCGAACCAGTGGACGCAGGATAGTGGACCTGGCTTCTTGATGATGTCCCCCAGTAGCCACGTCACACCTGCACCAAACCTTCAGACAAACACTGGATCTCCGATGTTCATACAGCGACTGTTGGACGACTTATCGTGCACCAACTTTTGATGTTGCTGGCTCTGACAAACATTTGATGATATGTCTGGTTTGATATTGTCAAGTGTCGATCTCAGGTGTCGTTTCATCAATAACTCAGACGGAGCTGCACCAGTTGTTGATTGTGGCGTGATGTGGTATTTGAACAGGAGACGAGACAGCTTTGTTTCAAGGTTTCCCTCCTGAAGTTTCTGCAATCCGGATTTGATGATTCCCACGGATCGTTCGGCCAAGCCATTTGAAGCCTGGTGATGTGGGCTGACAAACTTATGTTTGATGCCGTTCCGACGTGTGAACTCGGCGAACTCGGAACTGGAAAAACACGTACCGTTATCACTCACGATCATCCTGGGCAGACCATGAGTGGCGAAACAGCGTCTGAGTTTTTCTATGACAATGGCTGACAGAGTACCATGCATCACATAGGCATCGATCCATTTTGTGTGCGCGTCCGTGATGATTAGAATCATGCTGCCATTAATAGGCCCGGCATAATCGAGATGTTGGCGATGCCACGGTTCGCTCAGCCATTCCCAGGGATGCAGTGGCGCTTTCGCAGGTGTGTTCCGGGTGCTTTGGCAGGGGTAACAATGTCGAACATGATGTTCGATATCATCATCAAGATTCAGCCACCACACATAGTTTCTAGCGAGTGACTTCATCTTCACAATCCCGGGGTGAGTCATAGATTTCATCCATGACCCTGGAACGCAGATTTTCTGGGATCATGACACGACATCCCCAGAGTAGGCAACCATTTTCCACACTGTTTTCGCGTGCTTTAAAAGCCGCAAAAGCTGGGTCACCCTCAGGTAGCAAATGCCATCCAAGCTGCACAGCCTGGACAGTTCTGGACAGAATGGGGTCTCGTCGAGTATGGGCGTGGATCTGGCCAGCGTTGACAGCACAATCTTCCAGATGATCCATCAGTGCGATAATGGATGCTGGTTTAGGCGAATCATCAACGGATTCTGGAAGGGGTAACCGACTCATGGCATCTGCATTTGTGATAGACGAACCAGGCTTATAACATACAGTCACGTGAAAAAGTAAGTACACCCCATGTAAAGTTTTGACCTTTTCAACATATTTCAACATACAGCGATTTGATCTTCATTTCAACAATATTGATCGATAAAGGTGATATAATACAACAAATATCATGAAACATTTACATTTTGTAGTCCATTGTATAATTTAAATAAACATGAATGCAAATTTTGCATGTGGAAAAAGTAAGTACACCCCTACATTTATCACTACTTCAAATACCTAAAATTAGAATCAGGTGCACCAGCTCAGGTGAAAATGATTAGAACATCGTTAGAGAGGATCTTGGAGGAACCTGTCTTATTTAAACCTCAGACATTTAGTTTGGTTTGCTCTTTGTTGTTGAAGTGTGCAGCGTCGCCATGCCTAGATCAAAAGAGCTCTCTGAGGCCTTTAGAAAGAAGGTTATTGATGCCTGCGAGTCTGGGAAGGGATTTAAAAAGATCTCCAAACAATTTGAAATAAATCATTCGACTGTCCGGAAGATCATCTACAAGTGGAGAAGATTCCAAACAACTGCCAACTTGTTCAGGCCAGGCCGCCCCAGCAAGTTCAGCCCAAGAGCAGACCGCTAGATGCTGAAAGAAGTCTCTAAGAACCCCAGAATGTCATCACGGGACCTACAGGTAGCTCTTGCCACTGTTGATGTCAAAGTGCACGAGTCTACTATTAGAAAGAGGCTGCACAAATTTGATCTACATGGGAGGTGTGCCAGGAGGAAACCTTTGCTGTCCAGAAAGAACATCAGGGCAAGACTAAAGTTTGCCAATAAACACCTAGGCAAAGACCAGCACTTCTGGAACAATGTGCTCTGGACAGATGAGTCAAAGGTAGAGCTATTTGGCCACAGTACCAGAAGACATGTTTGGTGAAAACCAAAGACAGCATTTGACCACAAGAACCTGATACCAACTGTAAAGCATGGTGGTGGAAATATTATGGTTTGGGGCAGCTTTGCTGCATCAGGGCCTGGGCAGCTCACCATCAGATAATCCACTATGAATTCTTCATTGTACCAGAGGGTGCTTGAGGATAATGTGAGGCCATCTGTCAGAAAGTTGAAGCTCAACCGAAGGTGGACCTTGCAACATGACAATGACCCTAAACATACCAGTAAATCCACCAAGGAATGGCTGAAAAGAAAGAAATGGAGGGTTCTGGAATGGCCAAGTCAAACCCGGATCTAAATCCCATCGAGATGTTGTGGGGGCATTTGAAACGAGCTGTGCATGCAAGAAACCCCTCAAACATTGCACAGCTGAAATAATTCTGCATGGAGGAGTGGGCAAAAATTTCTCCCAATCGATGTCAGAGACTGGTAGACAGTTATAAGAAACACCTACTTGAAGTTGCTTCTGCCAAAGGGGGCAATACCACTTATTAGAGCCAAGGGTGTACTTACTTTTTCCACATGCGAAATTTGCAGTTATGTTTATTTAAATTATATAATGGACGACAAAATGTAAATGTTTCATGATATTTGTTATATTATCTCACCTTTATCTATCAATATTGTTGAAATGAATATCAAATAGCTGTATGTTGAAATATGTTGAAAAAGTCAAAACTTTACATGGGGTGTACTTACTTTTTCACGTGACTGTATGGTGTAGTCATAAGCAGCGAGAAACAGGAACCATCGGATGATCCTGGGCGGTAGTGTGTCAGACGTCGCCTTAGCAGGACCAAACAGACTGATCAGCGGCTTTTGATCAGTGCGAATCATGAAATGATGCCAAAGAAGGTACTGGTGAAATTTGCTGACGCCGAAAACGATTCCCAATCTTTCCTTGTCAAGTTGGAAATAGTTCTTCTCTCCTGGGGACAACGTTCTGGAAGCAAATGCAACAGGTCTTTTCGTACCATCAGGCATCACGTGTGATAATACACTTCCCACTCCATACCAACAGGCATCGCATGTCAGCACAAGATCCTTCTCTGGATCAAAATGAACGAGAACATTGGACGATTTGAGCAGATCCTCAGAGGTCTGAATGCTGATTGTTCAGTGGACCCCCGCTCTCGGAGACTCCTTTCCTCAAAAGCCAATAAAGGGGGCCAAAAACGTCGGTCACATTCGGGATGTAACGACCATAGAACTGAACCAAACCGAGGTATGACTTCAATTCGGTTACGTCTCGTGGAGCAGGAGCATCCTTGATAGCTCGGACTTTCTCATCTGTCGGGTGGAGACCCTCGGCATCAATCGTACCATAAACTTGCACTTGTCTCGACGCAAATGTAGGCCGGGTCCGAAATCTTCTTCAGAACTCTATCCAGGTTTTGTAGATGTTCAGCATCCGTACGACCAGTAACCAGAATATCATCCTGGTAACAAACGACGTTGCATGCAGCGACAAACAAACTGTCCATGACATGTTGATAAATGCCAGGTGCAGATTTTACTCCAAAACTGAGTCGGTGGTACCTGTGTGGGGATCGTGCATTTGATTATGCTCCTTTGACTTTGATCATGCATTTGATTATGCTTTGCTTTATATTTTTAATTCACTTATGCTCTGGGACTCTGCTTTATTAAATTCTGTCGAAAGATTAGTGGCTTGGCACAGTTCGGTAACAGTTCAACGGGCTTCAGGAAATAACAACTTGAGCAACCTTGGACATGTCGTAAATCTGTTAGAGAGTGATAGGCTCAGAAGAATATTGCAATAACCACATGTGGGTTTTGTCCTTGGTTTTGCCTTGCATGAGCAGTTTTGGCTGATAGGATAGTGGAGGGGGGAAGTTGACCAATATCCCTTTTCTCGGCAATTGCCCTAGCTTGCTGGGAATTGTTATGATAAGCATCTTGGCTTGCCTGTATATAAAGGCTGCCTCTGTCTTAGTTAGTCAGAGTGTTTGGGAACTTTCTTGGCTTTTATGAGCCTCGACCTTTTGCTGACCTCTCCATGATCATGTTGGTTCTTCAATAAACCTTGTTACTCCTATATCAAAGTGGACATTGGATCGATTCTCGACACCTGTACAACCCACGATGCGTGTTGATGGTAAGATACTGTTTCGAAATCTCGTCCAAGCGGAGCAGTAGATAGGCGGATTTGAGATCGAGTTTAGTAAAAGTCTTGCCTTCCGTGAGACGAGCGTAGAGGTCTTCGATCCTCGGGATTGGATATTTATCCAATGAAGAACACTTGTTCACGGTCATTTTATAATCTCCACATATGCGGATGGGCTGGTGCAATTTTATGACCGGAACGATGGGCGCCGCCCATTCGGCGTACTGAATTTGCTCGATGATACCCAGATTTCCAAGATGATCCATTTCCTTGTCAATCCGCTCCCGCAGGGTGAAAGGGACTGGGTGAGCTCTGCAAAATATAGGATTGGCATCCCAGTCAACACTGAGTTTAGCCGTATGTCCTTTCAAGGTTCCAAGCTCATCCTTGAAGACATTCAGGTACGTATCCAGCACATTTTTGAGTGTGTATGCTGCTGTAGCAGAAACCTTGGCTGCCCAGAGTTGTTCAATGCTTTTCCATTTCAGTTGAATTATCCTCAACCAGTACCTGCCTAGTAAGGAAGGGTCCTTTCCAGGAATGACAATCGGGGTCAGTGAAACTCACGGTTATCGTAGCCCACCGTGACGTCACATGTACCGCAGGGAACAATCTTCTCACCTGTATAGGTGGAGAGTCCATAGGTTGTAGGTTTCAGGTGTGTTCGGTTAGCATCACTCCACAGGTTTGTGAAAACAGCATGGCTGATGAGCGAGACAGCCGCACCAGTGTCGACCTCCATTTGCAATGGTCGATTGTTGACGACAACAGTGGCAAGAAGAGGGTCCCGCCTATGGTGAGAATCAATATGAAGCAGGTCATACGATTCTGAGTTGTCGGAAACAGAGCTCACCTGGTCAGGCTCAGGGTCCTCCGAACCGATAAACTGATGAAACTTCTTGTCAGCAGCTTTCTCTTTTCCCGATTTGCGAGTGATGCAAGCTGGAGCAATATAGCCAGTTTTTCGAACAGAAATGGCAGGTCGCATCTTTGAACCGACACATCTCCGGAGGGTGCTTTCCGTTGCACTGAAAACATTTGTTGTGGGTTTGAGACTGCACTGGCTTCTGACGAGGAGACTTGTTCCAACGTTTTGGCTGATCATGATCCAACCGATTCACAGCAGGGCTGGTACCAGATGAGTGAGTGGCACCAATGCTTGTGGCGTTGCGTTCAGCACTTTCCATGGAAATGGCGGTGTCTCTGGCATTTTGGAAAGTCAGTGTTCTCTCAGCAAGCCGGCGTCTACGAGTGCGGTCATCAAACATGCCAACCACCAGCAAATCACAGAGCATGTCCTCAATCGTGTCCCCAAACTCACACAGATGTGACAGTTTTTTGAGGTGTGCAATGAAGTCTGCAATTGACTGACCTTGCTGCTGTCTGCACATGTAAAAATTAAACCGACACGGGATGACTGAAGGAGATGGATTACAATGTTCCTTCAAAGCGGCCTTGATCTCTGCATATGTGAGCTCCTGGATTGTCCGAGGATGATTCAGCTTTTAACGAGTGTGAAGGTCTCTCCCCCGCAAACGGACAGGAAGACGGCCTTCATCCGGGCTTCCATCGCGATGTCGTTCGCCTCGAAGTAGAAAGACAACCGCTCAGAATACGTGTCAAAATCTCCCTCATGAGGGTCGAATTCATCGATATGGCCGAAATAAGTCATGCTCGAGATGTTTATCCTCGTAACCATGTAAGGTATCTCGACAGACTACGATTGATTGTTGCACATTTATTGACTGCAGATACAGGCCCGATTCACCCCAGCACCATCCGAGCTGAGCCGTAACTTCCAGAAATGGAAATAAACCCGCGGTCACCGTGTCGGGTTAAAACAGGGAATATTTGCACCTTCATACATGACATTATCATCTCTTCCGGTCTCTTTGCTGTGAATCACCTTGAATAGTACAGCACAAAAAGCTTCTGTGTTATTGTCATTATGTCATGTTTGTTTTCTTGTATATTAAAGTTCTGTAGTACCAAACATCTGTTTAATCCTACCTTTGCTATGGTGTTCTCTTACCTACCCCATAAACGTAACAATATAATGAGGCTAGAGAGAAAATCCGTGAAGCTTCACTGATGAACAAACCTGTGGTTATGTTCGTGGATGAAGAGAATCTGGTACATGAAATTGTTGTGACCGGTTTGTCTACCGAAAGTGGACAATTTGTCCTGGTTTCACCACTGGACACCCCAGCCGTGAAAGTCTTGATATAAAATTGTCCCTCATTCCTGAAGAATGATTTAAATTTTTTTTTATTTTTTTTTATTTTTTTTTTGTATACAAGATCGAGGCTCGTGAAAGAGCGAACATTAATCACACAGAAAGACAAACCGACACATAAAACATACAACATCGGGAGCGGTAGACAAGATGGGGAGAGAGGGGGAAGGACACAAAACACAACATTTGAGAGCAGGGACCGAGAGACATGGAGACATCGAGAGATCTGAGAGAGGGCGAGGGCTTTGGGGGGGGGGGGGGGCATGGGAAGGGGGCGGTGGGAGAGGTATAAAACATATGGACACTGCCAGGACTTCCAGGAAAGAAGTTGGAATTTCAAACAAGGTGGATCTGGGGTGAATTAGCGGGGGTAGAAAAGATCAAGGTTTTGGATGGGGGAAGATAAGAGATGGTGGTGAACAGCTGTTTTAAAGACCTGGAGGGAGGAGTGGGATTGAAGGGAGTGAGGGAGTTTGTTCCAGAGGCGGGAGAAAAGAGGAATGAAAGAGTGAAGGTGAGCAGAGAGCCGAGATTTCGGCAGTTTAACCATCAGAGGGTTGCTGGCAGATCTTGTGCGACCTGTAGGAATATTTGGGGGACAGAGCACAGAGAGAGAGCTGGGGGTGCAAGGCCAGAGAGGAGTCGGTAGAAGACAGAAAGACCACCTACCTGCCTGCGGTGAGTGAGTGAAAGGCCCTCAGAGATAGCTTCATCGCGGGAGATTCCAATAATTCTGAAAGCTTTGGTTTCAACAGCGTGAAGCCGAGCTAGGTGTGAGGCAGGAGCACCGGCCCATAGGGGAGAACAGTATTCCATTGAGCTGCGGATGAAAGCCTTGTATGTGGTGAGGAGCTCAGGTGTGCCGAGGAAGGACTTCGCACGACGGAGGATGCCCAGTCGGCGACTGGCTTTGGAGGCCAGCTTGGAAATGTGGTTTTCCCAAGAAAGATCATGGCAGATAGTGAGACCCAAAATCTTGAGCGACAGAACTTCTTGGAGAGGATTGTTGAGAAAGTAGATGGGAGGGTTGTCCAGTCGATCTTTTCGGAGAGACATAGTAAGAGTGTGAGATTTGTCAGGATTGAAAGACATGTTCCACTTGTTTGACCAGTCTGTGATTTTGTCCAGGTCTTCAGAGAGTGAGGAGGCAGCAGACTGCCGATCTGAGGGAAGAGGAATGGAGCAGCAGAGAGTGGAGTCATCAACAAAGAGATAGAGAGGATTTTCGAGAGAGTCAGAGAGATCATTGATGAAGACCAGAAAAAGCACGGGGCCCAGAACACTGCCTTGGGGAACTCCAGCCTGAACAGGAAGAGGAGATGAGAGAAACCCATTCAGGGCCACACGTTGACGACGACTAGAGAGGAAGTCCGCCAGCCATGCGTGGAGATTTCCATGGATACCAAAGGAGGAGAGTTTGGTGAGCAGAGCGGGGTGCCAGACCGTGTCGAAGGCACGTGATATGTCGAGGGAGACAGCTCTAATTTCCTGTTTGGCATTGAGGACCTCCATCCATTGTTGAGACAGCAGAAGCAGCATGTCCAGAGTAGTGTGACCTGCTCTGAAACCAAATTGATGATCAGAGATCAAGCCATTGGAGAAGAGGAAAGATTTCATATCCGAAGCAATGATGGATTCCATGACTTTGCTGATAATTGGGAGAAGGCTGATTGGTCTGTAGTTGCTAGGATCTGTTTTTGCAACTTTTGTGCAAAGCGGTGATGTTGGCTGATTTCCAAGCAGATGGCAGTTTACCTTGAGCAAAAGAGAGGGTGAAGAGAACAGAGAGAGGGTGAGATAGAGCAGCAGAGCAGGATTTTAGGACCCATGGGCTGATGCCGTCGGGTCCAGTTGCAGAATCAGAGTCGAGGGTTGACAGAAACTTTTCCACCTTGTCAGGAGGAAAGGACACGGAGTCCAGGAGCAGCAGGGTACGACTGGGTATGTTGGGTACAGAGAGGGATGGGTTTGGGACACAATATTTAGAGGCAAACACAGAGTTGAGGCATTCAGCTTTTTCACGTGCGGAGTCAGCTGTGTAGCCGTTTGAGGTAAGGGAGGGGATGGAGGGGGAACAAACACCAGAAACGGATTTGACCAGACGCCACCAGGATTTGGAAGAGGGAGACAGATAAGAGAGTTCGGTCTTGAGAACGGAGAGATATTGTTTCCTGGCTCTCCTGAGGGTGGACACACACTTGTTTCGGGCTTTGTGAAAGGATATGAGATTTCCTTCCGTTGGATTTGCTTTCCAGGAGACGAAGGCAAGTTGTTTCTGGGCAACAGCCTCACCACAAGATTCCGTGTACCATGGACGGGAGGAAGGGTATGACAACTGAAGACGGGATGGGATAAATCTGTGCATGAGAGAGAGCAATTTACTTTGGAAGAATTCCCAGGATGAGTTGATGTCAGAGGTGGTAGAGATGGGAGACCAGTCCAGATGATTGATGGCTGCTTGAAGACCGTGCCAGTTGGCCTGAGTGAAATGCCAGACTCGTCGACGCTGAGCAGGCTCCCTGAGGATGGTCAGAGAGATGTCCACTTTAACAAGGACATGATCAGATGATCCGATCGGAGCAGAAGAAGAGCAGCAGACATTTTCAGGGAAGTTAGTCATAACCAAGTCCAGAAGAGAAGATGTTCCGTTGACTGAGATCCGGGTCGGGAAATTGACAGATTGTGTCAGTCCCAGTGAGTCGCAGAAGTCCTTTGCTGAGGAGCCATGGCTGGTGAGAGAGGTACCCACACCCAGCCAACTGGCATGATGACAGTTGAAATCACCACATATGAGGAAGAGAGAGTTGGGATGAGTAGATAGAAGTTGGTCCATATCATCAGACAGCGAGATGTAGATGGAGTCATCACTGTTTGGTGGACGGTACAACACACATATGAACAAGAGGTGGGAGCGAAGGGGAAGCCGTAGCCAGAGGTATTCCTGGGGGTGAGGTGGAGAGATTGCAGTGCAGGGCGAGTGAGGAAGAGAGTTTTTGATAAAGATAGCAACCCCGCCTCCAGGACGAGGCTCAGGTCTATCATACCGGAGGAGGGAGTAGCCCGGGAGAGATACTATGGAATCAGAGACATCATAAAGGAGGAAAGTTTCTGTTAAGCAGATCACGTCTGGTTTGACAGAAGCAACCTGTATGGAGAGATCAGTTAAGTTTGAACGAAGGCCCCGGATGTTTGAGGTCCATACCGTTAATGAAGAGGAAGGGGGAGCATCAGATACAGAACAGGGGGGAGGAGGGGTAGGGTAAGATGTGGAAGAGGTGGAAGAGGTAGGGAGAGCTGTTGAAGGTGTGTCAGAGATTTCAGAATAGCTCGGAGAAAGGGAAGGATGGGGCGGACAAAAGGTTTGATGGTGATTGGGTGAGCCACAATGAGGTGTTATTTGAGGAGGGGGAAGAGCGAGGCAGAAGGTTGGGGGAGATGGAGGTGAGAGTTTGAAGGGGGAAGAAGCGGGGAGGACGCTTTGAGGAGGGGGAGTGAGAGGGGGGAAATTGAGAAGCAATGAGGGTGGGGAGATTTGAAGGGGAGGGGTGAGGGGGGAGTTTGGGAGGGAAGGGACAAGGGGAGGGATTTGAAAGGGATGGGATATGGGGGAGATTTGGAGGGGAGGGGTGAGGCAGG
Source organism: Myxine glutinosa (assembly GCF_964187855.1). Classification (NCBI taxonomy): domain Eukaryota; kingdom Metazoa; phylum Chordata; class Myxini; order Myxiniformes; family Myxinidae; genus Myxine; species Myxine glutinosa. The sequence continues at coordinate 54,343,734 of NC_136270.1, forward strand.
AGTCTAGGAGGGGAGGGGCGAGGGGCGTCTTGGTGGGGAGGGGTGAGGGGGTAGTTTAGGAGGGAGGGGGCAAGGGGGGAGATTTGAAAGGGATGGTATCTCGGAGAGATATCTTTTAAAGGAGATATCTCGGTATGGTACAGTGGTGTCGGAGATCATGATGTTATCTCTGGGGTGTCGCAATGAGCAGGTCAAACACATCATGTCCTTCCATTGGCAGGTGTACAGCAGGTGTACATCGTGTTTCCTACATCCAATGTGGACAAGGTGCTCAACGCTGTATTTACATTTCGTGTTGATAATCACGAGTACCAGGTATATGCGTCCACGGAAACGTTAAAATGTTTCGGCTGTGGGAACTTTGGGCATCTAAAACGGTTTTGTCCACAATTGCCCCCGCGGTGTCCGAGCAGACAACATCCCCTGTTACTGTAACAGAAAACGTACCTTCGACATTGAAAACCTACGAGAATGATAACGTTTGGGATGGTTTTACACTCGTCTCCTCTTTGAGAAAGAGGAAAACACCTTGGGATGTCCCACCACCACGTAAGGAAAAGAAGGTGGTGTTAGACTCCGAAGTATTGGACTCAGTACCACCTGATAAAACATCGATGAGTAATCGATATGAAGTATTGGTAAGTGTGAATGCAGATCTTCTGCCTGCTGTCGATATGGACCCTCAGCTTAATGTGGAGGAGTTGCATGCGCTACCTCCAGATGAGGTTGGAGTGCAAACTATGTTAAATCCTTGTGCGGATTATGACAAGTTGGGTTGAGACTCGACTGTGGGGAAAAGAGATCAAAATTCGACCCCACTGTGTTCCAGCGCACCTGATGGTGACCTTTCAACCCAAATAGTCGTACTGGCCAATTTAGAAAACGTACCTGAGCACAATGATCGTCCCGAGGAAGAACCTCAAATTGTACAACATGTTGCAGAATCACCTCTCCTCCCCCCCCCCCCACCCCCCCACACCCCCCTGCCTCTCACATTACCTGGGGTTCTCGTAGAACCTCCTGCTCAACCTGTTCCTACAGAAACAGGGCAGGATGACACCTGCACACCACAGAGTATTCTGGTGTCTCAAGAGCCAGGGGTTGTAAGTGTCCCGGATAGTGCTTCTGACATGTCTGAGGATGTATCCTATGACATTGAGGAATTCCCCACATACAATGATTCCAACGTCTTACCATCGCAAATACTCAAGTTTCTGAACCAGACTTTTAGAAAAAGATATATTGAAGTAAAAGATCATTTTTCTGATCTACATGGGTTTATTGAAACGGCAAGGTGTATTATTCGCCGACCCAGTGACCGCAATTTCAAGGAACCCCAATGCAGTAGGCTTAAGAAATACATTGTAAAGGCAGAAAAAAATGAACTAAAAGGATGATGCACACATTTTCCCTTTCCTTCCTTTTTCCATCTCCATGACGATCTTTGGTAGCCTCAATATAAATGGTGGTGCGAGCCAGTCTAGGATGCTCCAAGTGGTCAAACTTATAAAGCAACATAAACTAGATGTGGCTTTCTTACAAGAAACCCACTCTACTCCACCGTCTCATGCTATCTGGAACTGAATGATGAGAAGGCCGGGATACTTTAGCGATTCAACCTCTCGTACAGCAGGACCTTCTATGATAGGTTACGACTCCACATGATGCAGTTAGACTTGCAGAAGTGCATTATAATGGGCGGTGATTTTAATTGCACCCTGCAACCTGAGTGCGATCGAAATGGCGCAGAACCTCACCCCGGACCAGCCAGACTGTTATCTAAAATAATAAGAGATTGAGATTTTGGTTTTCAAGACATCTGGCGGATACAAAATCCAGGCACCCATCAATTTACCTGGTGTAAGGTTGCTAAAAATAATTAGGTGGTCCTCTCTAGGCTTCATAGATTTTATATAAATTTGCCATTTACCAACCTCTCCCCCACCACTGAAATTTCCCCGTCTGGTTTCTCCGACCATCACCTCATTACCATGAGTTACCGTGTCGGGTTATCTCCAAATCGCCACTCTTTTTGGAAACTGAACATTTCCATATTATTTAACCCCACCTTTCGGAATGCCTTTGAGAGGGTGTGGTCCAATCTGAGAGGCTCCAAATACAGTTTGAAGGACCAGCGATTGTGGTGGGACAACACAAAGGTCCAAATTAGAAGTTTCTGTCAGCAATTCTGTTTTCTAAACACACAAGTAGAACGCAGGATAAAAGTGGAGCTGGAGAAAGAAATTCTCCGGATTCAAACAAATTTTAAAACCCATCCTAACCCCCAACAGAGACTAACACTATGTGAGAAGAAGTCTCTTCTTCATAATAGAATTGCCAATCAAACCCAAGGAGCGCTAACGAGATTACACTTCCAGCACCGATACCTCCTGGATTTCCCAACCCAGTTTTTCTTTGATTTAGAATCAAAATTTCCTCATTCCCTAATTATTGCCTTGAAACATCCTGATAACTCGATCACGACTAATCACGACGAACCCTGTAGAAATTAAGAAGGATGCAAGACTCTTCTTCTCTACACTTTACCAGGCAACAGATGTCAATGCAGAACTTGTTCCTAATTTGTTTTATGGTGTCGGTACGCTAACTCCAAAGCAAAGAACGGATTTGGAGTCATCGCTCATGCTTGAGGAACTTTCGGAAGTCCTTGTCTGGTGTTACAATTGGAACCCGCCCCTTAAAACAAGCATTGCTTATGCAGATGACATCTGTGTCTGCATTGGACATTCGGAAGACGTTGTCTTGATGATGAGTGCGTTAGATCTCTTCAGCAGGGCATCATCGGCCAAAATCAATTGGACTAAAACAGAAGCGCTGTGGCTTCAACCCTCTACCTGCCCCCTTATTCCCTCTCTCCCCTCCTCTCCCTGCCAATCTTTCAAGAGATGTGATTACGTTCCTGGGGGTGTTTATTGGCCCCGGAAATTTTGTGAGGCATAACTGGGAAGGCTTGTTGGCACACATTTAACTACTTTTACTGAAATGGAAGAACTTGCTCTGCCAACTGTCCTACCAAGGTAGTGTACTTGTCATCAACAGTCAAGTCACCTCTACATTATGGTACAAGGTTCTTTCCCTACAGCGACCCAAATTCTGGTGGATGAAATACAAAAATGCCTCACTCATTTATTCTGGTCCGGAAAGCATTGACTGAGGCCAGAGATCCTAAAATTACCATCTGCAGAGGGTGGCAAAGGGCTTGTGAATGTCAAGTGCGGCATCATGACTTTCTGTCTACAAACAGCATGGCGCTTCTTGTTGTCCCCCAACGCACCGCGGAGCGAAAGGGGGACTATGGTTTTCCCCTCCATCCGTGTGTGCGCCCGTCCGTGCGTGCATCCGTCCGTGCATGCGGAAGTGCGTGCGTGCATGCGTGCGTAAGCGAAGGACCGAATTCTAATTGGGTGTGTGGGTGCAACTAGGCATATGGAAGAACCCTATTGAAAATTAGGTCGCCACATCAAAATCCAAGATGGCCGCCGCCATGTATGTCTGACGCCATGTATGTCTGAACCTTGAGAGCGGAATATCTTGAAAAATAAGCGAAGTACCAACTTCTAATCTGGTGTGTGGGTGTATCTAGGCATAAGGACTAACACTATTGAAAATTGGGTCGCCACGTCAAAATCCAAGATGGCATCCACCATATATATGTCTGAACTTTGTGAGCGAAATACAGCAATACCCCGGCCTTCGTCATTAATTGGTTCCATAAGCCGTGACGTAACTCGGTTTTTGACGTAAACCGGGCATAATGCCTTAAAAAGAAGACAAACAACGTAACCATGCAGCATTGATGTTAAGCACTGCCTGGTAGATGTTATAGTTTTTCCAAAACTGCCGGATGTTGATGCCTTTCTCCTCCTCCGTTGCATCGCCAGCCTGACGAAGAGTGCGGCGGAGATAGTAGCGCTTAAAAAGCGCTATCACACCCTGGTCCATAGGCTGGATGAGCGATGTGGTGCTGGGTGGCAAGTCCACCACCTTCGCATTGGGGTCGAAATCACCGAGGTTAGTGGGATGGCCAGGTGCATTGCCCAAAATCAGCAACAATTTAAATTGAATTTTCTTCTCTCGACAATAGCTCTTGACAGCCGGGATGAAATGATTGATGAACCATTCTTCAAAAATTATGACGGTTACCCATGCCTTCATATTATTCATCCAAATGACGAGAAGAGACGCCTTCAGGATGTTCTTAAGTGCCCGAGGGTTTGCCGCATGATACACCAAGAGCGGCTTCAGCTTGAAGTCGCCGGTGCAATTACCCCCAAGCATTAGCGTTAGCCGCTCCTTCGCGACTTTGTAGCTTGGCATGGTCTTCTCCTCCTTCGAGATAAAGGATCTGTCGGGCATCCTCTTCCAAAAAAGGCCCGTTTCGTCGACGTTGAAGATCTGCTCGGGCAAGAATCCCTCGTCCTCAATGATCTTCTTCAATGTGGCAGGAAATTCCTCGGCGGCTACGGTGTCGGCAGCTGCGGCTTCGCCCTGAATCTTGACGTTGTGCAAGCTGAAGCTCCGTTTAAAGCGTGCAAACCATCCAGAGCTTGCAACGAAGGTTGTGTCCTGATCCTCCGGGTACTTCTTCAGAAGATCCTGGAACAAAGACTTTGCCTTCTCCTGTATCAGCAGCCGGCTCGTTGGTATGCGTTCATATTGGTATGCGTTGGTATTATGATGTAGGATTGACGTAAAGTCGCACATAATGACGTTCGCTGAACTGAAATTTACTCTAGAAGAGTGGCGTAAAGTCGGATTGACGTAGGTCGAAATGGCGTAAAACAGGGTATTGCTGTATCTTGAAAAATAAACGAACTACTAACTTCTAACTGGTGTGTGGGTGTATCTATGCATAAGGAAGAAAGCTGTTGAAAATTGGGTCGCCACGTCAAAATCCAAGATGGCCACCGCCATGTATGTCTGAACCTTGTGAGCGGAATATCTTGAAAAATAAGCGAAGTACCAACTTCTAATCTGGTGTGTGGGTGTATCTTGGCATAAGGAAGAAAGCTGTTGAAAATTGGGTCGCCACGTCAAAATCCAAGATGGCCGCCGCCATGTATGTCTGAACCTTGTGATCGAAATATCTTGAAAAATAAACGAACTACTAACTTCTAATTTGGTGTGTGGGTGTATCTTGGCACAAGGGAGAAGGCTATTGAAAATTGGGTCGCCACGTCAAAATCCAAGATGGCCGCCTTGCGTCTTCCACTTTGTCAACTCGCATCACTTCACTGACGGGTGACCGAGGCGTAACGCTTGTTTGAACCTTGTTTGGCCTGGAAACAGCTTACCAGTTGCATCTGACGTCAAGCAGGGAAGTTGGACCTTGCAGAGGCGCTGTTCCTGATGAATTAGACCAAGATGATTTGTTCCGTGAAGAGACAACTTTTTACATTTGTCTTGTTTCAATCCAAGGGGCTGGTTGTTCTGCTTTTGTTTTCTTTGTGTTGCTCCCACCTCGAGTGGCCTTCTGGCTTTGTGGTCGGTAATATCCCATAAATTAATAAATTAATAAAAAAGATACACCTATCCATGTTACCTTCCTTTCACCAAAGCCTACTGAATGCGTGGCAAGCCTTTACCTGTCTCCTTGACCCCTCGAGTTGTGTTCAATCCATGTTCTTCCACGAACCATTATTTCACAAGTCTTTATTTGGTGAGTGTGTGAATGAAAGCACCTTCATTGAACAGTTTATAAATGCCTCAGTAACAAAAGTGTGTCACTTGAGAAACACCACCAATAATAGGCCGATAAGTGCTACTTCTCTGGCTTTGACGGTTGGCATTAGATCGTATCGCAGAGTTGACAGCTTTTTGAAATCGGTGCTTCGCATGTACTGTACTTCACAAGGTTGAGCAAGCAACTCTCCCGTACCCACCTCTGAATCTTCTCCACCCTTCCCCAATCTTTGTCTATCTGTTTTTTTTTTTTTTTTTTTTTTTTTTTGGTTTTTTTTGTATACTGAATCGAGGCTCGTGAAAGAGCTAACATTTATTTCACAAACAAATCAACCAGACAAACAAAATATACAAAAAGAGGGAGCGGAAGACAAGATGGGGAGAGAAGGGGAAGCACACAACCACAACATTTGAGAGCAGGGAGAAGTGTGGGAGGGAGAGGGCTTGGGGGCAGGAGCCGTGGGGAGGGGAGGAGGGGGGGGGGGGGAGAGGTATAAAACACAAGGGGACCGAAATTAGCGGGGGTAGAAAAGATCAAGGTTTTGGATGGGGGAAAATAAGAGATGGTGGTGAACAGCTGTTTTAAAGACCTGGAGGGTGGAGTGGGATTGAAGAGAGTGAGGGAGTTTGTTCCAGAGGCGGGAGAAAAGAGGAATGAAGGAGTGAAGGTGAGCAGAAAGTCTTGATTTTGGCAGTTTAACCATAAGAGGGTTGCAGGCAGATCTTGTGCGACCTGTAGGAATATTTGGGGGACAGAGCCCAGAGAGGGCTGGGGGGGGAAAGGCCAGAGAGGAGTCGGTAGAAGACGGAAAGACCACCAACCTGCCTGCGGTGAGTGAGTGAAAGGCCCTTGGAGTTAGCTTCATCGTGGGAGATTCCAATGATTCTGAACGCTTTGGTTTCAACAGCGTGAAGACGGGCTAGGTGTGAGGCAGGAGCACCAGACCAGAGGGGAGAGCAATATACCATAGAGCTGCGGATGAAAGCCTTGTATGTGTTGAGGAGCTCAGGTGTGCCAAGGAAGGACTTCGCACGACGGAGGATGCCCAGTCGGCGACTGGCTTTGGAGGCCAGATTTGAAATGTGGTTTTCCCAGGAAAGATCATGGCAAATAGTAAGACCCAAAAGCTTGAGTGACAGAACTTCTTGGAGAGGATTATTCAGAAAGTGGATGGGAGGGTTTTCCAGTCGGTCTTTTCGGAGAGACATCGTAAGAGTGTGAGATTTATCAGGATTGAAAGACACTAGGGCATTGCCCGTACTATATCTATATCTAAAATTATATCCCCCCCCCTCTATTTACATGAAATGGTTTGGTCCAAAGCGAACGGCTTCCGGAGTTTGGTAAAGAAATCGCCATCGCGTGCACAAACGCGCAGGAAAGCGAATGAATCGCAAAATCGTTTTTATTAGTTTTAAAACATAGTTTAACGCCAACATAGTTTGCAAACGTGAAATAAATGAATACGCTCTCAAATGTGCCATCCGAGGCAGAGTGTGTCCGCCACGTTCGGCACACGCGATAGTTCGCTGCTCTCTGATTGGTTGAATCGTTTTTTGGACATAGCTCGGTAAGTAATTGTCCGATTAATATGAAACCTTGAAAAGGCACATCCTCGGGTCCCCAGCAATATACCTGGCAAGTTAAAAGTATATCGGACCCGTGGTTGTCGAGAAACAGCGGTCACAGACAAACAAACGTACAAACGTACAAACAGAGATTACTGGAATTATAGATAGATGTTCCATTTGTTTGCCCAGTCTGTGATTTTGTCCAGGTCTGCAGAGAGTGAGGAGGCTGCAGACTGCCGATCTGAGGGATGAGGAATGGAGCGACAGAGAGTAGAGTCATCAGCAAAGAGATAGAGAGGATTTTCAAGAGAGTCAGAGAGATCATTGATGAAGACCAGAAAAAGCACAGGGCCCAGAACACGACCTTGGGGAACTCCAGCCTGAACAGGAAGAGGAGATGAGAGAAACCCATTCAGGGCCACACCTTGACTATGACCAGAGAGGAAGTCCGCCAGCCATGCGTGGAGATTTCCATGGATACCAAACGAGGAGCGTTTGGTGAGCAGAGCAGGGTGCCAGACCGTATCGAAGGCACGTGAAATGTCAAGGGAGACAGCTCTAATTTCCTGTTTGGTGTTGAGTACCTCCATCCATTGTTGAGAAAGCAGAAGCAGCATGTCCAGAGTAAAGTGACCAGGTCTGAAACCAAATTGATGATCAGAGATCAAGCCATTGGAGAAGAGGAAAGATTTCATTCTGAAGCAATGATGCATTCCATGACTTTGCTGATAATGGGGAGAAGGCTGATTGGTCTGTAGTTGCTGGGATCTGTTTTTGCACCTTTTTTGTGCAAAGCGGTGATGTTGGCTGATTTCCAAGCAGATGGCAGATGACCTTGAGCAAAAGAGAGGGTGAAGAGAACAGAAAGAGGGAGTGAAAGAGCGGAAGAACATGATTTTAGGACCCGTGGGCTGATGCCGTCAGGACCAGTTGCAGAATCAGAGTCGAGGGTTGACAGAAACTTTTCCACCTTGTCTGGAGGAAAGGGCACAGAGTCCAGGAGCAGCTGGGTACGACTGGGTACGGTGGGTACAGAGAGGGATGGGTTTGGGACACAATATTTAGAAGCAAACACAGAGTTGAGGCATTCAGCTTTTTCACGTGCGGAGTCAGCCATTAAGCCGTTTGAGGTGAGGGAGGGGATGGAGGGGGAATAAACACCAGAAACAGATTTGACCAGACGCCACCAGGATTTGGAAGAGGGAGACAGATAAGAGAGTTCGGTCTTGAGAACGGTGAGATATTGTTTCCTGGCTCTTCTGAGGGTGGACACACACTTGTTTCAGGCTTTGTGAAAGGAAATGAGATTTCCTTCCGTTGGATTTGCTTTCCAGGAGACGAAAGCAAGTTGTTTCAGGGCACTAGCCTCACCACAAGATTCCGTGTACCATGGACGGGAGGAAGGGTTTGACAACTGAAGACGAGATGGGATAAATCTGTGCATGAGAGAGAGCAATTTACTTTGAAAGAATTCCCAGGATGAGTTGATGACAGAGGCGGTAGAGATGGGAGACCAGTCCAGATGATTGATGGCTGCTTGAAGTCCGTGCCAGTTGGCCTGAGTGAAATGCCAGACTCGTCGACGCTGAGGAGGCTCTCTGAGAATGGTCAGAGAGATGTCCACTTTGACAAGCACATGATCAGATGAGCCGATTGGAGCAGAAGAAGAGCAGCAGACATTTTCAGGGAAGTTTGTCATAACCAAATCCAGAAGAGAAGATGCTCCGTTGACTGAGATCCGGGTCGGGAAATTGACAGATTGTGTCAGTCCCAGTGAGTCGCAGAAGTCCTTTGCTGAAGAGCCATGGCTGGTGAGAGAGGTACCCACACCCAGCCAACTGGCATGGTGACAATTGAAATCACCACATATGAGGAAGAGAGAGTTGGGATGGGTAGATAGAAGTTGGTCCATATTATCAGACAGCGAGATGTAGATGGAGTCATCGCTGTTTGGTGGACGGTACAACACACATATGAACAAAAGGTGGGAGCGAAGGGGAAGCCGTAGCCAAAGGTATTCCTGGGGGTGAGGTGGAGAGAGGGCAGTGGAGGGCGAGTGAGGAAGAGAGTTTTTTATAAAGATAGCAACCCCACCTCCAGGACGAGGCTCAGGTCTATCATACTGGAGGAGGGAGTAACCTGGGAGAGATACCAAGGCATCAGAGACATCATGAAGGAGGAAAGTTTCTGTTAAGCAGATCACATCTGGTTTGTCAGAAGCAACCTGTATGGAGAGATCAGTCAAGTTTGAGTGAAGGCCCCGGATGTTTGAGGTCCATACCGTTAATGAAGAGGAAGGGGGAGCATCGGGTCCAGAACAGGGGGGGGGGAGGGGTAGGGTAAGATGTGGAAGAGGAGGAAGAGGTAGGGAGAGCTGTTGAAGGTGTGTCAGAGATTTCAGAGATTTCAGAATAGCTTGGAGAAAGGGAAGAATGGGGCGGACAAAAGGTTTGATGGAGATTGGGTGAGGCACAGTGAGGTGTTATTTGAGGAGGGGGAAGAGTGAGGCAGAAGGTTGGGGGAGATGAAGGTGAAAGTTGGAAGGGGGAAGAAGCAGGGAGGATGCTTTGAGGAGGAGGGGTGAGAGGGGAGTCTCGGAGGGGAGGGGTGTGGGGGGAGTTTAGGAGGGAGGGGAGGGAAGGGGCAAGGGGGGAAATTTGAAAGGGATGGGTGATGGGGAGGATTTGGAGGGGAGGGGTGAGATTGGATTTTGAAAAGTGCACGATTCATGGGAAACGAACATTTTTTGCAAAATGAGTTTGAGACCTTTGAGTCAAAAATACGTTTGAGGACACTGAAGGAGGGGTGGAGTTCTGGATAGTTTAGGGAATGTAGAAAGGAGGAACTGTAAGAGATGGTATTATATATATTTTTTGGAATGAATAGATTTGGTGAGCAAGACGAAAGCATCCTTTTGTAGGAGAAGAAGAAGAAGGTGTTATAATATATGAGAGAAAATAGTTGTTCAGGGGAGAGATTATACATTTCTAACCACGTGATCGCGTGATCGCGAACGAAGAACGAACGAACAAATAAAAACAACAAATAAACGAATAAGACCTGGGAAGGAAATTTTTTTGGGTTTTTTTTTTTTAGTAGAGATATTAAACAAGGAGGTATGGGGTGAACGACTGGGACGAAACAGAGAACGAAAATAAATGCAGCGCATTCGACGAATCACTGAGAGAAAAACAAAACCACAAGGTCGGAGATGGTACGGTAGCCTAAGCCTACGAGTACTAGGCCGCAGAATACTCGATACCATTAACCGACGATTGTGTATACATGTACGAAAAATTAGCACCGAAAATTTTCCAAAAGATACGCTATAGGTACATACACCGAAAGATAGATACAGTCTCGACAAAAACACAATTGAGAAGGATCACTTAGCTTCGAAAGCGTGAGCGCATGGAACAGCTTCGAAAAGACGAGACCTCGCCGTTCTCTTCATTTGGAACCGATTAGGTTTGGCCGCTCTCTATCCATTTCTGGGAGCAATCGAATGACCCTGTATGTGCAATGCTTAAAAGTCTTTTTTCCTTCGTTGTCCTCCCCTGTACCCTACATATGGCCTGCAGTCCTGCCGAATGCCCCTCCCCTTTACCCTGTAGATGACCTGCAGTCCTGCCGAATGCCCCTCCCATTTACCCTGTAGATGGCCTGCAGTCCTGCCGAATGCCCCCTCCCCTTTACTCTGTAGATGGCCTGCAGTCCTGCCGAATGCCCCTCCCCTTTACCCTGTAGCTGACCTGCAGTCCTGCCGAATGCCCCTCCCCTTTAGCCTGTAGATGGCCTGCAGTCCTGCCGAATGCCCCCTCCCCTTTACCCTGTAGATGGCCTGCAGTCCTGCCGAATGCCCCCTCCCCTTTACCCTGTAGATGGCCTGCAGTCCTGCCGAATGCCCCCTCCCCTTTACTCTGTAGATGGCCTGCAGTCCTGCCGAATGCCCCCTCCCCTTTACCCTGTAGATGGCCTGCAGTCCTGCCGAATGCCCCCTCCCCTTTACCCTGTAGATGGCCTGCAGTCCTGCCGAATTCCCCCACCCCTTTACTCTGTAGATGGCCTGCAGTCCTGCTGAATGCCCCTCCCCTCTACCCTGTAGATGACCTGCAGTCCTGCCGAATGCCCCTCCCCTCTACCCTGTAGATGACCTGCAGTCCTGCCAAATTCCCCTCCCCATTACCCTATTTGGGGTTGGTACTATAAACAGCCTGTGCTGAAACGTGATGGGGATCTTCAATGGAGAATTTTCAACGATTCAACCAATCAGAGAGCAGCGAACGATCGCGTGTGCCGAACGTGGCGGGCACACTCTGCCTCGGATGGCACATTTGAGAGCGTATTCATTTATTTCACGTTTGCAAACTATGTTGGCGTTAAACTATGTTTTACAACTAATAAAAACGAATTTGCGATTCATTCGCTTTCCTGCGCGTTTGTGCACGCGATGGCGATTTCTTTACCAAACTCCGGAAGCCGTTCGCTTTGGACCAAACCATTGCATGTAAATAGAGGGGGGGGATTGTCACCACTCGCAAGCCGTTCGCTTTGGACCAAACCATTTCATGTAAATAGAGGGGGGGGATATAATTTTAGATATAGATATAGTACGGGCATGCCCTAGTCTATCTATAATTCCAGTAATCTCTGTCTGTCTGTACGTTTGTCTGTGACCGCTGTTTCTCGACAACCACGGGTCCGATATACTTTTAACTTGCCAGGTATATTGCTGGGGACCCGAGGATGTGCCTTTTCAAGGTTTCATATTAATCGGACAATTACTTACCGAGCTATGTCCAAAAAACGATTCAACCAATCAGAGAGCAGCGAACGATCGCGTGTGCCGAACGTGGCGGGCACACTCTGCCTCGGATGGCACATTTGAGAGCGTATTCATTTATTTCACGTTTGCAAACTATGTTGGCGTTAAACTATGTTTTACAACTAATAAAAACGAATTTGCGATTCATTCGCTTTCCTGCGCGTTTGTGCACGCGATGGCGATTTCTTTACCAAACTCCGGAAGCCGTTCGCTTTGGACCAAACCATTGCATGTAAATAGAGGGGGGGGGGGGGATATAATTTTAGATATAGATATAGTACGGGCAATGCCCTAGTACCTATAAATTCCATAATCCACGGCTTCTTGTAAGCGATAAGTGAGCAATGTCCATTTTGTGGACAAACCAAAACCTTGCCCCATGCGCATGTACGCTGTAACTGTTTAACGCTTTTATTTGTTTTCTTTAAAATGTTACTTGCACATATGTTTGTTTAAAGCTCTCTGTGTTTCAGGAATTAAACTGGAATTTTGTTGTTGTTCTGACTTACAATTCTTTGAGAAGCAGTGTTGTATAAAAAATGCATTTTGTAAAATAGCTGAGGGTCAGTTAATATTTACTATGTAGTTGATTACCTTAATACTCTCTTGTTTGTTTACTTATATTTTGTTTATTTATCATGTAAAGGTTTGTGCAACTGTTGTGCTTGTTTCCTTTGAATCACACTTATTTGTTTTTTATACTTTTGTAATAAAAGGACATAAAAAGTCAAGTCTCTCTCGAGAAGGACCGTAGGGCAACCCCCCACCCCCATCTACTTTCTTAACAATCCTGTCAAAGAGGTTCATTCACTCATACTCTTGGATTTCACTCTCAGCCACAATCTTTCTTGGACAAATCACATTTCAAAGTCGTCCTCCAAAGCAAAAGGACAAAGTCCTTCAAAGTTGTCAAAAGGACAAAGTCCCTCCTTAGCACACCTGAAATCTTATCCACCTACAAGACATTCATCCACAGATTGATGGAGTACTGCTCACCCCTATATCCTGCCTCACATTTTTCCCAGCTTGACCCCGTGGAAACCAAGGCCTCCAATATTATTGGAATCTCCCGCGATGAAGCCGAGTCTATGGCCCTATTACTTTGCCGTCACAGGCAGGTCAGTGGTCTCTCTATCTTCTTCCGCCTCCTTTCTGGTCTTACACCTTCTGCCCTCACCATGCCTTGTCCCCCCCCCCTCCCCTTGACCCCAGATTTCTGCAGGGAAAACACGGTACTCCAGCAACCTCCTTATCGTGAAACTCCCAAAATCCAGAATCACTGCTCACCGACACTCATTTGTTCCTCTTTATTCCTGCCTGTGGAACCAACTTCCACATTCTCCTAAATCTCATTCTTCCCTCCAGATCATTCCCCATCCAAAACCATGATCTTTTCTACCCCCATTAACCCTCCGCAAGTCCTCCTCTTTCCAAGTTTCCAGTTTTTCCTTCCTGAGAGTTTGCTTCTGTATCTATCTTATCCACCCCCTGCATCTCCCCTACCCCTCAAACGTACCCCCATCCCTTGTGGGCCATCTCCGTTCATTTTGTCCCTCGGCCATGTTTGTTGGCATTTCCCACTTCTCTTTTCCTGGTCCTTTTGTTATGTTGCCTCCTGATCTGTTCTGTGTTCTAGCTCTTCCACGAGCCTTGACAATATATAACACGAGTGACCGCACTGTGGTCACCACCTGCAATAAAACCCAGTAATGGGCCGACTGGGAAACACGCATTTAAAGCACTTTTAAAAGATGAACAGCATGCTAGACATCTCTTATGCATGTCAGCCTCCGCCATGGTTATATCAGAATGAGCTGATTCGTCACACGATCACGGATTGTTTAAACCCAACATGGCGTCGTTCAAAAATTTCATAACGCTATTTTTGATGGAGGCGCTTACTGTGTGTGCATGTTTACGGGCTTGATTAAGCCTTACTAATAATTTTTATTCGACATTGATTTGATTTTTCAGGGTCCGTCATTGTTAGTTACGCACGACCCAAACAAAGCCAATGGAAATCTGATGCAACAAACCCAGGCAGTGTATCCCCAACCTTCATGATTGGACACTGATACGCCTGATATCGTAGGCCCACCAGAAAACAAAGATGGCGGCCAAATTATATAATCTGGGTGCAATGGTGGGTGAAGTCAAATGACAAATGTGGGTGCGGTTTGGCAGCTGTCTGACCAATGAGTGCACATTTCAAAAATCGACCCCTCCCCCACCACTCCTCCACCACCAACAAGAACCACAACAACAACCATGAGGCGCTCTTGTAAACCTGCTACATATTACAGGTAAAAAAATACGGATGCTAGTTTAGGCGATAGCTGGCATAATCTTCACAAAGGACACCTTGGGATCTTTAACGTCCACCAACAAAGGTCCATCCGAGGCATAGGCGTAGTTTGACTTCTCTATTTGGGGAGCAAGGGCTTAATATTAATAATGAGTAGTTAGGTCTGACTTCCGAAACAAGTGCGAAAGTGCGAAAAGTGTTTTTTGGTGCAGGAAACCACTTTTGCACTTGTATTAGTGTGGAAAAAACTCTTTTCGCACTTGTGTTAGTGTTGAAAAACCACTTTTCGCACTTGTATTAGTGTTGAAAAACCACTTTTCGCACTTGTGTTGGTGCAGGAAACCACTTTTGCACTTGTATTAGTGTGGAAAAAACACTTTTTGCACTTGTGATAGTGTTGAAAAACCACTTTTCGCACTTGTGTTAGTGTTGAAAAACCACTTTTTGCACTTGTGTTAGTGTTGAAAAACCACTTTTCGCACTTGTGTTAGTGTTGAAAAACCACTTTTCGCACTTGTGTTAGTGTTGAAAAACCACTTTTCGCACTTGTGTTAGTGTTGAAAAACCACTTTTCGCACTTGTGTTAGTGTTGAAAAACCACTTTTCGCACTTGTGTTGGTGCAGGAAACCACTTTTGCACTTGTATTAGTGTGGAAAAAACACTTTTCGCACTTGTGTTAGTGTTGAAAAACCACTTTTCGCACTTGTGTTAGTGTTGAAAAACCACTTTTCGCACTTGTGTTGCTGCAGGAAACCACTTTTGCACTTGTATTAGTGTGGAAAAAACACTTTTTGCACTTGTGATAGTGTTGAAAAACCACTTTTCGCACTTGTGTTAGTGTTGAAAAACCACTTTTCGCACTTTTGTTAGTGTTGAAAAACCACTTTTCGCACTTGTGTTGGTGCAGGAAACCACTTTTGCACTTGTATTAGTGTGGAAAAAACACTTTTTGCACTTGTGATAGTGTTGAAAAACCACTTTTCGCACTTGTGTTAGTGTTGAAAAACCACTTTTCGCACTTGTGTTAGTGTTGAAAAACCACTTTTCGCACTTGTGTTGGTGCAGGAAACCACTTTTGCACATGTATTAGTGTGGAAAAAACACTTTTCGCACTTGTGTTAGTGTTGAAAAACCACTTTTCGCACTTGTGTTAGTGTTGAAAAACCACTTTTCGCACTTGTGTTGGTGCAGGAAACCACTTTTGCACTTGTATTAGTGTGGAAAAAACACTTTTCGCACTTGTGTTAGTGTTGAAAAACCACTTTTCGCACTTGTGTTAGTGTTGAAAAACCACTTTTCGCACTTGTGTTGCTGCAGGAAACCACTTTTGCACTTGTATTAGTGTGGAAAAAACACTTTTCGCACTTGTGTTAGTGTTGAAAAACCACTTTTCGCACTTGTGTAAGTGTTGAAAAACCACTTATCGCACTTGTGTTAGTGTTGAAAAACCACTTTTCGCACTTCTGTTGGTGCAGGAAACCACTTTTGCACTTGTATTAGTGTGGAAAAACACTTTTTGCACTTGTGATAGTGTTGAAAAACCACTTTTCGCACTTGTGTTAGTGTTGAAAAACCACTTTTCGCACTTGTGTTAGTGTTGAAAAACCACTTTTCGCACTTGTGTTCGTGTTGAAAAACCACTTTTCGCACTTGTGTTGGTGCAGGAAACCACTTTTGCACTTGTATTAGTGTTGAAAAACCACTTTTCGCACTTGTGTTAGTGATGAAAAACCACTTTTCGCACTTGTGTTGGTGCAGGAAACCACTTTTGCACTTGTATTAGTGTGGAAAAAACACTTTTTGCACTTGTGATAGTGTTGAAAAACCAATTTTCGCACTTGTGTTAGTGTTGAAAAACCACTTTTCGCACTTGTGTTAGTGTTGAAAAACCACTTTTCGCACTTGTGTTGGTGCAGGAAACCACTTTTGCACTTGTATTAGTGTGGAAAAAACACTTTTCGCACTTGTGTTAGTGTTGAAAAACCACTTTTCGCACTTGTGTTAGTGTTGAAAAACCACTTTTCGCACTTGTGTTGGTGCAGGAAACAACTTTTCGCACTTGTGTTAGTGTTGAAAAACCACTTTTTGCACTTGTGTTAGTGTTGAAAAACCACTTTTCGCACTTGTGTTGGTGCAGGAAACCACTTTTGCACTTGTATTAGTGTGGAAAAAACACTTTTCGCACTTGTGTTAGTGTTGAAAAACCACTTTTCGCACTTGTGTTAGTGTTGAA
Organism: Myxine glutinosa; assembly: GCF_964187855.1. Taxonomy (NCBI): domain Eukaryota; kingdom Metazoa; phylum Chordata; class Myxini; order Myxiniformes; family Myxinidae; genus Myxine; species Myxine glutinosa. Next base: position 54,360,373 of record NC_136270.1, read on the forward strand.
AAACCACTTTTCGCACTTGTGTTAGTGTTGAAAAACCACTTTTCCCACTTGTGTTGGTGCAGGAAACCACGTTTGCACTTGTATTAGTGTGGAAAAAACACTTTTTGCACTTGTGATAGTGTTGAAAAACCACTTTTCGCACTTGTGTTAGTGTTGAAAAACCACTTTTCGCACTTGTGTTAGTGTTGAAAAACCACTTTTCGCACTTGTGTTGGTGCAGGAAACCACTTTTGCACTTGTATTAGTGTGGAAAAACCACTTTTTGCACTTGTGTTAGTGTTGAAAAACCACTTTTCGCACTTGTGTTAGTGTTGAAAAACCACTTTTCGCACTTGTGTTAGTGTTGAAAAACCACTTTTCGCACTTGTGTTGGTGCAGGAAACCACTTTTGCACTTGTATTAGTGTGGAAAAAACACTTTTTGCACTTGTGATAGTGTTGAAAAACCACTTTTCGCACTTGTGTTAGTGTTGAAAAACCACTTTTCGCACTTGTGTTGGTGCAGGAAACCACTTTTGCACTTGTATTAGTGTGGAAAAAACACTTTTCGCACTTGTGTTAGTGTTGAAAAAACACTTTTCACACTTGTGTTAGTGTTGAAAAACCACTTTTCGCACTTGTGTTAGTGTTGAAAAACCACTTTTCGCACTTGTGTTAGTGTTGAAAAACCACTTTTCGCACTTGTGTTGGTGCAGGAAACCACTTTTGCACTTGTATTAGTGTAGAAAAAACACTTTTTGCACTTGTGATAGTGTTGAAAAACCACTTTTCGCACTTGTGTTAGTGTTGAAAAACCACTTTTCGCACTTGTGTTAGTGTTGAAAAACCACTTTTCGCACTTGTGTTGGTGCAGGAAACCACTTTTGCACTTGTATTAGTGTGGAAAAAACACTTATCACACTTGTGTTAGTGTTGAAAAACCACTTTTCGCACTTGTGTTAGTGTTGAAAAAACACTTTTCGCACTTGTGTTAGTGTTGAAAAACCACTTTTCGCACTTGTGTTGGTGCAGGAAACCACTTTTGCACTTGTATTAGTGTGGAAAAAACACTTTTCGCACTTGTGTTAGTGTTGAAAAACCACTTTTCGCACTTGTGTTAGTGTTGAAAAACCACTTTTCGCACTTGTGTTAGTGTTGAAAAAACACTTTTCGCACTTGTGTTGGTGCAGGAAACTACTTTTGCACTTGTATTAGTGTGGAAAAAACACTTTTTGCACTCGTGTTAGTGTTGAAAAACCACTTTTCGCACTTCTGTTAGTGTTGAAAAACCACTTTTCGCACTTGTGTTAGTGTTGAAAAACCACTTTTCGCACTTGTGTTGGTGCAGGAAACCACTTTTGCACTTGTATTAGTGTGGAAAAAACACTTTTCGCACTTGTGTTAGTGTTGAAAAACCACTTTTCGCACTTGTGTTAGTGTTGAAAAACCACTTTTCGCACTTGTGTTGGTGCAGGAAACCACTTTTGCACTTGTATTAGTGTGGAAAAAACACTTTTTGCACTTGTGATAGTGTTGAAAAACCACTTTTCGCACTTGTGTTAGTGTTGAAAAACCACTTTTCGCACTTGTGTTGGTGCAGGAAACCACTTTTGCACTTGTATTAGTGTGGAAAAAACACTTTTCGCACTTGTGTTAGTGTTGAAAAAACACTTTTCACACTTGTGTTAGTGTTGAAAAACCACTTTTCGCACTTGTGTTAGTGTTGAAAAACCACTTTTCGCACTTGTGTTAGTGTTGAAAAACCACTTTTCGCACTTGTGTTGGTGCAGGAAACCACTTTTGCACTTGTATTAGTGTAGAAAAAACACTTTTTGCACTTGTGATAGTGTTGAAAAACCACTTTTCGCACTTGTGTTAGTGTTGAAAAACCACTTTTCGCACTTGTGTTAGTGTTGAAAAACCACTTTTCGCACTTGTGTTGGTGCAGGAAACCACTTTTGCACTTGTATTAGTGTGGAAAAAACACTTATCACACTTGTGTTGGTGTTGAAAAACCACTTTTCGCACTTGTGTTAGTGTTGAAAAAACACTTTTCGCACTTGTGTTAGTGTTGAAAAACCACTTTTCGCACTTGTGTTGGTGCAGGAAACCACTTTTGCACTTGTATTAGTGTGGAAAAAACACTTTTCGCACTTGTGTTAGTGTTGAAAAACCACTTTTCGCACTTGTGTTAGTGTTGAAAAACCACTTTTCGCACTGTGTTAGTGTTGAAAAAACACTTTTCGCACTTGTGTTGGTGCAGGAAACTACTTTTGCACTTGTATTAGTGTGGAAAAAACACTTTTTGCACTCGTGTTAGTGTTGAAAAACCACTTTTCGCACTTCTGTTAGTGTTGAAAAACCACTTTTCGCACTTGTGTTAGTGTTGAAAAACCACTTTTCGCACTTGTGTTGGTGCAGGAAACCACTTTTGCACTTGTATTAGTGTGGAAAAAACACTTTTCGCACTTGTGTTAGTGTTGAAAAACCACTTTTCGCACTTGTGTTAGTGTTGAAAAACCACTTTTCGCACTTGTGTTGGTGCAGGAAACCACTTTTGCACTTGTATTAGTGTGGAAAAAACACTTTTCGCACTTGTGTTAGTGTTGAAAAACCACTTTTCGCACTTGTGTTAGTGTTGAAAAACCACTTTTCGCACTTGTGTTGCTGCAGGAAACCACTTTTGCACTTGTATTAGTGTGGAAAAAACACTTTTCGCACTTGTGTTAGTGTTGAAAAACCACTTTTCGCACTTGTGTAAGTGTTGAAAAACCACTTTTCGCACTTGTGTTAGTGTTGAAAAACCACTTTTCGCACTTGTGTTGGTGCAGGAAACCACTTTTGCACTTGTATTAGTGTGGAAAAACACTTTTTGCACTTGTGATAGTGTTGAAAAACCACTTTTCGCACTTGTGTTAGTGTTGAAAAACCACTTTTCGCACTTGTGTTAGTGTTGAAAAACCACTTTTCGCACTTGTGTTCGTGTTGAAAAACCACTTTTCGCACTTGTGTTGGTGCAGGAAACCACTTTTGCACTTGTATTAGTGTGGAAAAAACACTTTACGCACTTGTGTTAGTGTTGAAAAACCACTTTTCGCACTTGTGTTAGTGTTGAAAAACCACTTTTCGCACTTGTGTTGGTGCAGGAAACCACTTTTGCACTTGTATTAGTGTTGAAAAACCACTTTTCGCACTTGTGTTAGTGTTGAAAAACCACTTTTCGCACTTGTGTTAGTGTTGAAAAACCACTTTTCGCACTTGTGTTGGTGCAGGAAACCACTTTTGCACTTGTATTAGTGTGGAAAAAACACTTTTTGCACTTGTGATAGTGTTGAAAAACCACTTTTCGCACTTGTGTTAGTGTTGAAAAACCACTTTTCGCACTTGTGTTAGTGTTGAAAAACCACTTTTCGCACTTGTGTTGATGCAGGAAACCACTTTTGCACTTGTATTAGTGTGGAAAAAACACTTTTTGCACTTGTGATAGTGTTGAAAAACCACTTTTCGCACTTGTGTTAGTGTTGAAAAACCAGTTTTCGCACTTGTGTTGTTGCAGGAAACCACTTTTGCACTTGTATTAGTGTGGAAAAAACACTTTTCGCACTTGTGTTAGTGTTGAAAAAACACTTTTCGCACTTGTGTTAGTGTTGAAAAACCACTTTTCGCACTTGTGTTGGTGCAGGAAACCACTTTTGCACTTGTATAAGTGTGGAAAAAACACTTTTCGCTCTTGTGTTAGTGTTGAAAAACCACTTTTCGCACTTGTGTTAGTGTTGAAAAACCACTTTTCGCACTTGTGTTAGTGTTGAAAAACCACTTTTTGCACTTGTGTTGGTGCAGAAAACCACTTTTGCACTTGTATTAGTGTGGAAAAAACACTTTTCGCACTTGTGTTAGTGTTGAAAAACCACTTTTCGCACTTGTGTTAGTGTTGAAAAACCACTTTTCGCACTTGTGTTAGTGTTGAAAAACCACTTTACGCACTTGTGTTAGTGTTTGAAAAACCACTTTTCGCACTTGTTTTAGTGTTGAAAAACCACTTTTCGCACTTGTGTTTGTGCAGGAAACCACGTTTGCACTTGTATAAGTGTGGAAAAAACACTTTTCGCACTTGTGTTAGTGTTGAAAAACCACTTTTCGCACTTGTGTTGGTGCAGGAAACCACTTTTGCACTTGTATTAGTGTGGAAAAAACACTTTTTGCACTTGTGATAGTGTTGAAAAACCACTTTTCGCACTTGTGTTAGTGTTGAAAAACCACTTTTCGCACTTTTGTTAGTGTTGAAAAACAACTTTTCGCACTTGTGTTGGTGCAGGAAACCACTTTTGCACTTGTATTAGTGTGGAAAAAACACTTTTTGCACTTGTGATAGTGTTGAAAAACCACTTTTCGCACTTGTGTTAGTGTTGAAAAACCACTTTTCGCACTTGTGTTAGTGTTGAAAAAACACTTTTCGCACTTGTGTTGGTGCAGGAAACCACTTTTGCACTTGTATTAGTGTGGAAAAAACACTTTTCGCACTTGTGTTAGTGTTGAAAAACCACTTTTCGCACTTGTGTTAGTGTTGAAAAACCACTTTTCGCACTTGTGTTAGTGTTGAAAAACCACTTTTCGCACTTGTGTTAGTGTTGAAAAACCACTTTTCGCACTTGTGTTGGTGCAGGAAACCACTTTTGCACTTGTATTAGTGTGGAAAAAACACTTTACGCACTTGTGTTATTGTTGAAAAACCACTTTTCGCACTTGTGTTAGTGTTGAAAAACCACTTTTCGCACTTGTGTTGGTGCAGGAAACCACTTTTGCACTTGTATTAGTGTTGAAAAACCACTTTTCGCACTTGTGTTAGTGTTGAAAAACCACTTTTCGCACTTGTGTTGGTGCAGGAAACCACTTTTGCACTTGTATTAGTGTGGAAAAACACTTTTTGCACTTGTGATAGTGTTGAAAAACCACTTTTCGCACTTGTGTTAGTGTTGAAAAACCACTTTTCGCACTTGTGTTAGTGTTGAAAAACCACTTTTCGCACTTGTGTTCGTGTTGAAAAACCACTTTTCGCACTTGTGTTGGTGCAGGAAACCACTTTTGCACTTGTATTAGTGTGGAAAAAACACTTTACGCACTTGTGTTAGTGTTGAAAAACCACTTTTCGCACTTGTGTTAGTGTTGAAAAACCACTTTTCGCACCTGTGTTGGTGCAGGAAACCACTTTTGCACTTGTATTAGTGTTGAAAAACCACTTTTCGCACTTGTGTTAGTGTTGAAAAACCAATTTTCGCACTTGTGTTAGTGTTGAAAAACCACTTTTCGCACTTGTGTTGGTGCAGGAAACCACTTTTGCACTTGTATTAGTGTGGAAAAAACACTTTTTGCACTTGTGATAGTGTTGAAAAACCACTTTTCGCACTTGTGTTAGTGTTGAAAAACCACTTTTCGCACTTGTGTTAGTGTTGAAAAACCACTTTTCGCACTTGTGTTGGTGCAGGAAACCACTTTTGCACTTGTATTAGTGTGGAAAAAACACTTTTTGCACTTGTGATAGTGTTGAAAAACCACTTTTCGCACTTGTGTTAGTGTTGAAAAACCACTTTTCGCACTTGTGTTAGTGTTGAAAAACCACTTTTCGCACTTGTGTTGGTGCAGGAAACCACTTTTGCACTTGTATTAGTGTGGAAAAAACACTTTTCGCACTTGTGTTAGTGTTGAAAAACCACTTTTCGCACTTGTGTTAGTGTTGAAAAACCACTTTTCGCACTTGTGTTAGTGTTGAAAAACCACTTTTCGCACTTGTGTTAGTGTTGAAAAACCACTTTTCGCACTTGTGTTGGTGCAGGAAACCACTTTTGCACTTGTATAAGTGTGGAAAAAACACTTTTCGCACTTGTGTTAGTGTTGAAAAACCACTTTTCGCACTTGTGTTGGTGCAGGAAACCACTTTTGCACTTGTATTAGTGTGGAAAAAACACTTTTTGCACTTGTGATAGTGTTGAAAAACCACTTTTCGCACTTGTGTTAGTGTTGAAAAACCACTTTTCGCACTTTTGTTAGTGTTGAAAAACAACTTTTCGCACTTGTGTTGGTGCAGGAAACCACTTTTGCACTTGTATTAGTGTGGAAAAAACACTTTTTGCACTTGTGATAGTGTTGAAAAACCACTTTTCGCACTTGTGTTAGTGTTGAAAAACCACTTTTCGCACTTGTGTTAGTGTTGAAAAAACACTTTTCGCACTTGTGTTGGTGCAGGAAACCACTTTTGCACTTGTATTAGTGTGGAAAAAACACTTTTCGCACTTGTGTTAGTGTTGAAAAACCACTTTTCGCACTTGTGTTAGTGTTGAAAAACCACTTTTCGCACTTGTGTTAGTGTTGAAAAACCACTTTTCGCACTTGTGTTAGTGTTGAAAAACCACTTTTCGCACTTGTGTTGGTGCAGGAAACCACTTTTGCACTTGTATTAGTGTGGAAAAAACACTTTACGCACTTGTGTTATTGTTGAAAAACCACTTTTCGCACTTGTGTTAGTGTTGAAAAACCACTTTTCGCACTTGTGTTGGTGCAGGAAACCACTTTTGCACTTGTATTAGTGTTGAAAAACCACTTTTCGCACTTGTGTTAGTGTTGAAAAACCACTTTTCGCACTTGTGTTAGTGTTGAAAAACCACTTTTCGCACTTGTGTTGGTGCAGGAAACCACTTTTGCACTTGTATTAGTGTGGAAAAACACTTTTTGCACTTGTGATAGTGTTGAAAAACCACTTTTCGCACTTGTGTTAGTGTTGAAAAACCACTTTTCGCACTTGTGTTAGTGTTGAAAAACCACTTTTCGCACTTGTGTTAGTGTTGAAAAACCACTTTTCGCACTTGTGTTGGTGCAGGAAACCACTTTTGCACTTGTATTAGTGTGGAAAAAACACTTTACGCACTTGTGTTAGTGTTGAAAAACCACTTTTCGCACTTGTGTTAGTGTTGAAAAACCACTTTTCGCACCTGTGTTGGTGCAGGAAACCACTTTTGCACTTGTATTAGTGTTGAAAAACCACTTTTCGCACTTGTGTTAGTGTTGAAAAACCACTTTTCGCACTTGTGTTAGTGTTGAAAAACCACTTTTCGCACTTGTGTTGGTGCAGGAAACCACTTTTGCACTTGTATTAGTGTGGAAAAAACACTTTTTGCACTTGTGATAGTGTTGAAAAACCACTTTTCGCACTTGTGTTAGTGTTGAAAAACCACTTTTCGCACTTGTGTTAGTGTTGAAAAACCACTTTTCGCACTTGTGTTGGTGCAGGAAACCACTTTTGCACTTGTATTAGTGTGGAAAAAACACTTTTTGCACTTGTGATAGTGTTGAAAAACCACTTTTCGCACTTGTGTTAGTGTTGAAAAACCACTTTTCGCACTTGTGTTAGTGTTGAAAAACCACTTTTCGCACTTGTGTTGGTGCAGGAAACCACTTTTGCACTTGTATTAGTGTGGAAAAAACACTTTTCGCACTTGTGTTAGTGTTGAAAAACCACTTTTCGCACTTGTGTTAGTGTTGAAAAACCAATTTTCGCACTTGTGTTGGTGCAGGAAACCACTTTTGCACTTGTATAAGTGTGGAAAAAACACTTTTCGCTCTTGTGTTACTGTTGAAAAACCACTTTTCGCACTTGTGTTAGTGTTGAAAAACCACTTTTCGCACTTGTGTTAGTGTTGAAAAACCACTTTTTGCACTTGTGTTGGTGCAGGAAACCACTTTTGCACTTGTATTAGTGTGGAAAAAACACTTTTCGCACTTGTGTTAGTGTTGAAAAACCACTTTTCGCACTTGTGTTAGTGTTGAAAAACCACTTTTCGCACTTGTGTTAGTGTTGAAAAACCACTTTTCGCACTTGTGTTGGTGCAGGAAACCACTTTTGCACTTGTATTAGTGTGGAAAAAACACTTTTTGCACTTGTGTTAGTGTTGAAAAACCACTTTTCGCACTTGTGTTAGTGTTGAAAAACCACTTTACGCACTTGTGTTAGTGTTTGAAAAAACACTTTTCGCACTTGTGTTAGTGTTGAAAAACCACTTTTCGCACTTGTGTTTGTGCAGGAAACCACGTTTGCACTTGTATAAGTGTGGAAAAAACACTTTTCGCACTTGTGTTAGTGTTGAAAAACCACTTTTCGCACTTGTGTTGGTGCAGGAAACCACTTTTGCACTTGTATTAGTGTGGAAAAAACACTTTTTGCACTTGTGATAGTGTTGAAAAACCACTTTTCGCACTTGTGTTAGTGTTGAAAAACCACTTTTCGCACTTTTGTTAGTGTTGAAAAACAACTTTTCGCACTTGTGTTGGTGCAGGAAACCACTTTTGCACTTGTATTAGTGTGGAAAAAACACTTTTTGCACTTGTGATAGTGTTGAAAAACCACTTTTCGCACTTGTGTTAGTGTTGAAAAACCACTTTTCGCACTTGTGTTGGTGCAGGAAACCACTTTTGCACTTGTATTAGTGTGGAAAAAACACTTATCACACTTGTGTTGGTGTTGAAAAACCACTTTTCGCACTTGTGTTAGTGTTGAAAAAACACTTTTCGCACTTGTGTTAGTGTTGAAAAACCACTTTTCGCACTTGTGTTGGTGCAGGAAACCACTTTTGCACTTGTATTAGTGTGGAAAAAACACTTTTCGCACTTGTGTTAGTGTTGAAAAACCACTTTTCGCACTTGTGTTAGTGTTGAAAAACCACTTTTCGCACTGTGTTAGTGTTGAAAAAACACTTTTCGCACTTGTGTTGGTGCAGGAAACTACTTTTGCACTTGTATTAGTGTGGAAAAAACACTTTTTGCACTCGTGTTAGTGTTGAAAAACCACTTTTCGCACTTCTGTTAGTGTTGAAAAACCACTTTTCGCACTTGTGTTAGTGTTGAAAAACCACTTTTCGCACTTGTGTTGGTGCAGGAAACCACTTTTGCACTTGTATTAGTGTGGAAAAAACACTTTTCGCACTTGTGTTAGTGTTGAAAAACCACTTTTCGCACTTGTGTTAGTGTTGAAAAACCACTTTTCGCACTTGTGTTGGTGCAGGAAACCACTTTTGCACTTGTATTAGTGTGGAAAAAACACTTTTCGCACTTGTGTTAGTGTTGAAAAACCACTTTTCGCACTTGTGTTAGTGTTGAAAAACCACTTTTCGCACTTGTGTTGCTGCAGGAAACCACTTTTGCACTTGTATTAGTGTGGAAAAAACACTTTTCGCACTTGTGTTAGTGTTGAAAAACCACTTTTCGCACTTGTGTAAGTGTTGAAAAACCACTTTTCGCACTTGTGTTAGTGTTGAAAAACCACTTTTCGCACTTGTGTTGGTGCAGGAAACCACTTTTGCACTTGTATTAGTGTGGAAAAACACTTTTTGCACTTGTGATAGTGTTGAAAAACCACTTTTCGCACTTGTGTTAGTGTTGAAAAACCACTTTTCGCACTTGTGTTAGTGTTGAAAAACCACTTTTCGCACTTGTGTTCGTGTTGAAAAACCACTTTTCGCACTTGTGTTGGTGCAGGAAACCACTTTTGCACTTGTATTAGTGTGGAAAAAACACTTTACGCACTTGTGTTAGTGTTGAAAAACCACTTTTCGCACTTGTGTTAGTGTTGAAAAACCACTTTTCGCACTTGTGTTGGTGCAGGAAACCACTTTTGCACTTGTATTAGTGTTGAAAAACCACTTTTCGCACTTGTGTTAGTGTTGAAAAACCACTTTTCGCACTTGTGTTAGTGTTGAAAAACCACTTTTCGCACTTGTGTTGGTGCAGGAAACCACTTTTGCACTTGTATTAGTGTGGAAAAAACACTTTTTGCACTTGTGATAGTGTTGAAAAACCACTTTTCGCACTTGTGTTAGTGTTGAAAAACCACTTTTCGCACTTGTGTTAGTGTTGAAAAACCACTTTTCGCACTTGTGTTGATGCAGGAAACCACTTTTGCACTTGTATTAGTGTGGAAAAAACACTTTTTGCACTTGTGATAGTGTTGAAAAACCACTTTTCGCACTTGTGTTAGTGTTGAAAAACCACTTTTCGCACTTGTGTTAGTGTTGAAAAACCAGTTTTCGCACTTGTGTTGTTGCAGGAAACCACTTTTGCACTTGTATTAGTGTGGAAAAAACACTTTTCGCACTTGTGTTAGTGTTGAAAAAACACTTTTCGCACTTGTGTTAGTGTTGAAAAACCACTTTTCGCACTTGTGTTGGTGCAGGAAACCACTTTTGCACTTGTATAAGTGTGGAAAAAACACTTTTCGCTCTTGTGTTAGTGTTGAAAAACCACTTTTCGCACTTGTGTTAGTGTTGAAAAACCACTTTTCGCACTTGTGTTAGTGTTGAAAAACCACTTTTTGCACTTGTGTTGGTGCAGAAAACCACTTTTGCACTTGTATTAGTGTGGAAAAAACACTTTTCGCACTTGTGTTAGTGTTGAAAAACCACTTTTCGCACTTGTGTTAGTGTTGAAAAACCACTTTTCGCACTTGTGTTAGTGTTGAAAAACCACTTTACGCACTTGTGTTAGTGTTGAAAAACCACTTTTCGCACTTGTGTTAGTGTTGAAAAACCACTTTTCGCACTTGTGTTTGTGCAGGAAACCACGTTTGCACTTGTATTAGTGTGGAAAAAACACTTTTTGCACTTGTGATAGTGTTGAAAAACCACTTTTCGCACTTGTGTTAGTGTTGAAAAACCACTTTTCGCACTTTTGTTAGTGTTGAAAAACAACTTTTCGCACTTGTGTTGTGCAGGAAACCACTTTTGCACTTGTATTAGTGTGGAAAAAACACTTTTTGCACTTGTGATAGTGTTGAAAAACCACTTTTCGCACTTGTGTTAGTGTTGAAAAACCACTTTTCGCACTTGTGTTAGTGTTGAAAAAACACTTTTCGCACTTGTGTTGGTGCAGGAAACCACTTTTGCACTTGTATTAGTGTGGAAAAAACACTTTTCGCACTTGTGTTAGTGTTGAAAAACCACTTTTCGCACTTGTGTTAGTGTTGAAAACCACTTTTCGCACTTGTGTTAGTGTTGAAAAACCACTTTTCGCACTTGTGTTAGTGTTGAAAAACCACTTTTCGCACTTGTGTTGGTGCAGGAAACCACTTTTGCACTTGTATTAGTGTGGAAAAAACACTTTACGCACTTGTGTTATTGTTGAAAAACCACTTTTCGCACTTGTGTTAGTGTTGAAAAACCACTTTTCGCACTTGTGTTGGTGCAGGAAACCACTTTTGCACTTGTATTAGTGTTGAAAAACCACTTTTCGCACTTGTGTTAGTGTTGAAAAACCACTTTTCGCACTTGTGTTGGTGCAGGAAACCACTTTTGCACTTGTATTAGTGTGGAAAAACACTTTTGCACTTGTGATAGTGTTGAAAAACCACTTTTCGCACTTGTGTTAGTGTTGAAAAACCACTTTTCGCACTTGTGTTAGTGTTGAAAAACCACTTTTCGCACTTGTGTTCGTGTTGAAAAACCACTTTTCGCACTTGTGTTGGTGCAGGAAACCACTTTTGCACTTGTATTAGTGTGGAAAAAACACTTTACGCACTTGTGTTAGTGTTGAAAAACCACTTTTCGCACTTGTGTTAGTGTTGAAAAACCACTTTTCGCACCTGTGTTGGTGCAGGAAACCACTTTTGCACTTGTATTAGTGTTGAAAAACCACTTTTCGCACTTGTGTTAGTGTTGAAAAACCACTTTTCGCACTTGTGTTAGTGTTGAAAAACCACTTTTCGCACTTGTGTTGGTGCAGGAAACCACTTTTGCACTTGTATTAGTGTGGAAAAAACACTTTTTGCACTTGTGATAGTGTTGAAAAACCACTTTTCGCACTTGTGTTAGTGTTGAAAAACCACTTTTCGCACTTGTGTGTGTTAGTGTTGAAAAACCACTTTTCGCACTTGTGTTGGTGCAGGAAACCACTTTTGCACTTGTATTAGTGTGGAAAAAACACTTTTTGCACTTGTGATAGTGTTGAAAAACCACTTTTCGCACTTGTGTTAGTGTTGAAAAACCACTTTTCGCACTTGTGTTAGTGTTGAAAAACCACTTTTCGCACTTGTGTTGGTGCAGGAAACCACTTTTGCACTTGTATTAGTGTGGAAAAAACACTTTTCGCACTTGTGTTAGTGTTGAAAAACCACTTTTCGCACTTGTGTTAGTGTTGAAAAACCACTTTTCGCACTTGTGTTAGTGTTGAAAAACCACTTTTCGCACTTGTGTTAGTGTTGAAAAACCACTTTTCGCACTTGTGTTGGTGCAGGAAACCACTTTTGCACTTGTATAAGTGTGGAAAAAACACTTTTCGCACTTGTGTTAGTGTTGAAAAACCACTTTTCGCACTTGTGTTGGTGCAGGAAACCACTTTTGCACTTGTATTAGTGTGGAAAAAACACTTTTTGCACTTGTGATAGTGTTGAAAAACCACTTTTCGCACTTGTGTTAGTGTTGAAAAACCACTTTTCGCACTTTTGTTAGTGTTGAAAAACAACTTTTCGCACTTGTGTTGGTGCAGGAAACCACTTTTGCACTTGTATTAGTGTGGAAAAAACACTTTTTGCACTTGTGATAGTGTTGAAAAACCACTTTTCGCACTTGTGTTAGTGTTGAAAAACCACTTTTCGCACTTGTGTTAGTGTTGAAAAAACACTTTTCGCACTTGTGTTGGTGCAGGAAACCACTTTTGCACTTGTATTAGTGTGGAAAAAACACTTTTCGCACTTGTGTTAGTGTTGAAAAACCACTTTTCGCACTTGTGTTAGTGTTGAAAAACCACTTTTCGCACTTGTGTTAGTGTTGAAAAACCACTTTTCGCACTTGTGTTAGTGTTGAAAAACCACTTTTCGCACTTGTGTTGGTGCAGGAAACCACTTTTGCACTTGTATTAGTGTGGAAAAAACACTTTACGCACTTGTGTTATTGTTGAAAAACCACTTTTCGCACTTGTGTTAGTGTTGAAAAACCACTTTTCGCACTTGTGTTGGTGCAGGAAACCACTTTTGCACTTGTATTAGTGTTGAAAAACCACTTTTCGCACTTGTGTTAGTGTTGAAAAACCACTTTTCGCACTTGTGTTAGTGTTGAAAAACCACTTTTCGCACTTGTGTTGGTGCAGGAAACCACTTTTGCACTTGTATTAGTGTGGAAAAACACTTTTTGCACTTGTGATAGTGTTGAAAAACCACTTTTCGCACTTGTGTTAGTGTTGAAAAACCACTTTTCGCACTTGTGTTAGTGTTGAAAAACCACTTTTCGCACTTGTGTTCGTGTTGAAAAACCACTTTTCGCACTTGTGTTGGTGCAGGAAACCACTTTTGCACTTGTATTAGTGTGGAAAAAACACTTTACGCACTTGTGTTAGTGTTGAAAAACCACTTTTCGCACTTGTGTTAGTGTTGAAAAACCACTTTTCGCACCTGTGTTGGTGCAGGAAACCACTTTTGCACTTGTATTAGTGTTGAAAAACCACTTTTCGCACTTGTGTTAGTGTTGAAAAACCACTTTTCGCACTTGTGTTAGTGTTGAAAAACCACTTTTCGCACTTGTGTTGGTGCAGGAAACCACTTTTGCACTTGTATTAGTGTGGAAAAAACACTTTTTGCACTTGTGATAGTGTTGAAAAACCACTTTTCGCACTTGTGTTAGTGTTGAAAAACCACTTTTCGCACTTGTGTTAGTGTTGAAAAACCACTTTTCGCACTTGTGTTGGTGCAGGAAACCACTTTTGCACTTGTATTAGTGTGGAAAAAACACTTTTTGCACTTGTGATAGTGTTGAAAAACCACTTTTCGCACTTGTGTTAGTGTTGAAAAACCACTTTTCGCACTTGTGTTAGTGTTGAAAAACCACTTTTCGCACTTGTGTTGGTGCAGGAAACCACTTTTGCACTTGTATTAGTGTGGAAAAAACACTTTTCGCACTTGTGTTAGTGTTGAAAAACCACTTTTCGCACTTGTGTTAGTGTTGAAAAACCAATTTTCGCACTTGTGTTGGTGCAGGAAACCACTTTTGCACTTGTATAAGTGTGGAAAAAACACTTTTCGCTCTTGTGTTACTGTTGAAAAACCACTTTTCGCACTTGTGTTAGTGTTGAAAAACCACTTTTCGCACTTGTGTTAGTGTTGAAAAACCACTTTTTGCACTTGTGTTGGTGCAGGAAACCACTTTTGCACTTGTATTAGTGTGGAAAAAACACTTTTCGCACTTGTGTTAGTGTTGAAAAACCACTTTTCGCACTTGTGTTAGTGTTGAAAAACCACTTTTCGCACTTGTGTTAGTGTTGAAAAACCACTTTTCGCACTTGTGTTGGTGCAGGAAACCACTTTTGCACTTGTATTAGTGTGGAAAAAACACTTTTTGCACTTGTGTTAGTGTTGAAAAACCACTTTTCGCACTTGTGTTAGTGTTGAAAAACCACTTTACGCACTTGTGTTAGTGTTTGAAAAAACACTTTTCGCACTTGTGTTAGTGTTGAAAAACCACTTTTCGCACTTGTGTTTGTGCAGGAAACCACGTTTGCACTTGTATAAGTGTGGAAAAAACACTTTTCGCACTTGTGTTAGTGTTGAAAAACCACTTTTCGCACTTGTGTTGGTGCAGGAAACCACTTTTGCACTTGTATTAGTGTGGAAAAAACACTTTTTGCACTTGTGATAGTGTTGAAAAACCACTTTTCGCACTTGTGTTAGTGTTGAAAAACCACTTTTCGCACTTTTGTTAGTGTTGAAAAACAACTTTTCGCACTTGTGTTGGTGCAGGAAACCACTTTTGCACTTGTATTAGTGTGGAAAAAACACTTTTTGCACTTGTGATAGTGTTGAAAAACCACTTTTCGCACTTGTGTTAGTGTTGAAAAACCACTTTTCACACTTGTGTTAGTGTTGAAAAAACACTTTTCGCACTTGTGTTGGTGCAGGAAACCACTTTTGCACTTGTATTAGTGTGGAAAAAACACTTTTCGCACTTGTGTTAGTGTTGAAAAACCACTTTTCGCACTTGTGTTAGTGTTGAAAAACCACTTTTCGCACTTGTGTTAGTGTTGAAAAACCACTTTTCGCACTTGTGTTAGTGTTGAAAAACCACTTTTCGCACTTGTGTTGGTGCAGGAAACCACTTTTGCACTTGTATTAGTGTGGAAAAAACACTTTTCGCACTTGTGTTAGTGTTGAAAAAACACTTTTCGCACTTGTGTTAGTGTTGAAAAACCACTTTTCGCACTTGTGTTAGTGTTGAAAAACCAATTTTCGCACTTGTGTTGGTGCAGGAAACCACTTTTGCACTTGTATAAGTGTGGAAAAAACACTTTTCGCTCTTGTGTTACTGTTGAAAAACCACTTTTCGCACTTGTGTTAGTGTTGAAAAACCACTTTTCGCACTTGTGTTAGTGTTGAAAAACCACTTTTTGCACTTGTGTTGGTGCAGGAAACCACTTTTGCACTTGTATTAGTGTGGAAAAAACACTTTTCGCACTTGTGTTAGTGTTGAAAAACCACTTTTCGCACTTGTGTTAGTGTTGAAAAACCACTTTTCGCACTTGTGTTAGTGTTGAAAAACCACTTTTCGCACTTGTGTTGGTGCAGGAAACCACTTTTGCACTTGTATTAGTGTGGAAAAAACACTTTTTGCACTTGTGTTAGTGTTGAAAAACCACTTTTCGCACTTGTGTTAGTGTTGAAAAACCACTTTACGCACTTGTGTTAGTGTTTGAAAAAACACTTTTCGCACTTGTGTTAGTGTTGAAAAACCACTTTTCGCACTTGTGTTTGTGCAGGAAACCACGTTTGCACTTGTATAAGTGTGGAAAAAACACTTTTCGCACTTGTGTTAGTGTTGAAAAACCACTTTTCGCACTTGTGTTGGTGCAGGAAACCACTTTTGCACTTGTATTAGTGTGGAAAAAACACTTTTTGCACTTGTGATAGTGTTGAAAAACCACTTTTCGCACTTGTGTTAGTGTTGAAAAACCACTTTTCGCACTTTTGTTAGTGTTGAAAAACAACTTTTCGCACTTGTGTTGGTGCAGGAAACCACTTTTGCACTTGTATTAGTGTGGAAAAAACACTTTTTGCACTTGTGATAGTGTTGAAAAACCACTTTTCGCACTTGTGTTAGTGTTGAAAAACCACTTTTCACACTTGTGTTAGTGTTGAAAAAACACTTTTCGCACTTGTGTTGGTGCAGGAAACCACTTTTGCACTTGTATTAGTGTGGAAAAAACACTTTTCGCACTTGTGTTAGTGTTGAAAAACCACTTTTCGCACTTGTGTTAGTGTTGAAAAACCACTTTTCGCACTTGTGTTAGTGTTGAAAAACCACTTTTCGCACTTGTGTTAGTGTTGAAAAACCACTTTTCGCACTTGTGTTGGTGCAGGAAACCACTTTTGCACTTGTATTAGTGTGGAAAAAACACTTTTCACACTTGTGTTAGTGTTGAAAAACCACTTTTCGCACTTGTGTTAGTGTTGAAAAACCACTTTTCGCACTTGTGTTGGTGCAGGAAACCACTTTTGCACTTGTATTAGTGTGGAAAAAACACTTTTCGCACATGTGTTAGTGTTGAAAAACCACTTTTCGCACTTGTGTTAGTGTTGAAAAACCACTTTTCGCACTTGTCTTGCTGCAGGAAACCACTTTTGCACTTGTATTAGTGTGGAAAAAACACTTTTCGCACTTGTGTTAGTGTTGAAAAACCACTTTTCGCACTTGTGTTAGTGTTGAAAAACCACTTTTCGCACTTGTGTTAGTGTTGAAAAACCACTTTTCGCACTTGTGTTGGTGCAGGAAACAACTTTTCGCACTTGTGTTAGTGTTGAAAAACCACTTTTCACACTTGTGTTAGTGTTGAAAAACCACTTTTCGCACTTGTGTTGGTGCAGGAAACCACTTTTGCACTTGTATTAGTGTGGAAAAAACACTTTTCGCACTTGTGTTATTGTTGAAAAACCACTTTTCGCACTTGTGTTAGTGTTGAAAAACCACTTTTCGCACTTGTGTTAGTGTTGAAAAACCACTTTTCCCACTTGTGTTGGTGCAGGAAACCACTTTTGCACTTGTATTAGTGTGGAAAAAACACTTTTCGCACTTGTGTTAGTGTTGAAAAACCACTTTTCGCACTTGTGTTAGTGTTGAAAAACCACTTTTCGCACTTGTGTTGGTGCAGGAAACCACTTTTGCACTTGTATTAGTGTGGAAAAAGCACTTTTTGCACTTGTGTTAGTGTTGAAAAACCACTTTTCGCACTTGTGTTAGTGTTGAAAAACCACTTTTCGCACTTGTGTTCGTGTTGAAAAACCACTTTTCGCACTTGTGTTGGTGCAGGAAACCACTTTTGCACTTGTATTAGTGTGGAAAAAACACTTTTCGCACTTGTGTTAGTGTTGAAAAACCACTTTTCGCACTTGTGTTAGTGTTGAAAAACCACTTTTCGCACTTGTGTTGGTGCAGGAAACAACTTTTCGCACTTGTGTTAGTGTTGAAAAACCACTTTTTGCACTTGTGTTAGTGTTGAAAAACCACTTTTCGCACTTGTGTTGGTGCAGGAAACCACTTTTGCACTTGTATTAGTGTGGAAAAAACACTTTTCGCACTTGTGTTAGTGTTGAAAAACCACTTTTCGCACTTGTGTTAGTGTTGAAAAACCACTTTTCGCACTTGTGTTAGTGTTGAAAAACCACTTTTCCCACTTGTGTTGGTGCAGGAAACCACGTTTGCACTTGTATTAGTGTGGAAAAAACACTTTTTGCACTTGTGATAGTGTTGAAAAACCACTTTTCGCACTTGTGTTAGTGTTGAAAAACCACTTTTCGCACTTGTGTTAGTGTTGAAAAACCACTTTTCGCACTTGTGTTGGTGCAGGAAACCACTTTTGCACTTGTATTAGTGTGGAAAAACCACTTTTTGCACTTGTGTTAGTGTTGAAAAACCACTTTTCGCACTTGTGTTAGTGTTGAAAAACCACTTTTCGCACTTGTGTTAGTGTTGAAAAACCACTTTTCGCACTTGTGTTGGTGCAGGAAACCACTTTTGCACTTGTATTAGTGTGGAAAAAACACTTTTTGCACTTGTGATAGTGTTGAAAAACCACTTTTCGCACTTGTGTTAGTGTTGAAAAACCACTTTTCGCACTTGTGTTGGTGCAGGAAACCACTTTTGCACTTGTATTAGTGTGGAAAAAACACTTTTCGCACTTGTGTTAGTGTTGAAAAAACACTTTTCACACTTGTGTTAGTGTTGAAAAACCACTTTTCGCACTTGTGTTAGTGTTGAAAAACCACTTTTCGCACTTGTGTTAGTGTTGAAAAACCACTTTTCGCACTTGTGTTGGTGCAGGAAACCACTTTTGCACTTGTATTAGTGTAGAAAAAACACTTTTTGCACTTGTGATAGTGTTGAAAAACCACTTTTCGCACTTGTGTTAGTGTTGAAAAACCACTTTTCGCACTTGTGTTAGTGTTGAAAAACCACTTTTCGCACTTGTGTTGGTGCAGGAAACCACTTTTGCACTTGTATTAGTGTGGAAAAAACACTTATCACACTTGTGTTAGTGTTGAAAAACCACTTTTCGCACTTGTGTTAGTGTTGAAAAAACACTTTTCGCACTTGTGTTAGTGTTGAAAAACCACTTTTCGCACTTGTGTTGGTGCAGGAAACCACTTTTGCACTTGTATTAGTGTGGAAAAAACACTTTTCGCACTTGTGTTAGTGTTGAAAAACCACTTTTCGCACTTGTGTTAGTGTTGAAAAACCACTTTTCGCACTTGTGTTAGTGTTGAAAAAACACTTTTCGCACTTGTGTTGGTGCAGGAAACTACTTTTGCACTTGTATTAGTGTGGAAAAAACACTTTTTGCACTCGTGTTAGTGTTGAAAAACCACTTTTCGCACTTCTGTTAGTGTTGAAAAACCACTTTTCGCACTTGTGTTAGTGTTGAAAAACCACTTTTCGCACTTGTGTTGGTGCAGGAAACCACTTTTGCACTTGTATTAGTGTGGAAAAAACACTTTTCGCACTTGTGTTAGTGTTGAAAAACCACTTTTCGCACTTGTGTTAGTGTTGAAAAACCACTTTTCGCACTTGTGTTGGTGCAGGAAACCACTTTTGCACTTGTATTAGTGTGGAAAAAACACTTTTTGCACTTGTGATAGTGTTGAAAAACCACTTTTCGCACTTGTGTTAGTGTTGAAAAACCACTTTTCGCACTTGTGTTGGTGCAGGAAACCACTTTTGCACTTGTATTAGTGTGGAAAAAACACTTTTCGCACTTGTGTTAGTGTTGAAAAAACACTTTTCACACTTGTGTTAGTGTTGAAAAACCACTTTTCGCACTTGTGTTAGTGTTGAAAAACCACTTTTCGCACTTGTGTTAGTGTTGAAAAACCACTTTTCGCACTTGTGTTGGTGCAGGAAACCACTTTTGCACTTGTATTAGTGTAGAAAAAACACTTTTTGCACTTGTGATAGTGTTGAAAAACCACTTTTCGCACTTGTGTTAGTGTTGAAAAACCACTTTTCGCACTTGTGTTAGTGTTGAAAAACCACTTTTCGCACTTGTGTTGGTGCAGGAAACCACTTTTGCACTTGTATTAGTGTGGAAAAAACACTTATCACACTTGTGTTGGTGTTGAAAAACCACTTTTCGCACTTGTGTTAGTGTTGAAAAAACACTTTTCGCACTTGTGTTAGTGTTGAAAAACCACTTTTCGCACTTGTGTTGGTGCAGGAAACCACTTTTGCACTTGTATTAGTGTGGAAAAAACACTTTTCGCACTTGTGTTAGTGTTGAAAAACCACTTTTCGCACTTGTGTTAGTGTTGAAAAACCACTTTTCGCACTGTGTTAGTGTTGAAAAAACACTTTTCGCACTTGTGTTGGTGCAGGAAACTACTTTTGCACTTGTATTAGTGTGGAAAAAACACTTTTTGCACTCGTGTTAGTGTTGAAAAACCACTTTTCGCACTTCTGTTAGTGTTGAAAAACCACTTTTCGCACTTGTGTTAGTGTTGAAAAACCACTTTTCGCACTTGTGTTGGTGCAGGAAACCACTTTTGCACTTGTATTAGTGTGGAAAAAACACTTTTCGCACTTGTGTTAGTGTTGAAAAACCACTTTTCGCACTTGTGTTAGTGTTGAAAAACCACTTTTCGCACTTGTGTTGGTGCAGGAAACCACTTTTGCACTTGTATTAGTGTGGAAAAAACACTTTTCGCACTTGTGTTAGTGTTGAAAAACCACTTTTCGCACTTGTGTTAGTGTTGAAAAACCACTTTTCGCACTTGTGTTGCTGCAGGAAACCAACACTTTTGCACTTGTATTAGTGTGGAAAAAACACTTTTCGCACTTGTGTTAGTGTTGAAAAACCACTTTTCGCACTTGTGTAAGTGTTGAAAAACCACTTTTCGCACTTGTGTTAGTGTTGAAAAACCACTTTTCGCACTTGTGTTGGTGCAGGAAACCACTTTTGCACTTGTATTAGTGTGGAAAAACACTTTTTGCACTTGTGATAGTGTTGAAAAACCACTTTTCGCACTTGTGTTAGTGTTGAAAAACCACTTTTCGCACTTGTGTTAGTGTTGAAAAACCACTTTTCGCACTTGTGTTCGTGTTGAAAAACCACTTTTCGCACTTGTGTTGGTGCAGGAAACCACTTTTGCACTTGTATTAGTGTGGAAAAAACACTTTACGCACTTGTGTTAGTGTTGAAAAACCACTTTTCGCACTTGTGTTAGTGTTGAAAAACCACTTTTCGCACTTGTGTTGGTGCAGGAAACCACTTTTGCACTTGTATTAGTGTTGAAAAACCACTTTTCGCACTTGTGTTAGTGTTGAAAAACCACTTTTCGCACTTGTGTTAGTGTTGAAAAACCACTTTTCGCACTTGTGTTGGTGCAGGAAACCACTTTTGCACTTGTATTAGTGTGGAAAAAACACTTTTTGCACTTGTGATAGTGTTGAAAAACCACTTTTCGCACTTGTGTTAGTGTTGAAAAACCACTTTTCGCACTTGTGTTAGTGTTGAAAAACCACTTTTCGCACTTGTGTTGATGCAGGAAACCACTTTTGCACTTGTATTAGTGTGGAAAAAACACTTTTTGCACTTGTGATAGTGTTGAAAAACCACTTTTCGCACTTGTGTTAGTGTTGAAAAACCACTTTTCGCACTTGTGTTAGTGTTGAAAAACCAGTTTTCGCACTTGTGTTGTTGCAGGAAACCACTTTTGCACTTGTATTAGTGTGGAAAAAACACTTTTTGCACTTGTGTTGGTGCAGAAAACCACTTTTGCACTTGTATTAGTGTGGAAAAAACACTTTTCGCACTTGTGTTAGTGTTGAAAAACCACTTTTCGCACTTGTGTTAGTGTTGAAAAACCACTTTTCGCACTTGTGTTAGTGTTGAAAAACCACTTTACGCACTTGTGTTAGTGTTTGAAAAACCACTTTTCGCACTTGTGTTAGTGTTGAAAAACCACTTTTCGCACTTGTGTTTGTGCAGGAAACCACGTTTGCACTTGTATAAGTGTGGAAAAAACACTTTTCGCACTTGTGTTAGTGTTGAAAAACCACTTTTCGCACTTGTGTTGGTGCAGGAAACCACTTTTGCACTTGTATTAGTGTGGAAAAAACACTTTTTGCACTTGTGATAGTGTTGAAAAACCACTTTTCGCACTTGTGTTAGTGTTGAAAAACCACTTTTCGCACTTTTGTTAGTGTTGAAAAACAACTTTTCGCACTTGTGTTGGTGCAGGAAACCACTTTTCGCACTTGTGTTGGTGCAGGAAACCACTTTTTGCACTTGTATTAGTGTGGAAAAAACACTTTTCGCACTTGTGTTAGTGTTGAAAAACCACTTTTCGCACTTGTGTTAGTGTTGAAAAACCACTTTTCGCACTTGTGTTGCTGCAGGAAACCACTTTTGCACTTGTATTAGTGTGGAAAAAACACTTTTCGCACTTGTGTTAGTGTTGAAAAACCACTTTTCGCACTTGTGTAAGTGTTGAAAAACCACTTTTCGCACTTGTGTTAGTGTTGAAAAACCACTTTTCGCACTTGTGTTGGTGCAGGAAACCACTTTTGCACTTGTATTAGTGTGGAAAAACACTTTTTGCACTTGTGATAGTGTTGAAAAAACCACTTTTCGCACTTGTGTTAGTGTTGAAAAACCACTTTTCGCACTTGTGTTAGTGTTGAAAAACCACTTTTCGCACTTGTGTTCGTGTTGAAAAACCACTTTTCGCACTTGTGTTGGTGCAGGAAACCACTTTTGCACTTGTATTAGTGTGGAAAAAACACTTTACGCACTTGTGTTAGTGTTGAAAAACCACTTTTCGCACTTGTGTTAGTGTTGAAAAACCACTTTTCGCACTTGTGTTGGTGCAGGAAACCACTTTTGCACTTGTATTAGTGTTGAAAAACCACTTTTCGCACTTGTGTTAGTGTTGAAAAACCACTTTTCGCACTTGTGTTAGTGTTGAAAAACCACTTTTCGCACTTGTGTTGGTGCAGGAAACCACTTTTGCACTTGTATTAGTGTGGAAAAAACACTTTTTGCACTTGTGATAGTGTTGAAAAACCACTTTTCGCACTTGTGTTAGTGTTGAAAAACCACTTTTCGCACTTGTGTTAGTGTTGAAAAACCACTTTTCGCACTTGTGTTGATGCAGGAAACCACTTTTGCACTTGTATTAGTGTGGAAAAAACACTTTTTGCACTTGTGATAGTGTTGAAAAACCACTTTTCGCACTTGTGTTAGTGTTGAAAAACCACTTTTCGCACTTGTGTTAGTGTTGAAAAACCACTTTTCGCACTTGTGTTGTTGCAGGAAACCACTTTTGCACTTGTGTTAGTGTTGAAAAACCAGTTTTCGCACTTGTGTTGTTGCAGGAAACCACTTTTGCACTTGTATTAGTGTGGAAAAAACACTTTTTGCACTTGTGTTGGTGCAGAAAACACTTTTGCACTTGTATTAGTGTGGAAAAAACACTTTTCGCACTTGTGTTAGTGTTGAAAAAACCACTTTTCGCACTTGTGTTAGTGTTGAAAAACCACTTTTCGCACTTGTGTTAGTGTTGAAAAACCACTTTACGCACTTGTGTTAGTGTTTGAAAAACCACTTTTCGCACTTGTGTTAGTGTTGAAAAACCACTTTTCGCACTTGTGTTTGTGCAGGAAACCACGTTTGCACTTGTATAAGTGTGGAAAAAACACTTTTCGCACTTGTGTTAGTGTTGAAAAACCACTTTTCGCACTTGTGTTGGTGCAGGAAACCACTTTTGCACTTGTATTAGTGTGGAAAAAACACTTTTTGCACTTGTGATAGTGTTGAAAAACCACTTTTCGCACTTGTGTTAGTGTTGAAAAACCACTTTTCGCACTTTTGTTAGTGTTGAAAAACAACTTTTCGCACTTGTGTTGTGCAGGAACCACTTTTCGCACTTGTGTTGGTGCAGGAAACCACTTTTTGCACTTGTATTAGTGTGGAAAAAACACTTTTCGCACTTGTGTTAGTGTTGAAAAACCACTTTTCGCACTTGTGTTAGTGTTGAAAAACCACTTTTCGCACTTGTGTTGCTGCAGGAAACCACTTTTGCACTTGTATTAGTGTGGAAAAAACACTTTTTCGCACTTGTGTTAGTGTTGAAAAACCACTTTTCGCACTTGTGTAAGTGTTGAAAAACCACTTTTCGCACTTGTGTTAGTGTTGAAAAACCACTTTTCGCACTTGTGTTGGTGCAGGAAACCACTTTTGCACTTGTATTAGTGTGGAAAAACACTTTTTGCACTTGTGATAGTGTTGAAAAACCACTTTTCGCACTTGTGTTAGTGTTGAAAAACCACTTTTCGCACTTGTGTTAGTGTTGAAAAACCACTTTTCGCACTTGTGTTCGTGTTGAAAAACCACTTTTCGCACTTGTGTTGGTGCAGGAAACCACTTTTGCACTTGTATTAGTGTGGAAAAAACACTTTACGCACTTGTGTTAGTGTTGAAAAACCACTTTTCGCACTTGTGTTAGTGTTGAAAACCACTTTTCGCACTTGTGTTGGTGCAGGAAACCACTTTTGCACTTGTATTAGTGTTGAAAAACCACTTTTCGCACTTGTGTAGTGTTGAAAAACCACTTTTCGCACTTGTGTTAGTGTTGAAAAACCACTTTTCGCACTTGTGTTGGTGCAGGAAACCACTTTTGCACTTGTATTAGTGTGGAAAAAACACTTTTTGCACTTGTGATAGTGTTGAAAAACCACTTTTCGCACTTGTGTTAGTGTTGAAAAACCACTTTTCGCACTTGTGTTAGTGTTGAAAAACCACTTTTCGCACTTGTGTTGATGCAGGAAACCACTTTTGCACTTGTATTAGTGTGGAAAAAACACTTTTTGCACTTGTGATAGTGTTGAAAAACCACTTTTCGCACTTGTGTTAGTGTTGAAAAACCACTTTTCGCACTTGTGTTAGTGTTGAAAAACCAGTTTTCGCACTTGTGTTGTTGCAGGAAACCACTTTTGCACTTGTATTAGTGTGGAAAAAACACTTTTTGCACTTGTGTTGGTGCAGAAAACCACTTTTGCACTTGTATTAGTGTGGAAAAAACACTTTTCGCACTTGTGTTAGTGTTGAAAAACCACTTTTCGCACTTGTGTTAGTGTTGAAAAACCACTTTTCGCACTTGTGTTAGTGTTGAAAAACCACTTTACGCACTTGTGTTAGTGTTTGAAAAACCACTTTTCGCACTTGTGTTAGTGTTGAAAAACCACTTTTCGCACTTGTGTTTGTGCAGGAAACCACGTTTGCACTTGTATAAGTGTGGAAAAAACACTTTTCGCACTTGTGTTAGTGTTGAAAAACCACTTTTCGCACTTGTGTTGGTGCAGGAAACCACTTTTGCACTTGTATTAGTGTGGAAAAAACACTTTTTGCACTTGTGATAGTGTTGAAAAACCACTTTTCGCACTTGTGTTAGTGTTGAAAAACCACTTTTCGCACTTTTGTTAGTGTTGAAAAACAACTTTTCGCACTTGTGTTGGTGCAGGAAACCACTTTTGCACTTGTATTAGTGCTGGAAAAAACACTTTTTGCACTTGTGATAGTGTTGAAAAACCACTTTTCGCACTTGTGTTAGTGTTGAAAAACCACTTTTCGCACTTGTGTTAGTGTTGAAAAAACACTTTTCGCACTTGTGTTGGTGCAGGAAACCACTTTTGCACTTGTATTAGTGTGGAAAAAACACTTTTCGCACTTGTGTTAGTGTTGAAAACCACTTTTCGCACTTGTGTTAGTGTTGAAAAACCACTTTTCGCACTTGTGTTAGTGTTGAAAAACCACTTTTCGCACTTGTGTTAGTGTTGAAAAACCACTTTTCGCACTTGTGTTGGTGCAGGAAACCACTTTTGCACTTGTATTAGTGTGGAAAAAACACTTTACGCACTTGTGTTATTGTTGAAAAACCACTTTTCGCACTTGTGTTAGTGTTGAAAAAACCACTTTTCGCACTTGTGTTGGTGCAGGAAACCACTTTTGCACTTGTATTAGTGTTGAAAAACCACTTTTCGCACTTGTGTTAGTGTTGAAAAACCACTTTTCGCACTTGTGTTAGTGTTGAAAAACCACTTTTCGCACTTGTGTTGGTGCAGGAAACCACTTTTGCACTTGTATTAGTGTGGAAAAACACTTTTTGCACTTGTGATAGTGTTGAAAAACCACTTTTCGCACTTGTGTTAGTGTTGAAAAACCACTTTTCGCACTTGTGTTAGTGTTGAAAACCACTTTTCGCACTTGTGTTCGTGTTGAAAAACCACTTTTCGCACTTGTGTTGGTGCAGGAAACCACTTTTGCACTTGTATTAGTGTGGAAAAAACACTTTACGCACTTGTGTTAGTGTTGAAAAACCACTTTTCGCACTTGTGTTAGTGTTGAAAAACCACTTTTCGCACTTGTGTTGGTGCAGGAAACCACTTTTGCACTTGTATTAGTGTTGAAAAACCACTTTTTCGCACTTGTGTTAGTGTTGAAAAACCACTTTTCGCACTTGTGTTAGTGTTGAAAAACCACTTTTCGCACTTGTGTTGGTGCAGGAAACCACTTTTGCACTTGTATTAGTGTGGAAAAAACACTTTTTGCACTTGTGTTAGTGTGAAAAACCACTTTTCGCACTTGTGTTAGTGTTGAAAAACACTTTTCGCACTTGTGTTAGTGTTGAAAAACCACTTTTCGCACTTGTGTTGGTGCAGGAAACCACTTTTGCACTTGTATTAGTGTGGAAAAACACTTTTTGCACTTGTGATAGTGTTGAAAAACCACTTTTCGCACTTGTGTTAGTGTTGAAAAACCACTTTTCGCACTTGTGTTAGTGTTGAAAAACCACTTTTCGCACTTGTGTTGGTGCAGGAAACCACTTTTGCACTTGTATTAGTGTGGAAAAAACACTTTTCGCACTTGTGTTAGTGTTGAAAAACCACTTTTCGCACTTGTGTTAGTGTTGAAAACCACTTTTCGCACTTGTGTTGGTGCAGGAAACCACTTTTGCACTTGTATTAGTGTGGAAAAAACACTTTTCGCTCTTGTGTTAGTGTGAAAAACCACTTTTCGCACTTGTGTTAGTGTTGAAAACCACTTTTCGCACTTGTGTTAGTGTTGAAAAACCACTTTTCGACACTTGTGTTGGTGCAGGAAACCACTTTTGCACTTGTATTAGTGTGGAAAAACACTTTTTCGCACTTGTTAGTGTTGAAAAACCACTTTTTCGCACTTGTGTTAGTGTTGAAAAACCACTTTTCGCACTTGTGTTAGTGTTGAAAAACCACTTTTCGCACTGTGTTGGTGCAGGAAACCACTTTTGCACTTGTATTAGTGTGGAAAAAACACTTTTTTGCACTTGTGTTAGTGT